>NW_017306325.1:337368-356792 GCF_000935625.1 Nanorana parkeri
CCTCTATGCCTGGCCTGTATAAGCAGATATACTCACTGCGGACAGTTAAAAATGATTGTACTTACAGACTTCCATAGGTACAACAACATAAGCAACTTATATATAACTATATAATTACAGCAGATGATAGGAACAGCAGTTGAACGGTTATAGTATTGTGCGGTCAGAAAATGATGCCTTTCCTACGTACTGTGCAGATCACATGTGTGTCCTTGTTACATGTGGCTTTCAACTGTGCCCATGACACAGGAAGTACTGCACACAGGAAGAAGGGTGGGGCTACACTAGGGGGAAATACATCGTCACATGAGGAATAATTACAGAAAACATGTTTGTTACAACAAAAGGCCACTAGATGGCAGCATAGGATAACACATGAATTTAGCTATGAGAAAATAGTTAGGCAAATCACACTATATAAATTCTAACCTATATAACAATGCTAATATTAACTGAGGCTATGCATCTCATATTCTATGCCCCTGTTGGGGCGGCACAAGAGACTCTTCTGCATAGCAGAAGACACCCTGATGAGCTGATAAAAAGAGACTTGGTTTCACTGGACTAGGGACCCCTTTTGGAAAGGCCTCAAATACCAGTGAGCCCACTTCCCCTTTGGGATGCAGAAAGAGAGAGTGCCTAAAAGCTTTGAGCAATGAGATGCGGAAAAGGCCCTTTGAAGTCTCAAAAAGGGCACCTAGATAGACATGCTGCTGAGTTGGACCCAGTTGACACTTCTGCTAGTTTAGGAGCCATTTCTGTAGAGTTGAAATCAAGGTCTGTTTGGGGAGGAGAAGAGTGTCTCTGTCCCTCACTAGCAGAAGGATATCGTCCTAAGAGTGAAACACATGTAACCCCTGTTCATGCAAGTGAGCTAGAATTTCTACCAGAATCTTGGTATACATTCTTGGAGATGTCAACAGGCAAAAGGGAAGGCAGGTGAATTGCAAGTGGAGTATGCAGCTTGAAAGTTTATAGATAGCATCCAGTCCTCTGGCTGTACAGCGAGAATGATGGCGTGTAAGGATTCCATTTTGAATTTCTCTAATTTGATTAGTTTGTTGAAAATCTTCAGATCCATGACAAGCCCACAACGCCTTGGATTTCTTTCTGATAATAGATATAGAGGAGTGGTATCCATTAAACTTTTCTGATGGAGAAACAGGCCAGATTGCTTTTTGGTAAGTAGTGTACCGAGGTACTGACAGAAGACGCTTCCTTTTTCCTGGGAGCTTGGAAGTGAAGCAATGATCATGGATTTTCTTAAATAGCCAGTGATGTCTTCTGGTAAGTGTTGTTTAGACCCAGGGGTCTAAACAATGTTACACCCACAGAAGCCCTAAGCCATGATCCCACCTCACAGGTCTCTAAGTAGGGAAGAAGTCAGAAAGCTTTTGCTCTAATAGCTGAATCTAAATGATCCATCCATGCATGCATGAAGGGCCCTGGCCACCAAAGTAAGGGCGATTGAAGGTCTTCAGGCGTTGCATATTGGCTAATACATTTTCTTTATCAATCTTTCTGTCAAGGACATCCGTGAAGGATACAGACTCTTCCATAGGGAGAGTTACATTCCTCTCCAAATGCATCACATCCACAACTGGAGGTCAGGGGGTGAAGAGCTTGGCTCTAGCAATAAATAAAACTTAGAAAGTCTTAGAAAGTCTATTGAAGTAGGGTGGCTTCCCGTCTGCTTTCTTTTATTCTCCTAATTTCTTGCAGAAATAGAAAAACTTCAGAATGTTTATCCAGCTTCAGATAACAGCGGCCAGCATGCTGGGGAGTAGACATGTGCAGGACGAAAAAATTTGTTTCGGACGAAACAAATGAAACACATTTTCATTTGTTTCATCAAAGGAAACAAATTTTAATGCTGATTCGGAGGCAACAAGCCTCCAAATCCGAAACCGCACAAAGGAACTGCAGAACGAGTAGTGGTCGTGTCAGCCGAAAGCGCGTTCTGTGCATGCGTGCCGCCATTTTGGAGTATATCTTGGTATACACCAAGATGGCGGCACCCGAACATGTGGGCGTGCCATCTTGGTGTATACCAAGATATATTTCAAAATGGCGGCGTGCACCCTGCCTCCAAGATGGCAGCATTTTGCTGTTATGCGATTTTGCCAGCTGTCGCAAGTCCTTGACTTGCGACAGCTGGCAAAGGAGGTACCACCAGCTGATGAAATTACTCTGCCAGGCTAGGCTTGGATTCCTGGAATACTTGTTACATGAGTGGCACAATTTTATTACTTTTAACATTCTTGTCTCTAGCTGAATCTGCAAAGTAAGAGGAACACATTAGTTTGCCCAGCTAGGTATCAGTGCCACATGGCCAGCATTACTCTTCAGGTAGGGAGGCAAATGATGCACGATGGCACAATTAGTAACCCAAGGACTAAGACTTTACCCAGAAGAGGCTAAACCTGGATGGATACAACTAGCCAGCTATAAGTGGGAAAAATGGTTGGCAAAAACCTTAGTGACAATGTTGAGGACAAAATGGTATAAGAGAGAATGGGGGTACTCTGTGTGAGGGAAACATTTATGGTTATCACTAGTTCTGATGTTAGGGGTAAAGCCATTGTTGGCAGCAGGAACTTTTATTTCCTGTAAGTAAGCTCTGAGCTATTGTACAATATATACATATATATATATTAGAACATTTCGTATATGACTAAATTTGTACAGTAAATGCCGAAAGCCCGACCAAGGTTCTCACCCATCCCTAGGAGTTCACAAATGATCGATGAAAGCTGTAAAATCCTGAGACTATGCTGAATCTCTGTGTCTCCTTAGTAAATACAAGGAATATAACATGCGCAGGTATGCCAATGATATGACATAAATCATTTATTGTTTTGAAGGAGAATAATCATGGGAAGAGGACATGAAAATACAGAAGACTCTGATGTATTCTCTCCTGTAAAAGAAAAAGAAGCAGCCACGTAAGTTGTCCATGCTAAGAACCATGACAATACAGTTCTTTATCAATAGATCTTAAAGGACATGCTACAAAATGTTAGCCTGCTACATAATGGAGATCATGTTCCATATCCACTGACCACTGTGTTCACTAAAACATCATCATGCATATTTTATTTACTGTGTGTACATAACTGAGCGGTTGAGAACCACTGATCTAAACCATAACATGATCAAAACTGGTGCTAGAATACCTTGATTCATTCAGTCTTTTTTGCTATTGAAGGTGGCAGAAATTAGCAAAAAATGTCTAGTCTAGATTTCTATGTAATATATTTTTCCACATGGCTGCCATAGCAATGCAGACAGATATAATACAATATTACAATATAAATACAACAATATTGTATCCAGTGAGTCTCAACTTAATTGATGCTACAGATATTTCTTACATTCTTCATAGCACTGTGTTGTTCACTGTAAATAATATTTTTAAAACAGGTGCTTGCAATATCTGCTTGAGAACAAAGCCGACCCATCAATTTGTGACAAAGCTGGGTACAGTGCCATCCATTATGCTGCTGCCTATGGTCACAGAGAAGGCTTGGAATATGTAAGTATACCGTATGATATAATAACAATAGACACACTGAATTAATTGTAACAATGTTTTCTTGCATGCTAAAACAAAACAGTGGGCAGATAGTACATGTTAAATTAGATCTTAGTGAACTGACTTAGGTGGCTGAATTACTGTCAGGTTTACTGTGTTTCCAAGCTTGTCAGATTGCTCAAAAAGCTTGGGATCAATTTGGAATTTACACTGGTCCCCTATTGCCCTATTATGTATTTAGTAGGCTTTCTAAAGGCTATCCAGATTTCAACCAGAATAGTAAGATTCATATATCTGTGGTGGCCCAACAGTTAGCGAGTGACCTTCCCGTCCTAATTCATTATTTTCCTGTTTTGATGGGTACATATAAATGATTGCATATAAATATGTGGCACCTGTTGTTTCGAGAGATCAATAGCCCACACTGATCACTGAGCTATATAGTACAGTAAATGCATAATTCTACATAGTATAATAAAATATTAGAATGTAAACAGGTTGCACTTTAGGTGACAATTGGATTAATCATTATTTCGCCCATTAGGTTGCAGGCATTATTTTGGATTATTAAAGCATCGCTGCACAAATGGATTTTGGTCAGTTTTATGTGAAGTTTTATTTTCAAGTTTATGCATTTTAAACTTATATTTTATAGTTTATCTTTTTGCTATTTTTTATAGTATTAAAGTCAGATTGTCACTTTTAGTTTCTCACGGAGAGATTTTGTCTCCCATCCTGAATTGAGCGGAAGAGAGCATGTTCTACCTTTGAGATCCCACTTCCAGTTCACACATTGGTCTACTGTATCCTGTCCTATCTATAGCTAGCAGTGAGATTGCCCTTCCAATACACAGAGCTTACTAACTAGTTTTCATACCAGCAGTGTATATGCATTTAATCCCTCAGTGATCAGCCCCTAGATTATGAACATTAACCCCTCAGAGACCACTTTCCTTTTTATAAGCATTATGCCCTCAGTAATCAGCCACCAGAGAATATATATCAGACTTTCAGAGGTCAGTCTCCATTGTATGACCATCAACCCTTTAATGATCAGCCTTTACAGTATTTACTTTTCAGTTACTAGTATACATACTCTGGGGGCTGCTTATTGCAGTGTTAATGGTTAGTGAGGGATAAATACACTTATGGGTTTATTTATTTATATGCTGCCTGGGAGGATGCTGATCACATGGAACTGGCACCCCTAGATGGCGATGAGGAGTCTAGGAAATTCATTTACTCCTCAGCGCTATCTAGGAGTGCTAATTCCTTGTGAACAGCATCCACCCTGCAATAAATAAATAAACCCATATGTGTATTTACCCCTCAGTACCATTAACATTTCAATAAACAACCCCCAGAGAATGGACATTATCATGATCGCTATGTATTTAATAAAAGATATTTATATTTATATTAGTTTTGAGATGTGGTTTGTATATTTTACAGGTACTAAATATTTAAAGTGAAACTTTGAAAAAGATAACTTCAATAAAAAGTTGTAGCAGAAAGCTGACAGCCTAAGCTCATACCTTCTGTGTTATGCTGTGCCTGTCCAAGACTGCCTAGAGCCCCTCCCGGAGTGTCTCCAGTTTCCCATAGTGGAGAATAAGCACATCCTTAACTCCTCATCCCATAATGCAATACTAGTGCTTGAGTAACCTATCAGCAAGCCTTGGCTTTGACACATGGGGGCATACAGATCACTATACAATGCAGATTTTGATTAGGTCAGTATTTGTTTTTAAGGAGTGCTCCTGGTGGTGCTGGAGAGGCACATTGTGACATAAACGGTATGTACTAAGCTTATACATCAGCTGTCTGCAACCACGTTTAATATATTTAACTGGTCTTTCCCACAGGTTAATCTTAATAGTTTTGTATAATATCAATCATCTTATACTAGAGAAACTCTATATATGTTAAGGAGCCATCCAGACATTTCCATTTTTGTTCATGTTTTGTGTGCAGTTCTACATTTAATAGTGTAAGAAATTTGACACTAATGACACAAAACTTTCTTTTTAGCTGCTAAAAAGAACTGAAGATATTACTGATGTTGCAATCCCTCCAACTACGAAAAGCCCTTTACACTTGGCGGTATGTCTTTTACATTTCTAATATGATGATCATATGAGGTTCTTTATCTAAAATGGAACCTTAAAATGTAACTGAACTCTTGAAGCTGTGCCTCAAAATGGCAGATAGAGGGCAAAGTACTAGTCACCATTATTGCTTGTGGTCCCCCTTCAGCTATTCTTTTCATATTACTCTCTTACGTGCTTTGTTCTGCATTTTTTCTCTGTGTGGAGGCTGCCATCTTGGTAGAGGCAGGGCTTTGCTTCCTTATTACAGAGCCTCGAGGAAGTAAGCAACACAATGGTGATATTAACAAATCTTATTCCAAATCTCCTGATTCTAGCAGTGATAGGCAGCAATGACTTTGATTTCAAACTGCATATATAAGACTATGAGACACATTCACATACCAAGAGGTGCACTGCTATTATTTAGTAGGAATTCCAGACAAAATGTATCAGCAGAATTACCATTTATAGATGTCCCCTATAAAATAGCAAATCTTACATTTTATGTAACAGTTCCACTTTAAGAATTTGTAGTCTTTTTTTAGATATGCTTGTAAATGTTATCAGTTTAACAGTAATATGATAATTAGCCCTCCTTACCATCTTGTCTTGAATTGTATTGTGATTGTAATGTCTTCCTTATATTGTAAAGCGCTGCGCAAACTGTTGGCGCTATATAAACCCTGTATAATAATAACAATAATTACGGATGCACCGAAATTTCGGCTGCTGAAAGTGCCATGACGGACGAAAATGTGTCCAAAAATTCAGTGCACCCCAGCTTCTCTCCTCCTGTCTGGGCGTCGGTCTATGTGTCTTCCGATGCAGCGGACGGCACCCAGCGAAGAGAAGAGAAGGTTTCAGAATGCCGAGCGCTGGGGGAAAGGAGTGCTGCCAGCGTTGCAGGAGACTGAGCTCTCCTTCCGCACCTCCCGCACCTCCCAGCTCGGTCTCCTGTATCAGGATGGAGAGCGGTGACTGGAGGAGAGCCCTGTGATGTCATAGGAGGCGGAGCTCCCCTCCCGGACCACCCTGCTCTGCTTCCTGTGATGGTTGATGCAGGATGGAGAACAGAGTACAAACATTCAGCTATCAGTTGAACGCTGAATGTTTGTAAATAACTGTACATAGTGTGAGTTACTATGTCCCAGTTATGAATGAATGGGAAGTGATCTACATCACTTCCTGTTCATTCATGGTTGTGGACATAGTAACTCATACTATATCCACAATGTATGAATGAACAGCTGCAGTCAGTATAGAGGCTTCCTGTTCATTCAGTGCTGGGGCTGCAGAATGAGAGAGTTCAGACTCTGTGTCCTTGATCTCTTTTTCTATTTTAATAGGGAAATATCAGGGGTCTGATAAGACCCCTGATATTTCCCTATTAAAATAGAAAAAGAGATCAAGGACACAGAGTCTGAACTCTCTCATTCTGCAGCCCCAGCACTGAATGAACAGGAAGCCTCTATACTGACTGCAGCTGTTCATTCATACATTGTGGATATAGTATGAGTTACTATGTCCCAGTTATGAATGAATGGGAAGTGATCTACATCACTCCCTGTTCATTCATGGTTGTGGACATAGTAACTCATACTATATCCACACCCCATGAATGAACAGCTGCAGTCAGTATAGAGGCTTCCTGTTCATTCAGTGCTGGGGCTGCAGAATGAGAGAGTTCAGACTCTGTGTCCTTGATCTCTTTTTCTATTTTAATAGGGAAATATCAGGGGTCTGATAAGACCCCTGATATTTCCCTATTAAAATAGAAAAAGAGATCAAGGACACAGAGTCTGAACTCTCTCATTCTGCAGCCCCAGCACTGAATGAACAGGAAGCCTCTATACTGACTGCAGCTGTTCATTCATACATTGTGGATATAGTATGAGTTACTATGTCCCAGTTATGAATGAATGGGAAGTGATCTACATCACTCCCTGTTCATTCATGGTTGTGGACATAGTAACTCATACTATATCCACACCCCATGAATGAACAGCTGCAGTCAGTATAGAGGCTTCCTGTTCATTCAGTGCTGGGGCTGCAGAATGAGAGAGTTCAGACTCTGTGTCCTTGATCTCTTTTTCTATTTTAATAGGGAAATATCAGGGGTCTGATAAGACCCCTGATATTTCCCTATTAAAATAGAAAAAGAGATCAAGGACACAGAGTCTGAACTCTCTCATTCTGCAGCCCCAGCACTGAATGAACAGGAAGCCTCTATACTGACTGCAGCTGTTCATTCATACATTGTGGATATAGTATGAGTTACTATGTCCCAGTTATGAATGAATGGGAAGTGATCTACATCACTTCCTGTTCATTCAGTGCTGGGGCTGCAGAATGAGAGAGTTCAGACTCTGTGTCCTTGATCTCTTTTTCTATTTTAATAGGGAAATATCAGGGGTCTTATCAGACCCCTGATATTTCCCCAGAGCCCAACAGTAAAGTTAAAAAAAAAAGAAATAAAAATACAATAATTGAAAATCAATAACATTTTTCATAAAAAGGTTGAAAAAAAAACACATCATTTTCGGTTTCAGTTTCGTCCTGACAAAATTTTTATTTTCGGTTTCAAAATTTCATTTTGGTGCATCCCTAATCATAATCCATAACATTATGTATTATCAAATATACATTATTCTATGTATATTTTACCGGGTCTCCTCACTAGTAGTGATGATGCACAGTGGTTGTGCCTTAACCTTCTGCCATAAGGTCACATACACATTACAATCTAATGTACAATTTTTGTACAGTCTTGTTTAGCTTTACCAAAGTTAACTGATATGAGGACCACCTACTTTATTATCCAATTAATTTGTATCCAAAGGCTGGCCTTGGCACTACATAGTTGTGGATAGATCTAAAGGAATTTGTACGATCCAATTGTAACCTGTGTGAGCTTTAGTGTAAGTCTAACTGTCAGATCAGGCCAAATGAAAGTAATGCAATCCCTGTCTGTAGATTTTATTGCGGAAGCTGTTAATAAAGGAAGAGTTACACCAGTAAAATACAGATAGCCACAAGAGGGAGAATCTATGAATTGTGTGTATGAATTGAAATAACAACATTTGATAGTACAGAATCCCCAACCTGAAGAGACATCCTTTTGCCAGCTATCTTTAAATGTCTTTTGCCAAGTAGGTTAGTGTGGTATAATGAGAAAGCCCTGGAACTATACATCTCTACAGTACTGATCTTCAGGATTTCCCTTTATAGTCTGTAGAACCTTGCCTTATCATCTTGACTCTGCAATAACATATATATATAACTCCTGCAAAGGAGGTTATTCTTCAGGTGTTGAGATTAATAAAGCATCTGATATATCGTGGCATATTGACTGAGTGCAAAAAAAGGCATCAATTGATAGCATGCTGCCACTGTAACTTAAAGTGTTACTGCCCACGAAGCCCACATATGGACTTTGGAATCTAGATTCAATCCCTTGGAGAACTCGTATTAGCAATCACTGATGAGATGAATCTGTACGAGTGTGGTTGTAAATGGGATTACCTCTAGAGTCCTTCTCATGCTGCGTCCCAGTGGCATAAAAGCATGATTCAGTAGTAACCCTTTACTCCATACCGAAACCAAAAAGTAATCTCGGCCTATTGCTATTTCCTAACAGTTTTACCAGGCCCTACTCAAGGGGATGCATGGCTGTCTATAGGGTGCATATCCCTGCCATTTTGCTTTAGATGCATCGTGTGTATTATTTAGTCTACTCCTCCTTATATACACACCTCTCATTTACATAGTATCATGAGAATCTCTTAATATAAAATACAAAATATATATGCATTACAACCATCACTTTTAATGACTGCTATGACTTTCATTTAATTACTATAATTATTTATTTCATCCGCACTATAAATCTACAGTGTATAATACATTAGACAGTTCAAGCTGCCACAAGCCTGCTCATGTGCATTCATAATAACTTCTTTATTCTCTCCACACTCATTTAAATGATAAACCTGTGTGGTGGCTTCACTTTACCATGCCCTAGTGTTTCTGATATGCCTACTGTTTGTGTTTTCCTGTGTGATGTCGGCAGTCTGCTGCAATGCTTTTCTGTGTGTGGTCAGCAGAAAAAACAGCTTTATATTAAAGCTAATAAGGCTAGTATTTTTATTTATTGTTATTTTTGCCATTATAATTTGATTAAACTTCAAACACATTTACTAAATGAATGTTCAATAAATATTGTTACACAATGAAATGAAAATGATTGGTATTGTATTAGTTTATTTGGTTTTTATATAAATAATAGTTTTATTGAGCACTTCTGTTTTAAGTATAATTAAAGTATATCTATAGCCCAAACATTTCTTTGGCTTTGGATGAAATAGAGATAGTCTAGAACCCCGGTTAGGTCTAATTCTCAACCGCATCCCTGATGGAGGCACCTTCTCTATCTGACGTGGTCACCACTGTCACTGTGACAGAACATGATGGGAAATATAACATTTTATGGTTGTCACTGGAAGAATAGAGGGGAAATCCTCCAGTGGGTCAATTGTTTTGGTGACAACTGTCTACACTCACTTCAGAATGATTAGCTATCACTTTGCTGAAAGAGCAAAAGGTTCATTTTCACCTATAAAGTCATTAGTCACACTGTAGCTTATTAAGGGGACCCTGCGTGGCCCTGAAACGTTGCTTCATTGTGACAATATGGGGTTGATTTACTAACCTTATAAACACACCACGAACATGTATACACCTCTGTAGTGTGTTCCCTCCCAGCATGATCTATGGGTGGAATCTCAACACCTTTGTAGTGTGTACACACCCAGCAGGTGTGTTGTGCAAAGCCCTGCATGAATTTGCAAGGTGATGTCGTGTAAATTAGCTCTATGTTGTGTTGCTTACGTTGATGAATGCAGGAATGTAAATGCATGAGCTAACCATTTTTCTCTAAACTGTGAAGCAGCATTATATATGCATCATGTGCATGATTTTTCCATATATGGCATTGGTGGAAATATGCTTTTAGAGACTTTTTGGTTGATAAATACGTTTTGCTGTGTAAAAATCACACGCACCTAGTGCGTGCGTGTGTTTAGGTTAGTAAATCACCCCCTATGTGTCAATAGAGGACGAACACTTGACCACAACATTTGGTCTGCTGGTGACATTCTGTACTATGTTTCCACCCATTAACGGACTAAGGCAGCAAAAAAAACAACAACTTACAGATGTTTTAACTATTGCCTACTGTATCTAAAACCAAAAAAGAAAGGAAAACATTTTTGCTTTAGATACAATTTCAGTTATGGAAATAAAAAGAGTTACTTGCAACCAGTAGAAAAACATTTTTAATGACCTCCTACATATACCTACATCCCAGATGACTGATAACAGCACAAAAAATATTTGTCCAAGTCGAAAACACTGGAGAAAAGAAAACTTGAGCAAAAATTGAACAGAGGTTCACATCATGCCATCAATATCCTCCTTAAAAAAGGATTCTTTGAGTATTGTCTCCAAAAGTTTCTATTTTCTTTACCCAAATGTTTGTACATCAGTCCCATTATTAAAATCAGTAAATCAATGGCATTGCATAACATCCACGACAGCGATAACATAATCAAATTTAGTAAGGTTTAATATTGTAATTTTCTTTATTTCTGCTTTTATTCGGTTTTAGCTGTTCCTATCAAAAACCTTAAAACAGTTTATTTCTAGCCCTAATTAACTATATTTCAAAATATGGACTGGTTAGCAATTTTCTTCATTTTTCTTAGTTTTTTTTGCAGATTTCCCTATATTAGTAATTCTTTAACTGGCAGCATGTGTAGGTAGGGTTAAGCTTTCACTCTCACTGCACTCTGCCTGCACTCTGCAAAGAAAGTCACTGACTGACCCAGTACTAGTGAGGGCCGCAGTTTAATACAGGTGAGGATCTGTCTAACACTGCAGGGTGAAGCTGGCGGTAAAATCTCAGCACAAAGCAAATACAACAGCTGCTTGGAGCATCCATATTTGTACAGAAAGGGGGCACATAAATTGCACAGTGTTAAACGGCAGAGAAAGACAAAGTGGGAGGGGGGGTGCATGGAGGGTAAAATGTTTAATTATTATTATTACATAGGATTTATATAGCGCAGTTTGCGCAGCGCTTTACAATATCTAGCACACTGCTGGCAGGCACAATAGTACAGTTCATAAAGCTACTCTGTATAAAATGCATGCTCTGTGCACAGGGTTTTGAGAGTTGTGGCAGGCTGCATTTGGCAGCCCATTCAAAATGAATGCACTTCAGCTCAACAAATTTAGAGCTTGATGCATTTTTTTTCGCAGCATACCGAATGTTGTGCTTTGTGTTTTGCTGCCGTGGGTTATAGTACAGGTGCATTGTGTGTTGGGGTGCCATTCAAAATAAGGTGTGGTTTGTTTCTGTGCATTACATTAATGGGCCCTTTAGGCCCATATATAAATATATATAAATCTGATCCAAAAAATGTGGTGGGCGGGAATAAAAATGAAGCTAATTCCATAGAGGGCATGGCAGAAATAGTTTGAGAACCACTGCCCTAATATATTATGCCCCCCATTCATTTTCACCACATATATTTTATTACTATTTTCTATCATCACTATTTAGGCATACAATGGACATCATGAAGCTTTGGAAATACTGTTTAATACTTATGCTGAGGTTGATATAAAAGATGAAAAAGGACGAACGCCACTGGATCTTGCTTCTTTCAAAGGGCACACAGAGTGTGTTGAAGTCCTTATTAGTCAAGGAGCTTCCATTACTGTGCATGACTCAGTTACTCAAAGAACTCCACTTCATGCTGCTGGTAAGTTCTCTTTAGTCTTCATTAGTCAGATAAGCATTTTTTTATGACCACAATTTTCCTAAAAGCCATGGCACATGTGGAACCCAAAGGTTTGTTTTGGCTCTCTCTCTTATTTTCAAGGATATCAAGTAGACACACATTCCTCATATATCTTTAAAACGAAAGGCCCCAGTAGTGGTGTGAATGTTTATTTAGGTTGTACACTGTTATCTGCAGTTCATGACCTGTAAAATATAACCCTAGTCTGCATTTAGAGAAGAAGACCCTTTGGGGTATCCATCTGAAGGGGACTTGCCTACGAAGCATCCATAAATATTTTGCAGTTTAATTTCAAATTGAGATAAGCTGGCAACATTACATCTATAGGCTAGTATTGCTGACTTCCTTCTGACAATGCTTGGCTGTTACGCTGATCCTTGAGTTTGAATATTGTATGAATCACTGGGGGTTGATTTACAAAAGGCAATTATGCTATGCACTTTGCAAGGGAAATTTCCCTAAGCTTAGTGAATGTGGTGAAAATTTTTTTGCAAAACATACCCAGTCATGTGCAAGGAAAATAGTGCAGGGCAGTGGCTCAGAAAGTATTTGAACCAGAGGATAAACATAATGACCTAATATAACTAGAGAGCTGGGTTAAAAATTACAATATTGTCCACTAAGTTCAATTTTAAAAATACTAATTGATGCAGAGAAATGCAAAAACCATTATAAAGCCTGTGGTATGTCCAACGGCCCTGAAAAAGCATACTGTATGTACTGTATATGCTCATGTTTTAGAATGTTTTACTGCTGTAATAAAATGGATCTTAAACTTGGAGAATGCAAGATCTTTTATCTTCTGTATATCTGGAGTCTGGACTTTGTACTGGTACTGTAAACAGCATACAGAGTATAAGGTTCCTGGAGAAGAATATGAGTTTTATGCCATGACATTAACCACTTGGATCCTGTTTATATTTACATCCTCTTAAGGGAGGATAAAGATTAGTAAGTGGGGCTCTTATCTCTTTATCTGTGAACAAGTTCAGCTCTATGGTCATCACTTTGTTTTAAAAAGCCCTTCCTGTTTGTCCTACAGTTCCTCTTGGACAGAATCTGATACATACAGTCCTCTGAATGCTAATTGGGATGCTAACTGTCAAGTTAGGCGTGGTGATCTTGGAAATTGGTTGTGTTAATTCCTGCATTAGCAGGACATTCTTGCCCGGTTTTTACCGCTCTGTATTTTCTACAGAGATATCATCCCCCATTAACTTCTTTGTTTGGACAATTTTCCACACACGTGTGTGCAAAATCACTTG
Source organism: Nanorana parkeri (assembly GCF_000935625.1). Classification (NCBI taxonomy): domain Eukaryota; kingdom Metazoa; phylum Chordata; class Amphibia; order Anura; family Dicroglossidae; genus Nanorana; species Nanorana parkeri. Next base: position 351,122 of record NW_017306325.1, read on the forward strand.
TCCTTGACTCAATTTTATCAGTTATCAGCTGGATGAAAACTGACAGGTATACTGTGCAGGTCTTGGATTGTATTGTAACTGTAATGTCTTCCTTATATTGTAAAGTGTTGCACAAACTGTTGGCCCTATATTAATCCTGTATTATAATAATAATAATAATAATAATAAAAACCATGTGTAGCCAAATATACAAGTTTATATATTGGAGTTTATGTATAAACTCCAATTGCATGTAATCACATACATTTCTAATACGATATCTGATAATATAATAAGTATATAGCCTGATCAGCTCAAATACAAAGCAGCTCATGTCTTCTGCATTTCAAAAACATAATAAAAAGCTCTATGACATCTTTAAAAAGTTTACTAGTGCTCACTGCTTCTTGATACAAATAGGAGGCTTTCTGCAAAATCAGTAACACTTTTGAGCTGAACGTTTTTTCTAGCATTTAATTTTTGAGTTTCCAACCACATCCAACTGGCTTCTAAATAACAGCTGACTGTGACACCTTTTGGCGATGGAGTTGGGAGTACCCTCTACCTTATCAAAATGCCTATTGCAGTTGGGTGTGCTGTTGCATTTGCATTGCTGCATACCACATTTTTGTGGCACAATTTTTTAATCTATAAAGTGTTTATGGGTGGGGATCAAATACATACAGTATACATTCCCAGCAAAGTATTTATTTACATTTTAGCTCAAGCACTTACACTCATCATGTTTCTGAACATCTGGCTGCATCTCTCTCAGCTTGTCTTCCCTGAACTTCCTGCCCAGTACAAAATCACAAGAGACAGCACAGTCCCCAGCAGCTGTCCATCTACTAGCTTGGAGAAGGGAGGAAAGAAGAGGAGGGAACAGGGAGAAGGGAAATGGCTTGCCTGGCATTGCCTGTGTGTTTGTGGAGAGACACACAACTTACTAGCACACACAAAGGTGGCTCCATAGGACCCTGCAAGGGAAAGGAGCCACCCTAAAACAGGATATCGGTGCCACATTTAAGGGAACCAGCTGATTCTACAGGAAACTAAAACTTTTAAACATTAAGGAGCAGCAAGTTATTTAATCAGCATTTAAAATGGCTTAATACCTTCTTCCTTTAATATCATTTTAAGCTAATTGTAAATCATTTAGTGAATTCTATAAACTGAGTTCCGTTGTTGTTATATTAGCTGAAGATGATATTGATAATGATTAGTCCTAGCCCTATCTTCTAGCACAATTCAATGCTATGTGTTGATATAACATCTCACCCACCAAGATGGCAGATATCTAACACCAGGTATCTCTCAGTGGAGGCCACCTTAGTTTCTGTTATTTGATTGATTCTTTCACAACATTCATTTTTCAAGTAGATGAAGAGATGATGTTTGTCAAAATGCTGGACATCTGTATTAGTGTTCTGGGAGAGATAAGTCACTACCATTCTGCCACCATAAGCCTCAATTCACAAATAGCGTTTGTGTTTCCCTCAATGTTTTCCACGCAGAAGACTTCACGGCATGAAAACGGTACAAAATTTACAACTGCACGAATTCCGCTCATTTGCGGCTATTACTATATCCGCGAATGCGCGGAATTCGCCCCTGGGCATCTGTTGTAGTTCCCTTTGGAGAGATAAGTTACTACCATTCTGCCACCTTAAGCCTTCATTCAGAAAAAGTGTTTGCGTTTCCCGACAGTATTGTTGGGATCCGTCCCGGCGTTCTCAGTATATCGCTATAGCTCGCTATATATACTGAGCTTTGGGTCACGGAAGGACGTTAGTATATGTCCTCCCGTGACCATAATGAGAACTATGGGGTAAAAAGGTTACCCCATAGTTCTCTTAATTTTGCTGTGAAAGCCAGGAACAGCTGTCATGCTTCTTTGTAAACTATTTTCATGTTATCATGCATCCATGACAAACATTAGCTCAGCGTATGTTATTAAAACATAAGGTCACTTTGTTATCATTCTCCTAAAAGTATAATATGTGTATAATTTCCATGTAAATAATATTCACTAATAATATACACAATCAATAATATTATCTGTGCATTTTTTCTTTAGTTATAAATGGACATACATCATGTTTACGGTTGTTACTTGAAATGGCTGAACACACTGAAGTTGTAAATGTGGTGAATGAAAAGAAACAGTGAGTATTATGTCTTACACTGATCGATTAGCACTATCTTTTTTATTCAACCTCTTTGTTTTGTATATTGCCAATTGACCATCAGTTGTTCATCTTCTTGCAATTCCTAGGTATTGTACACTCAGAATAATAATTGACATATGAATAATTGACTATATAAAGTTATTTATCTTTTGTGGAGTGTATTTCTGTTGCTGTGTTTCAAATTACCTGGCAGCGCAAAGGTAGTTTTAAATAGTGCACTGGAATATGTCTGCTAACAAAATTCTCTAAGTATTACTCGAGATGTCTTCTTCCTGTGATGGTAATAGGCTGATCAGTCATCAAGAGCAGGGCTGTCCCTACACTATTCGCCCCATGCTGCCTAATTATAAGGATGCCCCTCAATCAAGGGAAAAATGACCTTTAGCTAACGAAATCTGCACTGACCTCTCCCTCTATGGAGAAATGCTAATTCTGAACACATTACTGCAGTTCATAGGGGAATATTGCTTGTAATATCTCCTGCACAGAAGCAGGTAGGATCTGAAATAAAGATTGCTGAAATCCTTGGGACATACAATATGTTAGACTTCAGGGCTAATTCACACTTTTATATTTCAGGATCTCATTGATGTCTGCCGGCGGCCATCTTAGTAATGGACGCCAGCAGAGAGAGGAGGGGACATTCACCCGGCGGGATGAGGTATGCTGCCAGGTCCCCTCCTCTCTCCAGATACTGTCGGGCTCTCGGTCAATGACCGAGTGCCCGACTTTTCAGAGGGGGTGACACCAATTGTCAGTGATTTTGGTGTCACCCCTCCGCGGGCCGCACACCCCACCACCCCCTTGTGATGCCACTGGATGAAGGTGCCTAAATATCTAATGTTTTTTGTCTGCCATTAAAAAGGGAAATTACCCTCAAGTTAGGAAAGGGTTGGGGGCGGTAGAGAGAGAGGTTTAGTTCTTCAGTTTTGGAGATATTAACTTTGAAATTGCTAATATTATTGATGGCATGCTAATGTGGGGCTGTTGAACACAGCATAGTACGGCATAGAGAGACATTTTGTGATAGAATGAGCCTGTTTGGATTCCTTAAATAGACGGTGTTAGCCCTGATGCTCCATTACAATCACAAAGAGGAGCGGGCATCCCTGTCTGCTACCATTGAAAATGGTTAAAAGAATGAAGAGGAAACCATTTATTAAAACTCTGGCTGGGGTGGAGGAATATAAAGATATGGTTTTGGAGAGCAGGGTAGGGCCAAGACCAGTTTGTTCTAGAGAGAGAGTTGTAGAAGGTTTTAATTAACTCTATAAACCTTTATGTTTTCATCATGATTTACAGCATTTCAAATAGTACAAAAAAATAATTCTAGACCTTTAATGTAAGTGCTGTTGAATTTTTGGTGATTTAGATTTGGAGGTACCTTATGAGAGAGCACCTTGTGAACCCCTGTTCATTAAAACTTCTTTATCTTATTTTTACCATTCATTACTTAAATTTGGGGAGCTTGCAAATGTTCTACATGCACATTTTATTGATATGTTGAGTCCGAGTATCAAGTTAAAGTGGACCTTTGACTAAAAATCACATCCGTATACAGCCCTGCATGCTGATATAAAAAATCTTACATTCATTAGCTAAACAAACATATTTTTATTATATTTACAATTTATTTTTTCCACTTCCGGGTCCACTTTGGCACAAATAATGTAATCGTGCCTAAGCGTTGCATCTTGGGAAGGTTACATCAGCAGAGCATTGTTGGGAAACATCATCTCTAATCTCTTGAGATCTCAAAGAAAGGCATTTTCCTCCCCTGAGATGATGTGCATGGTCACATGTCCTAGTCACATGTGTCAGAGTTCCAGGAAGTAAAGGTAGATATATTAATCTGCCCCCTAATTAAAATGAACACTGGGAGAATGGGGGGAGAAAGAAAAATAAGGTATGCAAAGAATAAAAAGCCTGCAATTATATAGAAGTATCTAAAAGTATCTCATTGCCATTACTAAACATTTCTAAAAGTGTCTTTGTTGTTATTTTGATGATAAGTAAAGTTCCACTTTAAGTACCTGCCCTCACCATGGATATTTATGTGTATCTATTTTTATATTTTAAAATACTTTTTTAGAGCATGAGATGGGCGATTTAGAGAGATTCTTATTGTGTCTTTTGTAATTTTTTTCCCCTTTAACCAACAGAACACCTTTGATGCTTGCAGTAGAATATGGGCACATTGATGCTGTTTCCTTGTTACTTGAAAAAGAAGCATCAGTAGATACAACTGATATCTATGGATGTACCACTTTGCACAGAGGGGTACGTTTATTGTGTTTTGTGAAACAATAAAAACAATTAAAGACAAACAACCACAAATACTGAACACTTTAACTGCTTAGAATAATGCAAATATTTTTCAAGATTCATGCAACACAACTTAAGGACTTGTTCACACCATATACAGTGCGTTAAAGTGCGGTTAGCTGCTGGCATGCACTGTATAGCTGGGGTTGGAATGTTGCCTGGCGGTGCATTGAAGTCAATGGCACCGCAGCCATGCCCCCTGCCTGCAGTGTGATCTTCCGCACCAGAACACAGGCACAACAATGCCTGCGCTCCGGTCCAGCGCAATTGGTAAAAATAGTGCACGCAGCCTTTGTTTTAGATCGCACTGGACCGCAACGCAGCCACTGATGTGCTACGCGTTCTGGTGTGGGCAATCACACTGTGGGTGGAGGCGGCGTGGCTGCTCTGCCATTGACTTCAATGCACCACCACGCCCCCACCCGCCATAGAACGAAGGGAGCCGGCCAGGATGCGATACAGTGCGTTCCAGCTAGGGCTGCAACAACTAATCGATTATTGAAAAAGTTGTCAACTTTTTCAATCATCGATTAATCGGCTTCCGATTGATTGGCCCTGTTCACGGCTCCACACACGCTGCGCGCCACACCTCCTCCCCACCTCACGCTCGCAGCTGCCAGACCCGCCCACCCGCATTCACGATCGGCACAGGGACGCGGGGAGAAGAAGTAAGGAGGAGCAGGTGTGGGTGGATGACAGCCTCCGATAGACAGGCCCGATCTCCGAAACAAGTTGCTGGAAGACTGCTCAGGTAAGCCTGCACTTCCCTCCCCCACATGGTGCTCTATAATGTATTGCTGGGATTTGTATTCCTCTATAGCTGATGGTACATTGTGCTGTATATTATACAGAGGAGTACAAATCCCAGCAATACATTATACACTTTGTGTATAATGTATTGCTGGGATTTGTTGTATTCCTATATAGCTGGTGGTATTCTGCATTGCGCTGTATAAAAGGACTACAAATCAACGAATAATACATTATAGAGCGCAATGCGGAATACCACCATCTATAGAGTACAACAAATCCCAGCAATAGTACATTATACAGTGGTGCAATGCCGAATACCACTAGCTATAGAGGACTACAACACCCAGCAATAGTACATTATACAGCGCAATGCAGAATACCACCAGCTATAATGTACTGTTGCTGGGATTTGTTGTATTCCTCTA
>NW_017306325.1:359255-362275 GCF_000935625.1 Nanorana parkeri
ATTGAATACCACTAGGTATAGAGGACTACAAATCTCAGCAATAATACATTATACAGCGCAATGCAGAATACCACCAGCTATAATGTACTATTGCTGGGATTTGTTGTATTCCTCTACTGTATAGCTGGTGGTATTCTGCATTGCGCTGTATAATGTACTATTGCTGGGTGTTGTAGTCCTCTATAGCCGATGCCATTCTGCATTCATTGCTGTATAATTTTACACTTTTCATTTCACTATATTACACCACACTTTTTTTTTTCTTTTTTACTGCCACCGCTCCAAGCTTGCTCCTGTGATGGACTACAATCTCAATACAAACTAGTAGTCCCATCACTGGAGCCATTTTTTAAAATTTATTTTATTTTTTATCCGATTAACCGAACTTAATAATCGGCTAACTAATCGATTTTGAAAATAGTCGTTAGCTGCAGCTCTAGTTCCAGCAGCTAACCGCGCTGGAACGCACTGTATATGGTGTGGACAAGCCCTAAAACAAAGAATTTAAACAAAACTCCTTGATGGTACACTAAACATTTTAAATATCTTGTTTATGTAGCTTTCCTGTTCTGATTTTGCTGTGTACACCATCAAAATATAATTATTCAATGTTATTTTTAGGTAATGACGGGCCATGAAGAATGCATTCAGATGCTACTGGATCAGGAAGCATCTGTTTTATGTACAGATCTGACGGGACGGACGCCGCTGCATTATGCAGCTGCTCAGGGACATTCTACACTGCTTAGTGAACTGCTGCTGATTGCACTTTCAGAAGGAGACTACAGTTTCAGAGACAATTACGGGTATACGCTTTTGCACTGGACTTCATATAAGGGTAAGTCAAACATGTAAATACTGGTACAAATTGCTATTTATGTAACACTGGTATGTTTGTGTGTTGCGCATAACAAAATCCGCCCTTAATAATGCTGCTTTTCTGCAGGCAATGAAAATTGTTTAGAGGTACTTTTGGAACAGAAGGCTTTCCGTAATAACAGTGGAAATCTTTTTTCGCCTCTACACTGCGCAGTGTATGTATTTTAAATTACTTATTTTCACTAAAAAATATTGACCTGTTTTGATTTAACTCTTTTCTATTATAGCTTACCAATTCTTAGATGTATTGGCTGCTTTTGTTTTCTTTGTTTTCTTTTTTTTAGACTTTTTTCCCTGTATTTCACCTGGTGATTTGGCCAGTAGGTCTGTTATTTTTTTAACTTCCTTTAACAGACCAAGCTGTCCAGCAAAAGTGCCAGTTACAGGGTTGAGACAAACCATTTAGCCCTGATTAGGGATGCACCGATACCGTTTTTTCTGTATCGAGTATGAATACTGATATTTTGCTTTTGGTACTTGGCGATACCGAGTACCGATACCAGTGCTTCAGCTGGCAATCAGGAAGCTGGGCGGCGGTAATGACATGCCGCTCGGCTTCCTGATTGCCCGGGAAGCCGGCTCCATGTTGTTTGGCCGGCTTGATTGTGATTTGCTGGGAAATCGGCTTCCCTGCCAATCAGCATCGAGTCGTCTGTTCGGCTGGCTTGATGCGGATTGGCCCGGGAGCCGACTTCCAGGCCAATCAGCATAGAGTCGGCTTCCTGGCCAATAAGGAAGCCGGGACGTGGGTCATTACTCGCCACCCAGCTTCTTGATTGTACAGGAAGCTGGCTCCATGGTCCCCTACGGCACTGCCGGTCAGAGAAAATCTTCTTCTGACTGGAAGTTTCAGTATCATGGAAGGTATTGGAGCATTTAGGCAAGTACGAGTACTCGCCCAGATACTCGGTATAGGCAACAATACCAATACTAGTATCGGTAAAGGTGCATCCCGAACCCTGATGGGTGAACGGCGGTATTTGCATAGGACAAGGCATCAACACCCACCCCCATGTGACAGTGCTCAGGTCTGACAACTGCATTGCATCTTAGAGGTGGGAAGACGGAGTATACACCTCTTCTCCTATACTCAGAGGTTCAGATTATATATATGAATTCAGTAGTGGTAAAGCAAGCATGATATGATGAGTGTTGAAAAACTTTAAAATTCGTTTTTTCTTTTCTAGCACAGGCATACTTAAAGGGGAATATGAAACCTAACAATTGATTTTTTATCTCCCAATTGATCTTTCCAAAAATTCAGAGCTGTCCTGTACGATTTGCATACTTCCTGTATTTCAAAAAGCCTCCTAGTTCATCTCTTGGACTACAGGCTGATTAGTCTTTATGTTGTAGAAATCTCAGACTGGGAATGGTTGGGTAGTTTAGCAAAAAACACTTAGGGCAGGGCTGACAAAACATCACAAAGTGCTGTGTGTTGTCAGCCCACAACAGGGCTTAAAGTGACACTAAACTGAGGAGTTAAATATTACAAAAATGCATTCAGGTACCTTTACCACTTGCTGACTGGGGTGTTAAATCCCTTCCTGTCCAGGCCATTTTTCAGTATTCAGCGCTGCGGTACTTTGACTGACATTTATTCCGTCATACAACGCTGTACTGAAATTCATTTTATACCATTTTTTGGGGACACATAGAGCTTTCTTTTGGTGGTATTTAATCACCACTGGGGTTCTTATTTTGTACTATATAATGAAAAAAGTTTTGAAAAAAAAACCCTGTTTTCCCTACGTTATGTTATAAAACATTTATCAGTATCTTTTAGGTTTGGTAAAATATATAACAGCCCCCATGTGATAGCCATTATACAATGACAGGTCCTCTTTAAATAGACATCAGAGCTCTCTAAGATACCTCCTAATGTCACCTTGGGACCCCCATAGAAGCTAATGAAGCAGAGATCAGCTTCTTCTCTAGCTATAGCAGCCAGAGAAATGACAGCAAAAGGCGGAAGTGAAGTAATACACATCGCTTCTGCCTTTAGAGAAAGAGAGGAGGAGAGATCACCAGTGGGAGAATGCTTATCTCTCCTCCATTTACACGGCCGCTGTGCTGGTCCTGGACCCACAGGGGGGACAGCGATGCCCGGGATAACCGGCAGCAGGGGTGGAGGAGGAGTA
>NW_017306325.1:362295-393645 GCF_000935625.1 Nanorana parkeri
CATACATAGCGGGATTCTGCTCGCGTGCTGGGAAGAGGTTGCCGTCCACCCATGTATTCACAATGGGCGGACGGCAAGTGGTTAACTAGTAACAAAAACGTGTCTTATTTGTGTATCACTCAGCTATAGAGAGATTGTAGTCCATCACAGGAGTGAGCTTGGAGTGGTGGTTATTTTACAACACACACACAGGGATCATGGGGAACAAAAGTTGCCACCCTCCAGAAGGAAGGACAGTGTCAGCATGAATTCAGAGATGATTTGAGGGTCTGCAGCTGTGCGATAAACAAATAAACTACATTTTTGTTAATAGTTAAGGTACTTGAATGCATTTTTAAGATTTAACTTCTTGAGTTTAGTGTCACTTTAAAGGTGGCCATACACTGTACAACCATTGCAAGACCTTAGTCTTGCGATGGTTGTAAAGTGATTAAAAAAACATACGATCTGCCCATCTTGGACAGGCAGATCGCACTCTCGATCATCGCAAGCCCGCCCCCCTGAGGGGCGGGCTTCCGATGACCGCAATGCTGAAGGGCAGTGTGCGCGTGCGCACACCGGCCTGTTCGGCATTTGTCTCCCGAGCACCGTTCAAACCAGCCGAAAATCATACAATTCTCGGCTGGTTTTCTAACATGCTCCTTAGACAAAAGACGTGCGACCGTACAGTAGAAATGGTCGCACGTCTTCGTTCACACTGTTCGATTCTCGTACGATCGCGGGATTTCCCGCGATTCTCGTACGAGAATCGAGCAGTGTATGGGCACCTTTAGAGTGCATTTCTGGCAGGTTAACGGGTATTTTCGTGTAATTGCAGAGTCTTCAAAGGGATAAAACACAGAAAATATGTTTTCTTTTACCATAATGCTTTATGAGCATGAGAAACCCTAGAGAGGTGGAGTTCCCTTTAAGAATTAGGTTGTATAATAATTTTGCTTGGGGCTGTAATATCTGTTTACATTTTTATATAGTGTAGGGCTATAAAACCATCAGGTCCAGTTGTTTTCCTAAATATAAAGAAGGAACCAGCATTGCTGACCTTTCCTGCTGATAATGCTAGTTAATACCGTTAATATATTATGCCAATTAATTCATTATACATGTTTCCTTTATTTTAGAATAAATAATCATGAAAACTGTGCTGCAATGCTCATTGGATCTATAGGCGGGAACATTGTTAACTGTAAAGACAAGAAGGGGAGGTATGTTCAAATGCTCAAAGGTGAAGCAGAATTGCTTACTAAAGTGCTACGAATAATATTTACATTTAAGATAAAGCCGTATTTTAAAATGCTATGGTACATTCGTTTATATTTTTTGTCCTAGTAAAAACTTACTTTAAAAAATCAGTCCATGGAAAACATATTCTGTTTTTTTTTTTCTCCAGCAGATAACATTTTCTCCAGCAACACATAACCTACTTTTTATGTGTGTTATGTATTCTGGAAATGCTGGTCTGCCAGGTATTCTGCAGTTAATCATGAATGCAAAAAACAAGGAAATGCTTTTAATATAGGAAATGTATTGGTAAATGTATCTGCTTCGAAGCACGTATAAAAAATAGTACATTTTAATAGCTATGATTATTTGTTGATCAGACTGAGCTATTGGATGTAACTTCATGTGGCTGACATTTGTTTTTTTGTGACACTCAATATTAGTATCTCTTTTGTCTTCTCACAAGGACTCCTCTGCATGCAGCAGTCTTCAGAAATCACACAGAATGCATTGAACTTCTTTTAAGCTATGATGGGAATGTAAATGCTGTCGATGTAGCTGGAAAGACACCGCTCATGACCGCTGTTGAAAAGGGCCATTTATGTGCTGCAGGTTGGTGCCAAAAATGTGGCATTAAAATTGATCTTTTCTGTTTTCCATTCAACTGCTGTTAAACTGAAAATTGCATGCTTAGTCTTACATTCAGATTTTCTTTAATATGCTTTAGAAATTCTGATCAAAAGAACCAGTGTGGACATGACTGCAAAGGATATTTTATCAAATACAGCACTTCACTTGGCATGCATGGCAGTAAGTAAAAAGTATAGATTTCTCAGGGGGAGTTGACTTTGGATGACTTTAGATATATTGATTAGGATTATGTGTTCACCCTAACATCATATTTAAAAGACATTAGGTCATCCCATATTGTGCATACCTGATTAACATCTACTTAGGTACAAGATGTAAAACTTTATTGCTACCAGTCACTATCTTAGAATGGGAGTGGAACTGCCAATCTCCCTTGATTAGAGAAAGCTTTCACAACTTTAGATTTGTGCTGCGCTTTGCATCTTCTATGCAGAATTTGAAAATTATTTAGTAGAATGTGTGTTGAATGTATAGTGTGAATTTATTATCAATTAATTTGTATTTGTAGACATCATAATTAGCAATGTTACATAAGTAAATTTTTAAGTAGAGTTGATCAGCAGTGGTGAACCTAATAGATAGAAGGGGCCTCAAGTGCAGTTTAAGGGGCCACATATAATATTCAGTATATGTAATTCTACAAGAGTCAGTGACAGACTGGGAAAATGTTGCAGGACACAGTCAGAGACTGGGAACATGTTATAAGAGACTGCCAGAGATCATTGTCATTACAAGTCCTTTACAAATCAGTGCATCTGTAATTGTTTTCCCTATAGCCACTGCCCAGTCTACTGTTGCCATCTTTGATTATCCAAAGCTAGATCAATTATAAAAAAATCAGAGAAATTAAAATAAATAAATAAAAATAAAAAGGTAACAGCACAGAAGAATTAAGAAAAGTAAGAAAAAAACTAAACCTTTTAACTAGTTCATCTCAGTCTAATTAATATATTTTTGCTTCACTGGCCTGACCTTTAGTTGTTGCAATACAGGTACCATGGTATGGAGATACCATCTTGGCAGTATCGGTACTATAGCACCCTGTGGCAGTTCTTATTGGGGTCTCTTACCTCCTCATTTGTCACAGGTAACAGAAAACAGAATCATAGTCCTTAAACACTTTGTACACAATAACTATTAAATGGCTACCTTCAACCCTCAGACTGCAGATCATACATTAACCCCTTCATGACTGAGGCCCTTTTTTCCATTTTTGCACCCATGTTATATTCCACATTTTAGGCCTGAAAATGACGTAAAACCCCCCAACATTATATATAAATGCACAAATCCCAGGAGCCCGGTATGCACCTTAAAAATGACAGCTGCCTCCTAACTTTTGAGCTTTTCTCTAGTCTAGTCTTGAAGCTGGAAAAGTATCTGAACTTGTACCTGTACCGAGTACGGTACTTGGTATCTGAACATCCCTATACTGTATGTAAAGACTGAGCCACAGGAATGGCCAAATCTGGCAAATCTAGTGGAAAAAAGATTACATACATACCTATACATAGACCTTAAATGACTACATCAACCACTCTGTTTTTTTTCATACGTGCATAAGTCAGTAACGCGTGATAAATGGGCCTGTGATATGAAAAAATATATAGTCTGCCATTGTTAACCAGAAATCTAAACACCTGGGTCAGTGACTCAAAGCATTGAAGCTGTTAAAGCAGCATGTCAGCCAGGCAACTATCATTTTCATAAGGGGTTCAACAATGACAGCCCCTAAATTTCTGTCATAATTGGTTTACTTTAAAGCAGTTTAATCAGAATGTGCTGGAGAACCTTCAATATACCATGTCCACCAACCAACCAAAGTCTACTACTTTGCCTATACAAAACTGGCCAGTGAAATGACTCTGAGTGGTCTCGTTTATGTCTTGTGGACTGAAGTCATTTTTTTCTTTTTTGAATGAATATGAAAACCCCTTTCAAGTAAAATAAATATGCGTACTTTATCCCTACTGGCCCTATCTAACATGTAGACATGAAAAAAGCCTTTAGCCGAGTTGTAGCATTCTCCATATTCCAACCCAGCCAAGGTCTGGTAGCATCCTTCTGAATCTCAGAGCTTGGTGGGTTGCACATACAGTGGGACTTCATAAGCTTCAAAGGAAAAGCCCTTAGAGCCACAAGTCTACAGATGTAAAGATCTAGGGCCTTTCCCCTTATCTAAAGCCCTGCTGCACTGTGCAACCTGATGGGTCCAACATTGAAAAGAATGCTGATTGGGTCTGGTTAGTACAAAGAAAGGATATTGCCATACCCTTGGGTTTGAGGCCTGAGTGTATACGTTACTGAGATCAATTGCCATTCAAATGTATTTCTTTTTAAACATGGTCGTCTGAGAGATTTCTCCATAGACCAATCAATGCTTTTCTATTATTTTCAAAGGAATGCCCAAACAAACTTCAAATATATTTTAAGTGCATTATCTACATATGACTATAGTTTGCCCTTATGCCTCTGTTTCTGTAATTAGTTCACGTCTTGTCTCCTAGCATGCATAGACAAATAGCATGGATCCTCATGTATTATATAGCACCTGTCATTAGAATAGTGTGTAGGCTGCCACTGCTAACTTGCTTCTGAAAATACTGGTTGTTTAGCTGTGTACTTCAGTACATTCTAATCACAGACCTGGAACATACATGCTGTAAATCAGTGTCACCAAAGTGTTGAAATCCCTAATCTCTATACTTGCTTCAGGTCATTGACTCAGAAGGCATTGAAAAGTCAGCAGTGACAGCTGACACAATTCTCTCATGACAGGTATGCTTTTAAAATGGCAAGGACTTTTAGAAACAGTGTCAGCACACCATATACAGTATGTGGTATTCTAATATATAATATTCAAGTACAAATTAGTTACATTGCGTACACTGCTATATATGTTAAATACATCATATTCAGTCTTCTAAAATGCAAACTTGCTAACACATACAGTTTAAATCAACACCAGGATTGATATCAATGTTTTGTAACATAGTTGAGCTATAGCTAACCTGGCAAATCTTCAGAAGAACAGAGTTTCAGGCCAAGTAGGTTAGGCTTTAACATAAAGGATGCATATAAGATTTGCTGACTCTATTTCTAAAAATACTTGGAGATTTAGGTATGAGATAATTCCCTTTAGATTTCAGAGCACCCAAGACCATTGTCTAAGTGCTATATGTTGATGTATGTGGTGTGCAAACCAGATTGTCCTAATAACAGCACACTTTAAATACGCTGGGAAAAAAGTTGAAATTCTATTTAACCATCTATATTAAGGTCAGTATTAATATACTGCATCTGCTTTAGGGGGTTGTGTTTATTAATACATATTTAATTCACAGAGAGATTAAAGACACTGAGGGGAATTTATCAAAACTGGAGCAAAAAAATCTGGAGCAGCTGTGGATAGTAACCAATCAGCTTCTTTCTTCAGTTTGTTCAGTTAAGCTTTGAACATGAAAGAGAGAAGTTGATTGGTTGCCATCGGCAACTGCTCCAGGTTCTGTATGCTCTGGTTTTGATAAATCCCCCCACTGAGTTTAAAAAAAATAGCTGCAGGTATAAAAGTGCATGCACCTACAAGTACCTCAATCATCCTCCAAAACCATGCTATTATGACACATCTAGGTAGTGCTAAAGTTTACCTGTATGTGAAGCAGGCCATTATAAACATAGGCCAGTAGGAATGTGTGTGACTGAGTGGTAGCTGGTACCTTCAGCACTACTAAAGTGTTGAAGCTATGCCTGTTAGAACAGCCCAGCATTTGGCTGTGATAGCAGAGGGCTCCAGGTGGCTGCACTTAATACCTACAGCAGTTTTGTTTTTTGTAAATTAGAACTAAAGTCTTGTTTTTTTAAATTGTTTAAAATGCAAAGATTCTGGTATTGCAAGTTATAAATAGTCCATGCATGCACACAGAACTTGCATGCAAAACTGCGTATCTTGTAGCTTTTTCAGAAGGTCTTCCAGCTGCTGTGCAGGACTAGGGATTCCATCTGACCTAATTTCTTCAGCTCTGCAAGTTTCTCAACCCACAGAGGTCATAGGCTTTCCATACCTCCCTCTTAAGGTGCCCATACACTGTACGATTCTCGTACGAGAATCGCGGGAAATCCCGCGATCGTACGAGAATCGTACAGTGTATGGAAGGCGTGTGACCGTTTCTACTGTACGGTCGCACGTCTTCCATCGAACAAGCAGGCTGCAAAACCTGTGAGTGGCCTGCTTGTTCGACAACTGACGAACGGGCCGGTGTGCACACGCGCACACTGCCCGTTTGCCGTCCTTGCAAGCCCGCCCCTCATTGCAGTCATCGCAAGCCCGCCCCCTTTAGTATGTGATTTTGCACTAATATTTGTAGAGGCCATCACTGCACAGAACAGTGCAGCTCCTCCCAGTCCTTTCCTGTGTTCTACCTTCTCATTTGTTGCCAGCTAAATTTTTTAGGTAAGTAATGGCTTGAACTAGTTAAGAAAATTGAGTGTATCCCATATGCCCAGATCTTAAAAGGGTCAAAACAAGCTCATGGCTGCAATAAGATAAACTTATTGTGAATGGAAAGACGTCGAGAAACATTTATTCCCCTCTGCAAAGTATGATCCTGGGGGCACTCAGCTCTGAGCACTCTGGTTCAGAGCTGTCAAGATCTCAGCTGCATAGCTGGGTAAACAGCTGATCAAGCACAGTCTGTGCTCAAACAGCTGGAGAGAACTCTGTGAAAGGGACTCTTGGAGGGAAGGGGGACTTCTGATGTGAAAGGGGGGACTCTGATGTGAAGGGGAGAAACTCCACCATTTTTTTGCGTGGGATTCCCCCTTACAATCCATATCAGACCCCTATCTAGAAAAAGGGTCTGGTATAGATTTTGGGGGGAACCACACATGAAAAATGCTTTTATAGAGAACTTCCTGTGAGGAAATGGTTACATCACTTCCCTCCAGTGGTAACACCCCTTCATCACCTCTCACTAAAGCTGAAGAACAGACTAGGCAAGATGATATATGGATAATATGTAATATGGATAATGTAAAAGGTAACACAGATCTGCAAGTATGCACAATTTCAATTTTTTTAACTTGCACTTTCAGAGTGTTTGGATTAAAAAAAAAAAGATACTTATGTAGCGCTCACCCCCGAAGGAGCCGCTGGATGATCGGATCTTCTGTTTCACCTCTGTGACACAGCACAAGCAATGAACCCACAGCACACCAGCACACCTTGTGAAGTTTTATAACAGATTTAATGACTATGGAATAGAACAAACACTTAACGGCTCCCCAATCACCTGTAATACAACCAATAACAGGATAAGGCAATCTGACACGCAGCAGCAATCTATTGCATGCAGGAAAGCCTGCAATGTCAGAATGTCTCAGATATTATACTTAGATTGAATGCAATCAACAATAATATCTTTACTTAAAAGTATCTATCCCCCGCTAAACTACTGGCCAGTAGTATTGTCCTAGGCTAGCCAACGTTGGGGCCCTTGCTGTATAGCAGATGTGAACAATAAACAGGGTGTCACTGCGGCCAAAGGCCTCTCACCACTCCTCAGATCAAATGGGAAGAGATGAAGTCTGCTGGTGGAAGCTGGGTGTCCTCTCTCTCTCTAGTCGACTCTGGGAGGAAGGTGAAGTCATCTGGGTCCCTTGTAAGAAGTTTTCACTCACTCAGGATACTGGCAGTCGTCTCCCTCTGGATGGCTGGATCACCCCAGTGGCTGGTTCGGCAGTGCGACTAGGCCTCGATGTCCTTTGCGTTAACCAAGTCACCGGACCTCACTTCAGGCACTCGATCGGGTCCTCTCCGATTCAGCAACTCAGATCAGTCTCTCTATAGACGGCTGCACAGAGCCTGTGTGTCCCTATATGTCAGCGGTGACCACACAGCTTTGTTTCACACAGTCTTAACCCACACAGGGTTACACAGGTCTGTCCTCTTCAGATGACTGTCCCAGACTGAGGCTGC
The DNA here is from genome assembly GCF_000935625.1 of Nanorana parkeri. NCBI lineage: Eukaryota > Metazoa > Chordata > Amphibia > Anura > Dicroglossidae > Nanorana > Nanorana parkeri. The sequence continues at coordinate 370,139 of NW_017306325.1, forward strand.
TCTGCAGTTGCAACCCATAAGCCTCCTGTTTCCTTCCCCACAGCCTCCTGGGTAATGCAGTTCTCAAAAATCCTTTCAGCAAACGTATCCAAATCAGCTCTGTATACAGTCTCCACAACCTGTGCTCTCTGGCTCCACCTGCAGCTGCAATATCTTTTCTCTTAAAGGAGCTGAAATCACAACAGGGCTACACTTACAATTTTTAGAGTCTCTTTAATCTCTGCTATTTGAAAAGAGTGCTGATGTCTGGGGTACATGCATTCTTACAAGGTTGGAATAAAGCATGCATTTAAAGTAAATGCTGGGCATCAGCACTGCCATGGCCAGTGCACATTCCCCGCAGACAATAAAAAGGTTAGAATCTGAGATAAGGTTTGTTAAAATCAGAGTTTTGTATTCAAATATTAAAATTAGTTTTGAAAAAATATCATTTTACTTGCAGGGACATGAAAGTTGTGCTGTTTTAATCGTTGACAAGATAAAAGATCAGAATGTTATTAACTCAGCAAACACTGCATTACAAACGTAAGTTATGGTTTGTGTTTTCACATACTGCTGTGGAATAAAGAAAAGTGAATACTGTAGAGTCAACAGTTACAGTCAACCTTCAGGAGTCTTTGGCATGCATTCTTTCATTTGTACTATTTTTCCTTTACATTTGATTAAATATTCCAGAAGCTGCCAGCTTAGACAGAGTACAAATAGCATGCTGCTGAACTTCGGCAGATATAACTAAGTGCATGTGCATTAGAACCCGAAATTTACATTTTTCTGGGAAGCTCTTTATTGTCTTTAGGGCTAAAACACATTACGTGTGTTAGAGTGATACAGTGACATTCATTTTGATAGGACATCGCACAGGATTAAGGCAATGCAGATCAGATGCACATGTGTTGTAGTGCACCACATAAGAAAAAATGCTGCATTTCCATTTTTTGGCCCCTTCCTGAGAATTGGCAGTTCATTTAAAAAAATAGGTATCCTTAATGCAAAGCACGTTAAGAACCCATTCACACCTTTGAAGATGTGTTGCATTGCAGTAATGTGCGCATTAACATGCTTGTTACCATACTGCATGTTCACGCATGTTACATGCATTAGCGTGTTGCAGTGCCATCCATTTTAAATGATACCCCAACACACTAAGGCAAAGCAGTTCCGAAGCACATGTGCTGCCACACACCACAACACATGGTAATGTAGACTTGAAGACTTAGGACCCTGTTATAGCGAAGTTGGGGAAACGGTGGGGACTATGTCAACTTATGCTAAGTATGTATTAAGATCATATAAATATTATTGTTATGACTAGTAGTTTATATGGGCCTTAGACTTTTGCATTACTCGTATTCGCCATTTCTATAGACAGGGCCGGATTTCCTACAAGGCCACCAAGGCCTGCCCTCGGGACGGCATGGAGTAGAGGGGTGGCACAGCTGCTGGGTGGGTAGTTTTTATTTCAACATTTAGCCCACCTCACGCCCGCAGTGGTTTTCAGGGTCCCCCCACTCTTCTGGGGGACCGAGGACAACTGCACATTCGTTCAGGATGGAGAGCGGGGAGTGGAGAACGTCCGTTTTACGCTCTGCTCCGTGAAAACACTGAGACAGGAACGCTGCACTCTCAGCCTTACCATCTCAGCTGTCACAGGAATTCCAGCACAGTGCTGTGCTCCAGTATTGGAGGTGACAGGTTCAGTGAAGAGAACCTGTCACCTCCAAATGCTATTACACAGGGGGCTTGCTCCTGTGTGATAGCAATAAAGTTAGGTGAAAAAAGTAAAGAAATAATGCTTAAAATAAAAAAAGTGATAAAAAAATAACAAAAAAAATAAATAAGTAAAAGATAAGATAAATACAAAAAAAATGTAAATTAAAAAATGATAGAACAGTAAAAAAATTATAAATAAAAAATAAAGAAATTAAAACCAATCCTGCCTCCCCCGTCATCTGGTTGCCATTCTCCATGGGGGGGTTTCATGTTTGGCAGGGAGGGGGGAGCATTGAGGAACCTAGCCTTCATTTGTATAACAGTTGCTATGATGCTGCACATGCAATCAGCTATGACACCAAGCAATTGGAGGACTTTAAGGTGCCACTGAGAGCTGGAATAAGCACGCTGACAACCTTGACAGTTGCATGCCTTAAAAGTAACTGCTTTGGGAGACATTAAATTGGTGAACAGTGAATGGTAAAAGTTCCTCTTTAATTACCCTCCTTTCTCTTGAACACCAACACCCCTTACAATAATACATTCATTCAAAAAGAACATTTATAATTAATAGGGGAATATAGCAAAATTAAACCCCTCCCATTTTTCTAACCATCCCCTTACATTACTATAATACATAATAAAGAAAAAACCCCATAAATAATGAACTGTCCTTCATAAAATGGGCCAAGGTATATGATCTCAGCTGAATAGGAGGGTCAGAGGTCAGGCAGCCCAACCGAAACATCTGTCCCCTACGTTCCTTCAGCTGAAATTATGTGATCATATTTGGTCACTGATTCCGTCCACCGTGGGAGACCAAGACAGTGCTTTGTGCTGGGTAAGTTTAACAGGACTTCATGCTATGGTTTATTATTCTAAAAGCGTAAGCTGATCCTACTAAACACCAATATGTCTATAAAATGTTTCTTCTTTTTATTTGTATTTTTTTCTATGTTATGTAACAATTATAACAAATATGAATGTGCAGCATGTGATAAATAATATTTTGTATGTTTTAATATTGTAGGCCTCTTCATATAGCAAGGCAAAATGGATTAAAGGCTGTTATTGAAAAACTAATCAGTGAAGGGGCACTCGATGAAAATGGTAAATAAAATCTGCATCAATCTAAAAATTAGCAGAACATCAATCTTTGGAGCATGCTTTGCAAAACGTGTGTATAAATGTATGTGCATGTGTGTACATGTTAATAACTATGTTCTGACCTGAGCACTTTGTTCACTAGATTCTCTTTTCTAATACAAACTGAACCCTACTTTTGTCACCATGATAAGAGATTGCATTTATTGCTTTATATTTACAAGTGGTTCCATTGATATGATTTGTGCACATCTGTATTAAGGATAGCTCCTGAGCATGAAAGTGTTTCTCATTGTGGAGATTTTTTATAATGTTGGAATATGCTCACTTAGTAAATAAACCCTTTTCAAAATAGAAGGGAAAATCCCGTCACCTTATGGGCATCACATCTGTAGTGGTAGGACTTTCTACTAGGTGTACTTGGCGAAAGCTCTACTTATGTATGGTAGGTCTTGTACTCAACAGAACTTGATTTCTTTGAACTGCCTCGTGATTTCAATATTGTAAAGCCTGATTTTATTTTAAAAAACTCAGTGACAGTTTTGGACAATAGATTTACAATAGGTCAATCTATTGCTTATTTACAGCAGAATGCTGTAGATATGTAGATGCTAATGTTATTTCATACAAGAGTTCTTTTAGTCCTTTCCTTTCTTTTCCCTATAATGTATTAAAGCTGAACTAAATCCTTGTATCCTCCTATCTGCTGAGGATGGCACCATTTTAGCCTCCTATTAGATGTGTAGTTGCCATGGTGCCGCTCACATGATGAGCTATATAATACCAGCCATTAGAGGTCTTGAAATTCCAGTTGAGAACTGACATAAGCATGTTGTCAACAGTGACAGTTATCATTAGAGCCTTAAGGACCAAAACACACTTTTCTACTGCAGTTCAGTAACATGCATGCTCTATCAATGCACGTTAACACACATTATATACGTTACCGTGCTGTGCTGCTATCCAAGCAGCTCCAACTCATATGCACCATAATGCATATCGTGCACTGCATTGCCAAAAATGATGTCTGTTTTTGTTGTTTGCTTTTTTTTGTTCATTTTGGTGCGTTTCCAACCCATTTATTTGAATTGGCTTCCCTTAAAGGAGAACTATGAGGTGAGTGATTTTCACTCACCTCATAGTTCTAGCCAACCTGTGACAATTAAACTGTTACAGGTCGGCTCAGTAGATCGGGAAGTAAGCGAACATAAACCGGCGTTCGCTCACTTCTCGGGCGTGTCATGGCTCTCTGCTGTGACAGGGGAGGGACTGGATTCCCCCCTCCCCGCTCCGATCCTCCAGGGCTGACTGGCGGAACGGACGAGGGAGGGGGTGGGTACTCACACAGCTGGGCGGATCCAGACATAATTGTCGAGATCCGCTTCAGCTGTGGCGTCTCAGTATACCGCGAACTGTAGCTCGCGGTATACTGAGCTTAGGGTGACGGGAGGACGCTAGTTTGTGTCCTCCCGTTACCCTAAGGAGAACTATGGGGAAAAGCCCTCACCCCATAGTTCTCCTTTAAGGCGTGAAAAATGCACATTTAACGCAATGCACCAGGATACCAAGGTCTAAATAAGCCCTAAAAGAGCTTTTTGGGAAAGTAAAATTGGTGAGTTAAGCTCTGCTTTCAAAACTAAAGCTGGCCATATAATATAAGATTTTTCTTGTTCAGCCCCACAAGCTGAACAAGAAAAATCACTTGATTCCTCTATTTACGCTAAAGAGTGTGGATGAAGTAATCGCACCTGTTGGCTATTGCACTCAACTGCACTCACCATTCGGGAATTCTGACATCTGCGGACGTTGGCTGTCAGAATACCCAAATGGTGACTCTAGTTCATTGGCTGCAGTCGCAGTTTAGCTGACAATTTTCCACCCAGCTTTTCTGACAAAAGATGAAATTTGACCTGTGTATGGCCAGCTTTAGGGTATGCTTATGGGAAGACATTTGCCCAATCAGGGGAACAGATCATACCTAATTCCCCACTTAAAAACCACAGGTGGCACACACTCCCCATTCTGCCCTTTCTTTCTCCATAGCGTTTACAACACAAGCTTGGCCGAGATAAGCTTGCAGTCTTGTGCCCAGCTGTAACATTCCTCTGGCTGAGGGCAGTCATAACGTACCTGCATATCTGACCATCCTTGTTAGCTCCACCCCAGCCGAAACCTTTTACTTTGTTAGAGTGTGGAAAAGATAGAACCCTGTCAGGTTTACTGTTTTCCATTACCCCATTGGGGTGATTTCCTCTAACCTCCAATTGGGACAGGAAGTGATGGGAAATCTTTCCAGTGAGGACACAGCATTTTCATAAAATGGGAAGGATAATTCAAATCCACCACCAGCTCCCAGAGTTTTGCCATAAAATGCATTTATGAAGAGCATAGGGGACATGCTTTAAAAATATATTAAATACTGGCATTAGTTATATGAGTGAAGTACATGAAAAAAAATACTTAACTACCCTTGAATGGGCTGGTGTGTAATGTAATTCAGAATGTACAACTAGTGCTTATCCAGTGGTGATTAGTAAAAGCCTGGTTACCCATATTATGCAATTTTTAACCCATGATAAAAGCAGAGTAGTGTTTTAAGGTCAAAGCATATCTAAACATTATATGGCCAGCCTCATTGTAGAAGCAGAGTATTTTTCTTGATATGGAGTTTTCAGCAGGATAATGTATGGTGTCACAATGCCTAGATTGTTCAGAAATATCGTACTGAATATGGCAAAAAAATTGGCTTGGTACGTAATGTACCAAGCCTCCTCAGTTTACAAAATCTCATTATGGAACCAGTTATGTCAAACAGAATGCTGCTACTAACCAAATCATGATGTTTGGTATCTACAGACCAGGATCTAATGTAGTTATGTAAGCCCTGCTGAATCAATTCAATGGCATTGGATTGTCTCCAATCCCATAGTATATATCTTGTGTAGGCACATGCTAATATTTTATCACGTTTGCTAATAGGTTTAAAATTGAATCATTTTTTTAGATGGTAAGCACCTTTCCCAAAGGGCTCATAAACCTGAAAAATAAGTTGCCTTACATAAAGAAACTAGCAGGGTTATTCACAAAAGGGTGAAGAGTTTGGAGAAGGCCGGAGAAGTGAACAATCTAGGACAAAATAGCCGATTTAGAAAAATTCTCCAATTCAGTTCACTTTTTAGTTCAGTCACAGTATGTTGTCCTAGATTGTTCACTTCTCCGGCCTTCTGCAAACTCTTCACCCTTTCGTGAATAACCCTGTAAATGTATGTGTAGAATTTTCTATTTAGACGGTTAACATTGTTATTGCCCATTACTAAACTTTTACATTTGGGCAGGATTAACTCAAACATATCTGTAAATGCAAATCACAGCTCTTTCTTACACGGCAGCTTGGATTTTTAGATTTACTTTTATTTAATACATTGCTGAGTTATCTGTCCATATAACATAATTGATAAATTAGTGATGGCTTCCTTGTGAATGTTACACAGATGTAGCCTACTAATGTTTGTGCTAATTGTTGCTTTGTCTGCGTTTGTGTCCAGGTCACACACCAGTGCTCGCTTCTGCTTCTAACAAAGATGTAGCTGAATGCCTGGCTCTGACATTGGCTCCCACGATGTCTTTTCCTCCTTTCTGCACAATGACGTCTTTGAACCCTGTTTATTATAAAAAGGACGATAGCAGTAACTTGCATCATTATGAGAATTCCCTGTTACAATATTTCTCTCTAATAGCAAACTTTACTTGACAGATAAGGTTAAAAAAACATGAAACAAAAGACCTTCAGACAAACAGCACAGTTGGGCTATAGTGTGGATCTCAACATGTCTCCATACAGCAGCAGAAAACATTAGAATCAGAAAGAGCAGAACACCATATGTATTGAAAAGATGTAAATTGTTACACAGAAAATGAAAACACACTGGGTCTCCTTTACTTTATTTGTGTATATTTATCAGCAGGCAAGGCAGCAATTTTTAACAGCTGTTTTATGCATTCTTTACATGCAAATTGTAATTCCTTTTCTAAGTGGAATACCTTTTTATATGAACTAACTCTGAAGAGAGCGAGCCCTGAGACTTATACAGTCCGTGTCTGCAATATCAAGCTTTGGTGTTTGCTCTAAATTTGAAAATGACTTACAATTTGCATGCATGGGTTGCATGAAACATCTGTTGAAATTTGCTGCCTTATCTACTTTAATGGGCTGATCAATATACACAATTTAGGTAGACAAGATGTATACTGTTACTTAAAAGATGTAAACATGGTCCTGCACTTGGTGCCCTTCATTACCTTCACTTTATTGTTCATATTGATCAGTCCATTAAAACAGACAGAACAGCAAAATACAGCAGCTGTTGTATGTGTTCGTTGCATGCCATTTGTAAGTCATTTTCAAAGTAGCATACCCCATTGTATGTACAGAATCCACCAGCAATCAATCTTATTTCTCATGATCTAAGGAGAGACTGTCAGGGCATTTAACATGTTATCCTCTTTGTAACCCTCAGGTCAAAGCCCTCTTGCTACAGAGATGTGATAATAGCGAAGGATCGAAATTACATTCTAGAAATTTAGGCCACGCAGTTATAAGGGGAAGAAAGGTTTTCAAACCACAACAATTGCTTACTTCTTGTTGGAAGACTGTAATCTCATGTCCATGGGCAGTTTTAGAGTAGCTACTCAACAGTCAGATGTCATCTTGAGCTCTGTAGACATCTTGTATCTCTCCTCTGGTCTGGCCCTCCTTTCTCCTGCCCCAAAATGCCTGCCGTTTATGAGAAGTAGGCACAGCATAGAAGAAAGAGCCCAACTGTAAGCTGATAACTGTCAGGAAGCAAGGGGTGTTACCTCTTCACGGGGCCAATGGGCACAGCGCAGGGTACGGAATCCCCTCCAGCCTGGTAGAACTCCTGGCGCCCGGTTTGCGGGTGCGCATGCGTGAGTCTCGCGACAGGCGCGCGCGCAGTACACAGGCCATTAGGGCTATCAGGTGTGGGCCTTGCTGGGGGCGGTTCCTAGCAACACCTTCCACCTCTCTTGCCTGTCATTGGCTCCCGGGGAGGGAAGCCTCCTGGTTGCCTCGGTGACCAGGGGGTGGTCTTACATCCCTGACTATAAAAACCTGGCCAGATCCCTGGCTTGTTGCTGAGTTATTCCCCCATATGGTGTGATCACCTAGCTCCCCATCTGTGTATCTTGCTGTTTGCTTCCTGACCCCTCATCTGGACTCCCTGTTGCCGACCTTGGACTGACTTTTGCCCCTGAACCCTTGCTGCCCACCTCGACCAGGATTGGACCTTGACTTCCCTTTTGGATTGCCCCTTTGTACTTCTGCCTTCGGACGCTTCAGGCCACTTCCTGCCAGTGGGTTCCACTTCACGCTGCCAAGCCACTGCCACATTTGACAATAACTGACTTGCTGTAAGGAGGAATGTACCTGCTCTGTCATGAGTTCGAAGTGAGAGTATTGAGAATAACCTCCCCACATTCTATAACTGAATTCCATCTTGTCTCTAACTCCAGAATGCTGAGATTTGCTACACAGCATATTAAGAATCTGACCATTCCAAAAGAATATCACTTTTTATGGTGACAACAAAATGTAATGTTTTTTTTTATCCTTTAAATTGCATTTGAAATAAAGTATGTAAAATCCCTGCTACCAATCCAAAAGTAATACTGTGCAGTTTGTTTACAACAGTTTTCAGTAAAAGATTAAAGACGAACACACAAGAAAAGCTAAAAGAAAACTCTGTCAGGGAAAAAGACCCAACCACAGAGCACAGGGTTGGGTGGTGGTTTTGTTTTTTCAAAGCGGAAGTAAAGTGTCAAAAATAAAAAATTGCTGGGAGGCAGGGATTTTTGTCAGAAAATACATGCAACGTCTTTTCTTCTATAAACATTTTTCCCTTTTTCTCCCACGGATTTTCTTGTTTTTGTATACACAGTATGGCGCATGTACAGTGATTGCACTGTGAATGCACACAGTGGACATTCAGCCCATTCACTGTGAATGGGCCGGATGCTGGGGTGGATGTAATTCCTGTGCACATGCACACAAGTGGCCCACCCAATAGCTGAAGAGCAATCACATGAAACTTGGCAGTGGCAGAGATGGCGGCGGCGGGAGGACAGAGCAGGGGACCAAACATGTATATTACAGCGCTGGAGGAGGACGCACTTGTAAGGTAAGTGTGCCATAATAAGCAAGTATGCTGTGCATACTTGCACATTAAGGCAAAAACACACCATTTACACCGCGGTATACTTCCGCTTTAACCTTTTCACATTTCTAAAATTCTCCCCTTTTTAACAAATGACATCGCAAAGCTTCTAATTCACTCTTCGGTCATTACTCGCCTCAACTACTGTAGCTCTCTTATTTTTGGCCTACCACTACACAGGCTATCCCCCCTTTAGTCCATCATGAATGCTGCTGCCAGACTCTTTGACCCTACCAACCGTTCAGTGTCCACCTCCTCTCTCTGCCAATCTTTCCACTGGATCCCACTTTCTCAGCCAATACAATTCAAAATACTAACAACAACATACAAAGCCATTTACAACTCTGTTCCCAGCTAAATCACCAACCTTATCTCAAAATATCACCCAAACCATCCTCTTAAGACCTCCTGCTCTCCAGCTCCCTTGTCACCTCCTCCCATGCTCGCCTCTAGGACTTTTCAAGAGCCTTTCCCATCCTCTGGAACTCTCTATCCCAATCTGTCCGTTTATCTCCTACTCTGTCCACTTTCAGGTGATGCTTGAAAACTCATCTCTTTAGGGAAAGCCTATGCCACTTCAACATCATAACTGTCCTTTTAATTCTTACATTGACTCATTCCACACACTTATTTTCTTTTTTATCACTTGTTCCTCCCTGTAGATTGTAAGCTCTCATGAGCAGGGCCCTCCTAACCCTCCTGTATTGAAATCGTATTTTAACTGTACTGTCTCCCTCCATTTTGTAAAGCGCTGCGCAAACTGTTGGTGCTATATAAATGCTGTATAATAATAATAATATATTAATATAGAGTTTAATTGACTACATGCCCAGCATATGTATTTGATGAATTCTACACATAAAACCCGATTTAACAAATTTGGGTTTGTCCTGCTGAACAAACACGCCCAGATCCAGACTACAAAACTGTGTCTAATGGTTTCATACTAAGAGCTTGTGAGACCTAAATTTGTGTAGCAATCCTTCACTGCCACTATGCACGCTCTGTCAGTTCAGGTCTACGGAGGTAAGTATTTTACTTAAAAGAGGGAATTTAAAGACTGAAATTGTATTTTATTAAACAATTTATCAAAGAACTTGTCAGGTTATGGTTACTGGTTAAACTAAACTAAAATCAATGCACTTTTATATGTTATGTTTTGTAAAAAAAAGAAGTTTTGATTTTTGCTTCTCACTGTGTATATAATTATGTTTGGTGTCACACATTTGATCCTTGGTTTTGTTTGTATGCTCTGCTGGTTTGTTTTTAGCATAGCTGCTTAGATAAGAAAATACAAAATTAAAGAAGTGGTTAGTATAGGGCTTTGGCTTGCAAGAAGTACTGGTTTAAAAGAGCCTAGAGATAGCCAGCCCAGTTCCTTTTAGAATGAGGAACATGAGCACATATGTTTGCAACTACTTTCATTTACTAAACAGAAGTTAACATATTTTGTATTTTCACCCCAAGGCCACTAGCTGATTGGCCACAAAGTATTCGTCTGTGAGGAATATGCATAGAGGAGAATGAAATGTTGTGTTACGTGAACTATGAAACAATGAGAACATGGTCCATCGTGTACGAAGCATTGGAATGCCATTGATAAGCATGGAAGATTCAGGAAACAATGCTCTGATATTCCGCTTAATAGTATCAGTACTAATAATATGTTTTCTTATGTTGGAAATTATATTTAGGATTATTTGTCAGTATGGAGCATGGTTCTTTTACATTAAATCAGTATAAATAAGTATGAAATGCCTTTAATTTATTTAGTCATGTTACAATCAAGATCCAGAATTCGCAAAAAATAAAGAAAAAAACAATTCTGTATGTTAATAATTGTGAGCCAAAATCAACTTTTATTCATCAGAAAACTCAATGCAGCTCCAGAAAACATCCCAAAGAGGCGAAAGACAGGTACTACATGCTAAAGTTGCTTTCATGAAGTACAAAACCACCTTTATCTTCCCCATTTTACCAGAACCAAATACACAACATTTCCTAAGCAAATTAAACCCAGTACAGCCAATGAGTATAATTCAGTCTCAAGGAAAGGCCTCTAGTTTACTGTGCAGAGCAAACATTGCTGGCAACAAGGTTTCTACTACTGCTTAAAGTAGTATTAAACTCTCAAACCTTTTGTCAATAATGAACCCAGATCAAATGAATATACATTAACCAGCAAAATATTCCTTTGCATTTTTGCTCAAACACTTACAGCCTTCATGTTTCCAAACAGTTAGCTTCAACACTCTCCGCTTTGCTGCCTTGAACTTCCTGTCCAGTGCAAGATCACAAGAGACAGAGCAGTCTCCATCTACTAGCTTGGAGAAGAGGGGGAGGAAAATGCCTTGCCATGACTGTGTGTTTGTGGAGACACACAGCTTACTAGCACACACAAAGGTGGCACCTTAGGACCATGTAAGGAAAAGGAGCCACCCTAAAACAGGATATCAGCGAGTGACAGAATGTGTTTGCTCACTTCCTGATCAATAGAGCCAACGTATGACAGTTTCAATGTCACATGTGGGCTCTAACTATAAGGATGAGTGTAAGTCACTCACGTCATAGTTCTCCTTTAATTCAGTGGAATTGGCAGAATTTTAGTTGAATTCCCCTGTGCAGATTGGGATGACTCGTAATCAATCACCAAGTCTGTTTCTCTTTTTAGTTTTTGTGTCATGATATTTAGTATTCCACATTCACACATTTATGATTTAATGCAGGATCCAGTGCTCAAAGTGAAATTACAGGCTGGCCTTGATTGAAGAGTCAGTGAAAAAGGTAGCAACTATGATAACTTCTCTCAGTAGAGAGGAAACATCCATCACCTAAGGACACTTGCAAAAAACTGAGGATTGCTCAGTTGGAGGGTTATATGAGGGTCCTCACAGCTCTAGCCAATGTCCAGTCACCTGATGATACCTGCATATTACCCAGTTGTCTCTGAATTTGGTTGTGTCCTGTACTGTATGATCAAGAAATGAAGAATCGTATGTCCTACTTTATCTTCTACATTGTGTGCAGCATTATCTGCTACAAAAAAACCTAAGAGACTGACCCAGAATGAAGACAATATAAAAGCATTCTTAAAAGGTAGCATTATAACATACAGTATGTGGATCTTCTTTGGTATTTAAACATATTTTGAGGCCTGGAGTTTTACTGTGTGCATATTATGATGTTTTACAGAGAACACAGTCCAGTGAAATAATTGAGAAAGGCTATCTAAAGCTGGGTATACACAATACTAATTTTGGCTGGTTCCTTATGACCCAAACAAAATTCACACAGTGGGCGCCACTATCGGCACCCTTCCCCCCATCATCAGCATTCCGCCCTTACCAGAGTCAGTTGGAACATTTTCGGGCCGAACAGAGCTAAAAGCAAATGAGCTGCTAGCTCAGTTTGTGTATTCTGACAGTGGCTGCAAACAGCGGGGGATTCCTCCACTAATGCTCGCAAGTATGGATGCACCGATACTAGTATCGATATCTGTGCCGATTCAGAGTATTTGGGCGAGCACTCGTACTCGCCCAAATGCTCCGATGCCTAGCACGAGTATTTCCGATTGGCCGAGAAGCGGCTCCATGCTCTCTCGTTGCATTGTGAGGTAAGGTTACCTTACCTTAGTATGTGCAGCCTGTCACCCCGAGGCCTCTCCAGCGAGAACGCGGCCTTCCTCCGGTACCCAGCCGTCATGACACGGTGTCGCGTCATTACACGGCGCCCGGCTTCCTGATTGGCCGGCCAGACAGCTCCGGCTGGGTACCGGAGGAAGGCCGCATTCTCGCTGGAGAGGCTCGGGTGTGACAGGCTGCACATACTAAGGTAAGAGGGGACTTTCTTGTTAATCGGGAAGCCGGGTGGCAAGTCTTTACACGCTGCCCGGCTAATCAGGAAGCCAGGTGGGGAGTCATTACACGCCACCTGGCTTCCTGAATGGGACTTCCGTTACTTGGTAATTGGTATCGGCGAGTACCGGAAAAAAATTATTGGTACTCGTACTCGGTACCAAAATACCGGTATCGGTGCATCCCTACTCGGAAGCATTGATGGAAAAGTCTGTTATATTTTCACCATTCAGAATTGCAAGTCTAACGAAGAAAATATAAACACGTATACCCAGCTTAAGAAGAGAGTTTTAAAACTGCTGCTTTTACTTCGGTTTCAGCTTCATTCCAAAAGAGCTTTGTGTGTCCCACCAAATATCACAAAGAAACCGTATTTATCACAAACTCAATTGCATTTAGAAGGTTTATGTAACTTATTATACCTCCCAACTGTCCATCATTTGGAACCAAACCCCTCTGTCCCTCTTTCCTCCTCAGTTGTCCTTCTTTTTGGTCTGATGTACAGCTATCTATGAAAAGGTTCTATTTAACGACCAAAGGTATTATTCTGCACTAAAACCTTAAACTTATCTCTTAATTATCTTGTTTGGCATTTTGAAAAGCAAAGTGATGATGAAAAAAAACTATTCTGGTTTTAATCAATCATTTCTGGCATATACAGTCTTAATTATCTGCATAACTGGTGGCGTGACAGGGGTGTATCCATTGCCAAAATACATCATGCTAGAAGGTTTCCCTCTTTCTCATCACAGAAAGTTGTGAGGTATGCCTTTAGAACAATATAAACGCATCTGCTCATAGATGGTTCTTGAAGTCCAATGTTATTGTGTTCTTATTAGTGATCTCATACATTTTATTCTAGGTTTTCAGTTGTGGGATGGGGCCCAGTTCTTGCTCCCAAACGGCAACAAATCTGTTGGCTGCCTAGTTGACGTTTACCAATGGTAGCAATTAAGCCATTGACTCTGGAGAAGTCAATATAAACGTAAAACTATATAAAGGCTTTACAGAGGTATTAGCAACTTAAAGTTGAACCCCAAGCGAACAGCTACGTTAATACACAGAAGAAATACATATTGTGTATGGGATCTGCTTTATCTGCTACTCACATTTTCAATCTTTTCCTCTGTTCTGGCATATTTCCCTCCCCTTTAAAACATGCACTGGTAACCCCAATACCCCAAAAAACCTTCACTGGACCCCACCAACCTCAACAATCTCAGACCTATCTCCCTACTCCCCTTCACCTCCAAACTCCTTGAACACCTAATCTACAACAGCCTGAGCTTCCACCTCACTGAATCCCTTATATCGATCCCTTACAGTCCGGCTTTCGCCCCCAACACTCCACTGAAACTACCCTCCTACAACTCACTAATGATTTACAGCTAAAAACAATGGCCACTACTCTTTACTCTTGCTATTAGACCTTTCTGCTGCTTTTGATACTGTTGACCACCTGCTCCTCCTCAAAAAACTCCACTCACTTGGCCTACAAGACTCTGTTCTCTCATGGTTTTCCTCCTACCTATCTAAGCGCTCCTTTAGTGTCACCTACAAATCTACCTTCCTCTCCTCTTTTCTGTTGGGGTCCCCCAAGGCTCTGTCCTTGGACCCCTTCTCTTCTCGATCTACACCCTATCCCTTGGTCAGTTGATCACCTCACATGGCTTCCAATACCATTTCAATGCTGATGACACTCACATATATCTCTCCACTCCACAACTCCTCCCCTTACATATCACTAATTTACTAACTGACATATTAGTCTGGATGTCAGAACACTTCTTAAAGCTCAATCTTTCAAAAACTGAGGTCATGGTAATCCCTCCCCCCCGTGCACCCTCCCCAACGTTTCGATCATGATTGATGACACAACTATCCAACTCTCCCCCCATGCCACCGGGATTGGGTGTCATCCTTTACTTGGACCTCACCTTTCTGCCCCACATCCAATCACTATCCAAATCCTGCCGTCTTCACCTTCGTAACATCTCCAAAATATGCCCCTTCCTCACCAATGAAACCACAAAACTACTCTTCCACTCACTTGTTATATCTTGTCTTGACTATTGTATCTCCCTCCTCGTTGGCCTACCTCTACACAGGCTATCCCCCCTTCAGTCTATCATGAATGCTGCTGCTAGACTCATCCACCTAATCAACTGCTCAGTGTCTGCAACTCCCCTCTGACAATCCCTCCATTGGCTTCCAATCGCCCAAAGGATAAAATTCAAATTACAAAACCATCCACAACTCTGCCCAGGTTACATCTCCAACCTTGTCTCAAAGTATCACCCTAACCCAGGGTTCAATATTTCAGGCGCTGAGCTACTAGCCAGGCCTTAAGAGTTACTTGCCACCAGTTGCCCCATCTAACCGCTACCCTGCCTCGGCCTTAACAGTGCAGAGGTCAGCAGTACAGTGGTCAGTAATGTAACACACAGTACAGAGGTCAGCAGTACAGAGGTCAGTTATGTAATGCACAGTACAGAGGTCAGTAATGTAACGCACAGCACAGAGGTCAGCAGTATGACACACAGTACAGAGGTCAGTAATGTAACACACAGTGCAGATGTCAGTAATGTAATGCACAGTGCAGAGGTCAGCAGTACAGAGGTCAGTAATGTAATGCACAGTACAGAGGTCAGCAATGTAACGCATAGTGCAGAGGTCAGTAATGTAATGCACAGTAAAGATGCCAGCAGTACAGAAGTCAGTAATGTAATGCACAGTACAGAGGTCAGTAATGTAACGCACAGTACAGACAGAGGTCAGTAATGTAACGCACAGTGCAGAGGTCAGCAGTACAGAAGTCAGTAATGTAACACACAGTACAGAGGTCAGCAGTACAGTGGTCAATAATGTAACACACAGTACAGAGGTCAGCAGTACAGAAGTCAGTAATGTAATGCACAGTACAGAGGTCAGTAATGTAACGCACAGTACAGAGGTCAGTAATGTAACGCACAGTACAGACAGAGGTCAGTAATGTAACGCACAGTGCAGAGGTCAGTAATGTAACACAAAGTGCAGTGGTCAGTAGCGCAACGCACGGAACAGAGCTCAGTAATGTAACGCAAAGTACAGAGGTCAGCAGTATGACACACAGTACAGAGGTCAGTAATGTAACGCACAGTACAGAGGTCAGTAATGTAACGCACAATGCAGAGGTCAATAACGTAACACACAGCGCAGATGTCAGCAGTACAGAGGTCAGTAATGTAACGCACAGTGCAGAGGTCAGTAATGTAATGCACAGTACAGAGGCCAGTAGTGCAACGCACAGAACAGAGGTCAGTAATGTAAAGCAAAGTACAGAGGTCAGCAGTACAGAGGTCAGAAATGTAATGCACAGTACAGAGGTCAGAAATGCAATGCACAGAACAGAGGTCAGCAGTATGACACACAGCACAGAGATCAGCAGCACAGAGGTCAGAAATGCAATGCACAGAACAGAGGTCCGTAATGTAACACACATTACAGAGGTTTGCAGTGTGAGGCAGAAAGAACAGGGACTTAGAGTGCACATAGCTGATCTGGTTTAGGTGCCCTGTTCCTCTACTGGTGGGGGTAAAGAGATGAATCCTCCATGTTCAGAGCTGAATCCTCCCTTTAGGACACGCTGAAAAAGTCATCCAGCCGGCCAATAGCATTTGCAGTCTTCTTCCCAGCCTATGAAAGCTGAGGTGGGCGGAGGAAGCTGCAGGTGGCCGTAGTGAAGGGAAGACAGCTGAACTGATTCTTCTCCTCCTTGGCCGCTCTGTAGCAGCAGTGGCCAAGGAGGAGAAGAATCAGTTCGGCTATCTTCCCTTCACTCCGGCCAGATGGATACGGAGGTCTGGGTTGGAAAGTGGGGGAGGTTTGTGGAGCCCATCTGCAGAATCTTGCCCTGGGCCTGATTAATATTAAAGACAGCCCTGATGCTAGTCCTGATTAGTGATGAGCTGGAGGTTTGCCCAAACCAACTCAAAACTGTGACTGACAACCCCTTCCTGGCCAAATCAGTGTCAGCAGGTGAATTCCCTGCCCCTTTCTAATGTGTAACTGTGGGGCAAGGAATGCACCTGTCATAACTGACTGGGCCGGGAGAGGAATGCATGAGTCACAGTTGAGTTGGCTTGGGCGAACTAAGGTGAACTGGGTTCGCACCAAGCCCCAACTCATCACTAGTCCTAAAGTGGTTAAGTCAATGATCAACCAGAACCTCCAGATTCTTCTCGGTGATACTCAATTTTACTCCCCCTGGATGGTATAATGCATGCATAGGCTAGCCTACACTCCAGACCAGCCTTCCTCAACCAGTGTGCTGTGGCACCCTGGGGTGCCTTCTGGCTTCTTTAGGAGTGCCTCAAAATTGTCATACAGCATCATGGCCAGCTGTCAGCACCATGGCAATGAATTACACTAATCCAGGGAGGGTGGGATCTATTCAGAAAAGGATGGATGTTCACCTACATCCAGACCTGCTCCCCCTCCCACTGTCTGCTCCCGCAGCTGCTACTCCTGGTGTGATGGGGGACTGAGGACTCTGATGTAGAGAGGGAACTGCTAATGTGAAGAGGGAACTCTGATGGGAATGTGGGGGCTCTTATGTGACTAGGTAGCATGGAGCCGACTTCCCGGCCAATCAGGAAGCCGGGCAGTGTGCAATTACTCGCTGCCCAGCTTCCTGATTGGCAAAGCTGGCCAATCAGGAAGCCAGGCGGCGAGTCATTACCCGCCCCCTAGCTTCCTGAATGGCCAGAAAGCTGGCTCCATGGCTAATCAGGAAGCCGGGCGGCGAGTCATTACACGCTGCCCAGCTTTCTTAATGGAATCGGCGAGTACCGAAAAAAATGATCGGTACTCGTACTCGGTAAAAAAAACGCTATCGGTGCATCCCTACTTTTAGGTATGAGTTATGAGGTCTACATTCAGTCTGTTATCTCTTGTGTCAAACAGAATGATCATTTGTAGTTCAAAAGTTTTGAATTCTTGAGTATTTTTCAAGTTCCCTTAAAGAATGAAAACACATGTCTTCCAGAGAATGGTCTGGTTGTGAAAAATGATATCCAACAGATATGCTGTAATCATCTTCCTTATGCTCTGTTATGGGGAGGTCTATGTAGATTTATTGTTTTTTTTTCTTCAAATGTCTGTCCTGTTTCACCAATGTAACTTTATCTAATTGCACTTGTTGCATTAAGACCTCTCGTATCACTGCACCGCCATGCTCTTCTGCCCTCATCGCAACTGCACATTTCTGTACTTGCTGATATTGCCCTGAATGCACTTGCTGACACTGCACTGACATGCGATTCTGCTCGATAACATTGGACTCAGAGCAATTTTGCACTCATTGACTTTGCACTGATTTGCAAATCTGTTCTCGTTTACATTGCACTGATTTGCAAATCCGCTCTTGTTTACATTGCACCGACTTGCAATTCTGTTCTCGTTGACATTGCAGTGATGCACAATTCTGATCTTGTTAACTTTGCACAATGTACAACACTGCACTATCACACAATTGTGCTCTCGTTGATACTGCACTGACACACAATTGTACTCTCGTTGACACCGCACTGACATACAATTGTGCTCTCGTTGACACTGCACCGACACACAATTGTGCTCTTGTTGACACTGCACCGACACACAATTGTGCCCTCGTTGACACTGCACTGACACACAATTGTGCCCTTGTTGACACTGCAGTGAAACACAATTGTGCTCTCGTTGACACTGCAGTGACACACAATTGTGCTCTCGTTGACACTCCAGGGACACACAATTGTGCTCTCGTTGACACTGCAGTGACACACAATTGTGCTCTCATTGACACTGCACTGACACACAATTGTGCTCTCGTTGACACTGCACTGACACACAATTGGGCTCCCGTTGAAACTGCACTGACACACAATTGGGCTCTCGTTGAAACTGCACTGACACACAATTGGGCTCTCGTTCACACTGCACTGACATACTATTCTGCTCTCATTTACATTGCACTGATGCACAATTGTGCACTCACCGACACTGCATTTACACACATATTTGGCTCTCTCTTGTTCAATAATTGGGCACACTTATAAATAACAATAAAACAGCAGCCAATTAGATAACAATGCCATCCCTATGGAGGAGCACCCACTCTTTAGAAATATCCCAATATAATATAACAGTATATGTAAATCTGTAACAGCTCATTCATTCTCAGCACCACGCTCCTTTCAAAGCAAGTTCCTAAAAGGATCCCAGCCTTCTCATGTACAGCCAATCAACGAGCGCCTTACAGCAGCCAATCGAGAAAGAGCAGCAGCTTCCTATGAACGAGCTCGTTCCATAATATTCAGGAAGTAGAGCTGCAGCCTGTGGCTGGCTGTTGGTTCGCTGCTGTGTTTAGAGTCCGGGCTGAAGAATGACAGTGCGGGCTCTAGTCCAGGGAGCTCTATTCATTGACTTTGTATAGATTAGTATAGGGAATCCGAATATAGATACAATGAAGACAGCGAGCGCTGTATTTAATGGCATACTGCTAATGTTAGTAGCTCTAGGTTTTAGAGATGTGTTCTTCGGTTATGAAGAGAACAGGTGCAGCATGACCTATATGTTCGAGTATCCCGAGTATCAGGTAAGCTGACCTAATCACATACACTACAAACTACTGGGAGTATATAAGTGTATGCGACTGGGCAGTATAGGTGACTGGGCAGTATATAAATGGTTGTGACTGGCCAGTATATAAGTGGTTGTGACTGGGCAGTATATAAGTGGTTGTGACTGGGAGTATATAAGTGGTTGTGACTGGGCAGTATATAAGTGGTTGTGATTGGAGGTATATAAGTGTATGTGACTGGGCAGTATATAAGTGTATGTGACTGGGCAGTATATAAGTGGTTGTGACTGGGCAGTATATAAGTGTATGTGACTGGGCAGTATATAAGTGTATGTGACTGGGCAGTATATAAGTGTATGTGACTGGGCAGTATATAAGTGTATGTGACTGGGCAGTATATAAGTGTATGTGACTGGGCAGTATATAAGTGTATGTGACTGGGCAGTATATAAGTGTATGTGACTGGGCAGTATATAAGTGTATGTGACTGGGCAGTATATAAGTGTATGTGACTGGGCAGTATATAAGTGTATGTGACTGGGCAGTATATAAGTGGTTGTGACTGGGCAGTATATAAGTGGTTGTGACTGGGCAGTATATAAGTGGTTGTGACTGGGCAGTATATAAGTGGTTGTGACTGGGCAGTATATAAGTGGATGTGACTGGGCAGTATATAAGTGGTTGTGACTGGGCAGTATATAAGTGGTTGTGACTGGGCAGTATATAAGTGGTTGTGACTGGGCAGTATATAAGTGGTTGTGACTGGGCAGTATATAAGTGGTTGTGACTGGGCAGTATATAAGTGGTTGTGACTGGGCAGTATATAAGTGGTTGTGACTGGGCAGTATATAAGTGGTTGTGACTGGGCAGTATATAAGTGGTTGTGACTGGGCAGTATATAAGTGGTTGTGACTGGGCAGTATATAAGTGGTTGTGACTGGGCAGTATATAAGTGGTTGTGACTGGGCAGTATATAAGTGGTTGTGACTGGGCAGTATATAAGTGTACGTGACTGGGCAGTATATAAGTGTACGTGACTGGGCAGTATATAAGTGTACGTGACTGGGCAGTATATAAGTGGTTGTGACTGGAGGTGTATAGGTGACTTGGCAGTATATAAGTTTAGGTAATTGGGAATGTAGATGACTGCGGAATATTGTGAAGGTTTCATATACCTGTTATCATTGTGGAATACAATATTGTCTACAGCAGGGGTGCCCACTATTTTTCATCTGGAGATCTAATTTTCAAATGACGAGCTCATTGAGATCTACCAACGAAAAAACACCTGCATTCAGGGGCGGGAGGAGGTGTGGCGGTGCATTGAAGTGAATGGCACCGCAGCCAGGCTCCGCAGGCAGGCCCCTCGCCCACACTGCGATCGCCTGCATTAGTGCCTGTGTTCCAGTCCAGTGCAATCCGCAAAAATGCTGCAAGCACTATTTTGCAGATCGCACTGGACCGGAATGCAGGCACTAATGTGCCTGCGTTCCGAGTGCGGGCGATCGCAATGTGGGCGATGACATTGACTTCAATACAGCTCCACACCCCCTCCCGCACCGGAACGCAGGGAGTCGGCCGGCTTACATTCCAGTGCGCCCTACATGTCCCGGCGTCCTGTCCTCCCGTGGTGTCCTGCACCTTTCCATCTGCAAGTACTGACACATTCAGCCGGCAGCCGCACGAGCACCACGGGAGCATAGCCGTAGCCAGCTCCTTTTGTGCCTGAGGCAAGATCGCTACGCGATCGACTGGTAGATCGCGATCGACCTTGTGGGCACCCCTGGTCTACAGTATAATGAAAGGTCAGATGTCTCTTGGCTCATGATTTCCTCTATAATAGGAATGTTTGGTTGTATCCTGTGTGGGTGATATTGGGGTTCAGTGTTCTTGTACAATAAGGTTTTAGCTCTGTGTATTGCAGCAATATCGTACCATAGCTCACAGCTGTCCCTCTTCTGAAACCGAATCCCCCTGTCCCTCATTTATCCTCAGTTGACCCTCTCAGGGCATTTATATCCGTAATCTAGAGCAATGTTCAGGGATGTAACAAAACCCCGAAATGCCCTATATCTCCGGGGAGAAGCGTACTGTTGTAATTTATGCATGTAATGGAGCATACCTGTACATTCACTCCTAGATGTAAGGGGAGACTCTGATGGGCAATCATGGATGTAAGGGGAGCTTTGCTGGGCATTCCTGGATGTGAGGAGGGACGCTGCTGGGCATTCCTGGATGTGAGGAGGGACGCTGCTGGGCATTCCTGGATGTGAGGAGGGACGCTGCTGGGCATTCCTGGATGTGAGGAGAGACGCTGCTGGGCATTCCTGGATCTCGGGGAGGGACGCTGCTGGGCATTCCTGGATGTGAGGGTGGACTCTGCTGCACATACCTGTATTCATTCACATGAATGCATTGGGAGGCCATTCAAAATAAAATTATTGCTGGGATTTGTTGTACTCCTCTATAGCTGGTGGTATTCCGCATTGCGTTGTACAATGTATTATTCCTTCAGTTGTAGTCCTCTATACAGCGCAATGCGGAATACCACCAGCTATAGAGGAGTACAACAGATCCCAGCAATAGTACATTATACATACAGCGTACAATGTATTGCTGGGATTTGTATTCCCATGTATAATATACAGCACAATGTACCATCAGCTATAGAGGAATACAAATCCCAGCAATACATTATAGAGCACCATGTGTGGGAAAGTGCAGGCTTACATGAGCAGTCTTCCAGCAACTTGCTTCTGAGATCGGGACTGTCTATCGCGGGCTGTCATCCACCATCCTTACCTCTACCCGTGTCCCTGTGCCGATCGTGGATGTGGGCAGACGGTGAGCGTGAGGCGGGGAGGAGGTGGTGCGTGTGGAGCGTGGATGCGGCCGGGTATCCTGTGAGGAGGGACGCTGCTGGGCATTCCTGGATGTGAGGAGGGACGCTACTGGGCATTCCTGGATGTGAGGAAGGAAGCTGCTGGGCATTCCTGGATGTGAGGAGGGACGCTGCTGGGCATTCCTGGATGTGAGGAGGGACGCTGCTGGGCATTCCTGGATCTCGGGGAGGGACGCTGCTGGGCATTCCTGGATGTGAGGAGGGACGCTGCTGGGCATTCCTGGATGTGAGGAGAGACGCTGCTGGGCATTCCTGGATCTCGGGGAGGGACGCTGCTGGGCATTCCTGGATGTGAGGGTGGACTCTGCTGCACATACCTGTATTCATTCACATGAATGCATTGGGAGGCCATTCAAAATAAACCCATAGCACCAAAGAGCATCTTGTTGCTCCAACACAAGTGTATGAATCTAGGCTTACTCTCCCATTCACATTATTGCATTGATTATTTGTAAACCCCGAAAGAAAATGTAGCAGCAAAAAAAAGTCTCTGTGTTCCACATTGGTGTGTCTGTTACCTAAATATTCTGTTATCCCGTGGACTAACGTCTGTTTTACTTGTATCTTGGTTGCTTTTAGCAGCCAGGAATCTGGTTGGGTAACAAAATGATTTGGCAGAATGACCTCTAAGAATTCTGTTCTCACTGTACATGAACTACAGGTCAGTGACCGGTAAACACTGAATTGTCATCTATTGTGTCGGGTTAACATTACTAGTAGCAAGGTAGAAGTCCACATCATAGATAACTGAAAAACAGAATACTGTGCCCAGGGCTTTTTTTCCAGAAAGAAAATAAGACATTCTTTTACATGAAATGTGGACTGATGCCATGTTTGAACATTTACCATTACCAGTTATTGGAATGTTTTTTCTTTTTCTTATTTTTGAAAGTGAGGGGAAATACAGAATACTTTGTGTGTTTCTGGGGTAGGGGGTCATTGAGTGACAGCTGTCAAAGTTGTAATTGGATACAGTTTTGTGTTTTCTAATTATCTATGGTAAGCACGGTTAAATTACTCAAAAATCTGATTTTTCTCTTACTTTATGGAAAGTTCCACTCACTTCCTGTTGCTTCAAAGCTGAGACCTCGCCCCCCCCC
>NW_017306325.1:393753-417783 GCF_000935625.1 Nanorana parkeri
CCCCCCTCCCCCCCCCCCCCCCACCCCAAAAAAAACCCCAAAACAAACTCAGAGCAGATCTAAGCGCTCCTCCAAAATTCTGATGTAGTTGTAGATATAGAAGCTGACTTCTGAGATCACAATAGAGTACCCCATTAATCATTGTCACCTTTCCTACTGTTGGTGGAAAACTCCTTTTTGATGCAGACATTTACTAATTAAAATCTGTTTGCTGGATATTCTCCTCAAAATTGCTTTTCTGCTTGTAACTTAGTTTTACTTCCTGTCCCAGAGACGCCACAAGATGTGAGAAGAAATTTCTGATGTACGGGGAAAGCAGTTGTTTCTAATGATCTCTTATCTCAATCATAAAACTTGCGATTTTTCTGTCTGTCTAATTCCCCCCCTCCACACGAAGTTTGGAGGTCTGTAGCTATTGACTCTGCAGACAGTTGGCGACTTCTTGGCACTGTGCACTTCAGCATGCGCTGACCCCGCTCTGTCATTTTACATGGCCTAACACTTCATGGCTGAGTTGCTGTTGTTCCCAGTTGCTTCCACTTTGTTATACTACCACTAACAGGTGACCGCGGAATATTTAGTAGCAAGGAAATGTCACGGATGGACTTATTGCACAGGTGACAACCTATCACGGTACCACGCTTAAATTCACTGAGCTTTTGAGAGCAACCCATTCTTTCACTAATGTTTGTAGAAGCGTCTGCATGCCTGGGTTGCTTGATTGTATACACCTATGGCCATGAAGGTCATTGGAACACCTGAATTTGTGTGTTAATCTCTTGAGTCCCAGCCACCATTTTGAAATGGCGCTAGGGTAGCAGTTACGTGTCCTAGCATTGTTTTAAAATGGCACAGAATTCAATGTTTCCTGGTGGGGGTACAGACTGGAATCCAGCACTATGCTTCCTCATTCTGTTTACATTAAGTGTGTACTTAGAAATGAATAAAAACGTTCTCCCCCCTAGGTTAACCCCTTGCTACTGCATCCCACTGGCCCCAGGAGGTGGAGTCCTGATTATGTTCAAACACAATGCCATTCGAATGTTTAGCGATCACAAACCTGTGAAAAAATTGTCGTCATGCTAATTTGTGCCTTCAATAACCGACTTGAATGTTATCTTAATGTTATGGTAACAATTTACACAAACTGTTTATTTTTCTCCCGTGCATTGCAATGTAGTGTTGAAAGAGGAATAAAGTCCTTCTAAGATAAAATGCATACATTCTATTCGCTCTTTTTCTCCCTACCTGCTTTTCTCCTTGCTCTCTTCCTTTGGCTTCCTGTCATTGGCCCCTTGCTCCTGGTTCGGATATGGTGATACTACCAATTAACAGATTAGTGTGTAGTATTGCACATAAGGCCAAGCCGCGTCCTGCCCTTGTATCACGGTTCTAATTTTCCTAGTGTACTTTTGCACATGTCCGTGTAATTGAAGCACTTTATAGGAGGTTCCCCCTCCTCTGGAATTATATTATGGGCCATTGTACGTGTGAAAGGGGGTTATTGTTCTCTCTATGTCTGTACATTTTTGTTATTGTCGGAAAATGATTAAACTTTATTCTTTAATAAAAGCACATATGTTCACTTAGAACTTTACTATTCTGCTACCTTACAGCAAGCTTGCACTAATGCAAGATCATTTGTTCCAGCGGATTTGTTTTTTGCTATTTATTAAAAATAAAAATCACAGAAATAATACATATATATGCATTAAAAATTGCAACCAAGTTAAAGCCCTTTTTGTCCCAAAATAATGTATAACGGAAAATTGTATACTTACCTATCGGTTAATTTTCCTTTCCTGGCTCCAATCCATGGCAGCATACAATGGGCTGGTGGCGGAGCCATACCCATTGTATGCTGCCATGGATTGGTGTTAGGAAAACAGAAAATTGTATACTTACCTATCGGTAATTTTCCTTTCCTGGCTCCAATCCATGGCAGCATACAATGGGTATGGCTCCGCCCCGAGCCCATTGTATGCTGCCATGGATTGGTGTCAGGAAAATACATTAGGATTGAGTGAAAAAAAACCCCTAAAAGATATAATGTGCGGAACCGAGACATCCACCCCAAATGAAAAAAGTTGCTTTAGGATGCAGGAGGGTTTAGGGGGGAAAAGGCCCAGGGACTCAAGTGGTTAAAATGGACTAGTGTGAATGCAGCCTCATTTTCTATGGCAGCAAGATTGTTTGTTTATATTGCATTGTATTACCTTTTGTGGTAGAACCGCTTTATTTATACATGCAGTATGCAGGCGTGCAAATGTTGTCTCAATCATTTCAGACTTGTCATCAGCTTCTTCCAGTAGGTTGAAATGTAAATGCTTTTGTGAGCGGAAAGGTTACGTTCTAGCATCCGGTTACATTCAGCTTGATGATGTTCTTCTGAGCCTTCCTATTGTTAAAGGGAACCTGTCCTCAGATGAATACCAAGGCTGCAACTACTGACCTGTCCTAAGGGCTTGTTCACACCATGTCCAGACAAGAACAGTTTGTTCCCGGACCAAAAAAGTATCCCAATGTACTGTATCACACCAGTGCAGTGCGTTCCGGTCCAGACAAAAACAATACTGCTTGTCTCATTCTCTCTGGTATGAAACGGATAAAAAAGCATGCACATGCAATGCGAACGCACTGAACTGCACCAGAAGGCCAATTTTAAGCTACACCCCCCCTCCCCCCCCAAACACACCCCAAAACCGCAAAAACGCAATGCACTGCGTTTGCAGATCTGCTCCAGCTTCATGGTGTGAACATAGCCTAAAAGAACATGCTACCTGGTTGTCATGCTGACCCTCTGGCTTCAGCCAGCATATTGAATACTAGTAAAACTAGGGCTACAGCTAACAATTATTTTCATAATCGATTAGTTGCCGATTATTTTTTCAAGAGAGATGAGGAACAGACAGCTGGACTTCAAACTGCATTAAATCACCTCTCATACAGCGTCCAGCCGTCCTCCCTCTAGGTATATGTGGGAATATGGGCAGCTCTAACTAGAGCGAGGACTGGCTGGACGCTGTATGAGGTGCTTTTAATGCCGTTCTTCCACGTTTCTCCTAACTGAAACGCCGTACCTCAGTACGAGCTCTGCCTGGGAGAGAATGTGCAGAAGCCTGAGCTTTGCAACCTTGATCGTGTGATCACAACTGCAATGATTTCCAGGCTTGAATGCAAATATTAAAGAAATGCATATTTTTTAATATATTATTCATTATGCATTTCTTTCATTTTTGCAAAAGGTTTTACTCTGTGACATTTTTTGTTTTATTTAGTGATATGGCAGACATGTAGATATGTCATGTATTCCATGTAATTAATGAATTATACTTGTTTTTATCAGAAAATAAAGCTTCCCAAAAAAGCTGCAAGATTATTTCCAGCATATGAACTGCACTTGTATGGTGAAGGTATTTATGCAGAAAACAACAAACAACTGCCTTTAAATGGAATTCCAGTTTTGTTTCTTCCTGGGAATGCCGGCAGTTATAAGCAAGGTAAGTGGAATTCATTTATTCATGGTGTGGTAAAATGACTTAGTGAGATAAAGTGACTTCATGTTTTAGTGATCTTTTATAGTTTAAGGGCTGCTTCACACTAGTACTGGTGAAGTTGTAGGACTATAAAGAGATAAAAAGGTGTAAGATTTGTTGTGCTTTAAAACTCTCTCAAGTGTTCAGTTTACATGAATGGGAATTGCAGTGTCGGTGGAGACAAATGCTGTAGTCTGTTTTCCGTTTAGTGCAGTGTAAAGAGAAGTCCTGTGTAGGCTAAAGCTTAAAGGAGAACTATGAGGTGAGTGATTTTCACTCATCCTCATAATTCTAGCCGACCTGTGACGATGAAACTGTCCCAGGTCGGCTCAGTAGATCGGGAAGTGAGCGAACACATACCGGCGTTCGCTCACTTCTCGATCCTGTCACGGCAGAGAACCGTAACAGGGGGGGACTCGATTCCCCCCTCCGATCCTGCAGCGCTGACTGGCGGAATGGACGGGGGAGGGGGCGGGTACAGCTGGCTCTGCCTCTAGATAGGCAGAGCCTGCTGTCACTCACGCAGCTGGGCGGATCCAGACATAATTGTCGGGATCCGTTTCAGCTGCGGCGTCTCAGTATACCGCGAGCTGTAGCTCGCGGTATACTGAGCTTAGGGTGACGGGAGGACGCTAGTTTGTGTCCTCCCGTTACCCTTAGGAGAACTATGGGGAAAAGCCCTAACCCCATAGTTCTCCTTTTAACATTCAGTGCTTTGCAAGAGTTCCTGGGAGAAGTCAACACTTGTTGAAATACTCCAGGTACTTGTCTTATTTAGTGTTTCTCTGTGCACAGTAAAATGTCTTGAATGTACCGTCACTTTTAACTAATAAATCAAGTAGATCTGATCGGTTTTGTGTTATGGGAATTTTATAATACTGCAGATGTTCACACAGACTGATATTGAGGTTGCATCAAGTAAAATCAAAGGTAACTCTAAGCTGTCTGTTTACTCAAGACGATGGTTGGGACTGTTGAGATGTTGTGACCCCTGCAGCACAATCCAACTACAAAGTTGCTCTCTTGACACAGATGTTGGTGTTCATATTGAGGTTGCAGCAGAGAATGCTGCATATTGGAACAGGACCAATGATTAGTGGACCTAACATTTTCCAAAATGTGTTTATTTCTTGAAAGTAATTCCACAAATAGAATGTAACAGAAGCATGCTTTTGTTTTTTTTCTCAGCTCGCTCTATCGGCTCAATTGCTCTTCGTAAGGCGGAGAACATTGATTTGAGATACCACTTCGATGTTTTCAGCGTGAATTTTAATGAAGAGCTTGTTGCATTTTATGGTGGCAGTTTACGAAGGCAAACTGAGTTTGTAAACATTTGCATTAAAGCAATACTTCATCTTTATAAGGTAAGAGTTTTATTTGAATTACCTTATTTTTTCCTTTAAAATTGTAAATTTTCACAGTTTAAACATTTGATATGTTTTCTACTTTCTATTGTGAATAAAATCTGGGTTTATGAGATTTGCAAATCATTGCATTCTGTTTTTTATGTAAATTTTACACAGCGTCCCAACTTTTTTGAAATTGGGGTTGTAAGAATGCTTTAAAAAAATATATATGTTTGTTTATTTTTATCAATTTACAAAATGTAGTGAACAGAAGAAAAATCTAAATCAAAATAATATTTGGCGTCGCTACCCTTTGGCTTCAAACCAGCATCAAGTCTTAAGGTGCCCATACATCTTACAAATATCGGCCGATTTTCGTTTGCGATCACGGTTTTGTCCGATATTTGTAAGGTTTATCTGGAGTCTACAACCGCAAATACTGTACATTCGTATGACGTTCGTCTTTCCAGCATGCTAGAAAGCTTTTGTCGATCGTACAATTTTCGCAAGGTTGGTGGCGTTTCCGTATGTCAAAATTTGTACGATTTAACACTGCTCATGCGCAAACGAAAATCCGTGCGGTCGATAACTAAATTCGTCCAGGTGATTTCTGCTAAAGATCGCTAATTGAACTGTGCGATGGTGAGGCCGTATGAAAATCAGATGGTTCAATCATCGAATGAAAATTTTCACTGAATCGGGCCGGAACACACTGGGGCTGGTGTGAACTAGCCCTCAGCTGATCGCTGACTGCTTGTAACTGCTCTCCATCTTGATTCGCTGTCACAGGAGGCTGAGCCGTGCGGGAGGAAAGCTTGGTCTCCTTTTGACAGCTGACTCCTCCCCCACACCGCTCTGCCTCCTGATAGTTTTTCTCCTCCCCACGCTGCTCTGTGTCAGAGGGGACACAGAGCAGCGGCCCGCGAGGAGGAGAGAAATCACGGATGCACTGTAATTTTGGCCGGAAGATGGTACTTTCGGCATTTTGCCCAAAGTGCAATTTCCCTAATACTACTGAAGGGATGCCGACACTGCACTTTTCCCTGTTTTACAACATAGGAATCCCACCAACTGATTATAAGGAACCCAGACCCTCCCATTTGGGGATCAGTCTGAAAAGGACACGCTGCAACACACAGCTATTTCTTCAGAACAGAAACAAATAGGAAACTACAACAAAGATTGTTAAAGTCCTTGTAATGTGCACTGATCACCCAGAGAGGATTGAGGTTTTTTTTTTTCCTCCTCAACAAAAGTGAAGTTACTCTTTAAGGTGAGTTCTCTTGTGTTTGCTAAGGTCTGACTTACCTGCATGCCTTTTCAGAGTCAACGACGTAGAAAATAGACATTTATAAGGAATCAACAATGGCAGCCTTATTTCTATCAGTACAGGTTTCGTTTAAGCACTGGAACCTGATCCTGAGAAAGGGATGTTTGACCCTCATTAAACCTTTTGAAACCTATTAGTTTCCGACTTTGATCACCTCTTTCAGCAGTGCACGGTTAATGGTTAAATTTTTATATGCTTTACCTGTCTTAGTGGTAGTTTGAAATATGTAGTTTTTTTTCTAGAATATGTATTTAGTAATGAATTGTGATGCTTTGTATTTTTGTGGGGTATTTAATATTGTAGCTTTTGCTGTAAAATATACAGATATCAGATATCATATATGCTCCGTAGCCATTAAAAAAACAAGATTGTATGATTGAGTTATTATTCTATCTTAATCTCTATTTAACATCTGTGTTGGCCTACTCTCACAGTACTCCTAATCAAGTCTGTTAGAAATGTACTCGGCCTGAACTTGAGACCCAGAGATGCAAGGCAGTGGTACTAATCACGTAGCTACTGTGCTGCCAAACTGAATGGGTGGTTTCTTTTGATTGCAGCTAACTCTTGTTAGCACTATTTTCTTGCAGATTAGAATATTGAAATATAATCTTGCTGCTACCTGCAACACATCAATTCCCCTAGAGAAACCTTTGATAAAGATTGAATGCCCTGGTAAAGGAGTATGCTGGCTACATCCAGGTGGATTAACCACTTGCTATTGAATGACTTGTTGTGCTAGGGGAGTGCGTGAATTCTCAGCTTGCAAAGTGAACATGCTATATTCCTTTAGTAAATCAACACCACTGCTTTGTTTTACATTATTTGCTTTTGTGATTCTTGTTTACAGAATAAAAAGGTCTAGTAATTGGATATTTGATTTAAATGTCCATTATAAATGTCTTAATGCATAGAAAATTTTGAACATGGTGTAATGTTCACAGACCGAAACCATTACTAAAAACAGAACATGGGGCCTCAGTTATAAAGCAGTGGTATGACCTTACTGCTTCAAAAGAAAATACTGGCATATTGATAAAGCACATTAATGTGCTTTACAGATGTAGAACTCTGAAACAAGTAGAGTGTAGTGTCATTCCAGTGAATAGAAAGATTGTTCAGGTATTTTGAGAGCCAGCGGGGCCGACTAGCAAGATACTGAAGCTTGGGCCAGTGGGAGATTCCTCCATCCACACAGTTTAGCGTAGATGGAGGAATCTGTTACACTTTTTCCAACTGACCATAGAAAATCTGCAGATAATCTATAGGTGTATGGCCAGCTTTACGCAGAGCTTGAATAATTTTTGAGTTTTTCAAAGTGCCATGCTTCAAATGTGCAGGGACTGCATAGAAAAAAATGTTTTGTGTACGTACCTTTTTAGCATTGAAGCACAAGGTGAATGCTTGGCTTATTGAACGCATGCTGTCATATGCAGTGTGCAGATCAATGCTCTAGTCCACTTTAGCAGATATGGCCACTTTCAACATTATTTGTGTCTTCTTAGGTGTGCTGTAGGGTTTAATCTTCACGTACATGACTGACCAGTATTTTGGAAAAAGGTAACTGGGCCATCATGAATGTACTGATGCGCCTTATTTAGCTTTGATCTGTAACATTGCAGTATCTTTGTGTTTTATAGCTGGTAGGACCTTAACTTGACTGGAACTTTAAAATGTAGGCATTGTTTGCTTGCAAAACTCTATTGGCTGTTAAATTAATGATATTAAGCATTTTTTGTGATTTCAGAGTCAGGAATTTCCACCACAAAGTGTTGTAATTATTGGACATTCAATGGGCGGCCTTATTGCAAGAGCATTATTTACACTAAAGACTTTTAATCCTCAACTGATAAACCTCATTATAACTCAAGCTACCCCTCATTTAATGCCCGTGTTGACCATAGATTATTATCTCACAGGTAAGTGTTATGGCTTTTGATATCATATATTGATATTGTCTTTAAATATTTTCAAGAAGAACTTCAGGCAGTTACAAACTTAACCCTTGGAGTGGGGCTAACCCCGCACTGCAAGGGTTAACTGCTAATTTTTGACGTAGATGGAGGAATCTGTTGAACGTTTTTCCACCTAACCATAGAAAATCTGCATATAATCTATTGAATGGAGGGAGAGAGAGGCTGCGAAGGACCAGTATTATTTTAGACCCTAGAGAAAAACAAGCAGTTAACCCTTGCAGTGTGGAGGTTTTTTTCCTCCTAGCTATTGCAATAAGTTGCCAGTTGCATTGCTCAGTTAGCTTGCACCTTTTGCTACCTATTTTCTTTGAACATCATGCTCGAGTTAGCTTTGCGGATACTTATTTGGGTACGTCATTATTGTTATCTCAATGTTCTCTATTCTACCATGTTTACACCCTCTGAACCAATTTTGTATTGCCTTTAGTCCGGGTCTACTCTGTGTTTAACTTTACTTCATTTCTGCATTGTCTTCCATTGATATTGTTAAAATGTAAAATTTTATAAAAATATTGAAAATTAAAAAGACTTGAAGCTTTTACATTTCTAAAGGGTTACAAAATAATTTTAAAAGTCTGTTTTTCACCACTCTGTGATATAGTTTGTAAATGAAGGAGATTTAGTGCCACTGCTACTTTTTAAAAATGGAATCAGATGTGTACTGCAAACTTCACTTGCCATTGATAACATACTGTATTTGTATGCATGATTCTTTCACAAAAAAAAACACTGAACAAAAGTACTGTATGTGGGTTACAATGGAATGAGCCATTGTTATTAATCTCAAGTTTGTTTAATGCTCATCACACATGTTACTATCTGATTGTACAATCTCCTTTTAGATATACCAAAAACTATTTAGTACAAAAACCTGCCTGACTGGATACAAAATATTTGATCAGGTAGGTCCTCATGCTACGTAGTTTTGGTAATTCTAAAGTTGATTGTACAAAGATTGTTTGGTCATATGGTGACCCTAAGGCACTGGAGGTATTCTTGTGTTTTTAGATCAGCCATATCAAACTAGTGTTTTTTGCACTGCATGTAGCCCTCTGACTTCTTCTTTGTTACCTTCAGCCGGTTCAAGAATTTAAATTGAGTAGGGCCCCAGTGGATCTTCAACTGCTAAAAGCTTTCCCCTTTAATTTTGCAGCCCGAAATTGCAGGAAAGATTTTAAAGCCCCTTTCTCTGGGCTTGACATGCCTTGGTTAAGGCTTAATGGGCTCAAAGACATAATCCTTTAAGAGCAGATGATCTATCTTTCACTTTTGAATGCAAACCACTTTATCTGACCTAACCCCTGCATTGTTATTAACCTCTTGCCGTCCGCCCGTAGTAAAAAAACGGACGGACGGCACTGCAGCATCTGCGGGTTGCCGTCCAATTTTTTTCTGCTCGCGCGCGCCCCCTAGCGGGCACGCACGGGCAGAAAAGACCAGTCCAATGCGAACACCCGGTACCGGGTGTTTCACATATAGGCGATCAGCG
This sequence comes from Nanorana parkeri, assembly GCF_000935625.1. Lineage (NCBI taxonomy): Eukaryota > Metazoa > Chordata > Amphibia > Anura > Dicroglossidae > Nanorana > Nanorana parkeri. The sequence goes on from NW_017306325.1 coordinate 403,431, forward strand.
GGTCCATAGCCCAGACGGAATAAATGTCAGTTAAAGTACCGCAGCGCTGAATACTGAAAAATGGCCTGGATGGGAAGGGGGTTTAACACCGCGGATGTCAACTGGTTAACACAAGGGTAAACTGTACTTTTCGAAGCACTGTGCTCCTACTAATTGGGTTAGCAAAGCATATTACCAGAATTGCTATTCCCTGTCCTCAAATAGTTCACTCAATTCTATATGCATTGATTCATCCCCCTGAGGTCACATGTTCACGACATCATAAAAAGGTCTCTAAACCACCTAAGATCTATCATTAACAATGGTTGTTCTGGAAGTGTAAGAGTCTCCTATTTTATTGTGGTGCCACCACTACAGACACTGTACTGTTGTTCAAGATTTAGCCTTGTTCTGTATTATGAATGCTGGACGCAGAACAAGGCATACTGATTAGAAGTAAAGGATTGCACAAAATAAACAAAGGAAACTTGTGTTTAACTACTAGACAGGTCTGATCAGCAGTTGGCGCAATCATCTGGTTGAAGTTTTTACCCATAAAGAAGTTACTAACACTTACTAAATAGAAGAGGTAAAATCCTTTTTTCATTGTTTTACATTATTTAATATGGCAACACTAGCAAGATGTTTCATTAAGCCCTTCATGACTGAGCTTTTTTCAGTTTCTGTTTGTTAAGGTATAATTAAAGTCAAATTTTTGGGAATAAATCTACTGCTAGCAAGCAGTAGATATATGCCCCATGATAAAAATAAATAAATTAAAAAGTAGGCAAATACCCAATTACTTACCTGTTCCAGCACCGCTTGCTCCTGGATGAAGAACTCCCAGGTCCCGAACGCTGTGAAGGAGGAAGTGTGCCGTGAGTGTGCATTAGAGGGGAGAGAAAATGGATCTGAATGGATGCAGCCAGGAGCGCGCACGGCGGATAGACACCGTGGGACACGAGGAGTCTGCTGTGGATGAGTGACTGGCAAAAGCGCTGCAAGGACTGTCTGAAACAAGTGGAAGGAAGAAGATGATCACTTCAAGAGGCATTTACAAACACTGGCTTGTCAATTATTTTAACCCCTTTACGACCCATGATGGGATAATCCCGTCATGAAGTCTGAAGGGGTTATATTTAGCAAAATGTTGGAGCACATCGGGATTTGCTAATCCCGATATGTACGGCTGCCTAACAGTGATCGGAATTTGTGGTTCACACTGCACTGCTGTGTGTCAGACACCCGATCACTTTCAGTGTCTGAAAATGCTTAAATCTTTAATGGATGTCTCATTAGTGAGGCATCCATTAACGAACGGTAACCACAGATCTCAGCGGTTACTGGCATTCCGTAGCCCTAAATAAAGTGAACATCTCCTGCCAGGAAGAGGTTAAAAATGTATGTATATATGAATGCACAATACTAGCTCTGTCACAGGGCATGGATAGGCAGGTGATGCCTTTTAATTCCTGGTTCAGCTTTTTATGTTCTGCTGTCACTTTTCCAACTGCACCATGCTTATGGTACTTTGAATTGGCATTATCGCACCTCTGTTTTAATTGTTTAGAGAGCAAGCAGATGACAAAAGAGACTGAAAAGTTGAACCAGGAAATGGAGGAGTTTGATTCTTGGCTGTGCAGTTTAGCAGCGGTGTTTGTGTAAATCCCAAAACTAGCCAAACAGAATTGGAAATCTTTCGTATCATAAGCTTGTTCAAATGCATGTATTTCAGATATGAATCTAGTTAAATGAACATTTGCATCAGCATATCTACAGTAGCGAAGGAAAGTGTGCATTGCACTTGCTTCCATTGAAGCTACACATATACTTTCTGGAGATCTTTACTGTGTGGGGATAAAAATAAGGAATGACTAAATTGTCCTTTTATTACTGCTGCAAACCTGACATTTTAGTTTGCTCTTAAAACTGAAGAGGCAAAAGTGTATATTAAATAGATATTCACCTGCAATTCTGCTTCCCTTACTGTCTGTCACCCACCAGTATAGGAGGTTGGGTGGGAGTAAAGGAAGGCTAGTCTACTCAAGCCTGAACTTTGCTGGCCTACATGTGGTCATAGAGCTACTTTACTGACTTATGGTCATGAAGCTTTTGTTGCTTCATGACCATAAGTCAGGCAACACAGAACTCAGAGTCAAGGATGGCAACAGAAAGTTAAGCTAAAGTTTGTCTCACTGCAGATATGCCAACCTTTGGGAATTTCTCCTCCAGAGTATTGAAAACAAAAAGTTACCATAAATCTCATATTAATTGTTGCATGAGAGATGAGATTTGGAGCACATTTTAGAATCTATTCATGCAAACATATGGGATTTCTTGGACTTGTAGATTTTAAAAGCACTGAGTTGTAGGAAACTTCATACTAGAAACTGTTAGGCCTTGCAGAGGGAGGAAGACTGGTGTGCAAAATGAGTGTAGTATAAAAATTGGAAGCACTGTACAAGTAGATTGTACTGTGTGCTCTGTTGAAGATTGCTTAATTAGCATGTTTTGTATAATGTCCTTAAATTTGTTTAAGAAAAGCTTGTTTAGTTGTTTCAGATTGTTCATTTTATGTATCCATGTTTTTACAGATTTTTATGCCATGGTGAACAATTACTGGATTCTAAATGCTAAGGAACTTCAAAATGTAACAGTACTTTCTGTTGCGGGGGGATTTCGGGACTTCCAAGTTCGTTCTGGATTGACCTATTTACCAGCTTCTGACCTCTATGCCAGTGCCTTATCTGTAGCGGTATTGTATTTTTTTCTTTCTCTGACAATTTTTAATTTAAAATTTTTTACAGAGGACTTTAATACAAACAATTATCATTTCCTGGCAACGAGTTACTACTTTACAGCTGTTTTCTTACAATTGGGGCTGCAATGGCTGACTTCTAAATGTGCTGTTTGCCTGGTATTCATTTTGAACCAATGGCTTGAACATTTTTGGTAAATCTTCGACCATTTAAAGCATGCAAATCAGCAGTTCTGACTTGACTGGTTGCATGCTTGTCCAGGGTTAGATAAACCGAAATTGTCAAGAAATTGAGACAGCCAGGCAGCTGGCATTGAGGTCTCAGACTCAAGATTACCTTTAACCTCCCTGGCGGCATTCCCGAGTGTGGCTCGGGGTTACTTTTCCATACCATAAGCGGTAACCCCGAGCTACACTCGGGAAAGCCGCATAGCATTTACTTACCTTGTCCCTCGAGCCGTGCTGTGTTCTGCGGCCGATTGTCGGCTTTCCAAAAAACTAAAAAAACGAAACGAAAAAAAAATAGACCAAAAAATGACATTAAAAAAAACCATACCACTAGGGAGGTTAAAGTACACCATGAGAACTGTCATGCTGGGATAAAGGAATAGGAACAGAAGGGCTTAAAGACTTAACTTGACTGGAGAAAATTCTGCCTAAGGTTCTCTTCAGTGCTGGGCACTGAATATGCCTAGGCATTTGATAATGTAATATCTGCTAAAGGGATGGTTAGAATTCAAATTAGTTGATTCAGCTGTGCAAAATCTTTGTGTCTGTTATTTCAGAGGTTTAAACAAACGTTTTATTAACTTGAGGGCAGAGTTCTTCAAGCCTAGTGCTCGGTCATGGGGAGCTGGGGTCACGCAGGCATCGGCCCATGTATTTGGTCGGTGTTCGTGGCAGGACAGAGATGGGTTAGCCCACAAGAGCAGTATTAACAAAAAAAGGCATCGTTTTTAAAAAACAGAAATCAGCAGTCAGAGACATGCTCCTCGGCCATTGGGTGATGACCAGTAACGTAGAGGTATGTGCCGGATACATTCCTAATACTAGATTTTAATTTTGCAGAGTACTTCAGTTCCAAGAACATGGGCATCAACAGATCACCTTTCCATAGTTTGGTGAGTAAACTTAAACAAACATGTAAAATGGTTATATCTATGATATTATTAAACAGGAACTGAGCTCTGGAAGCTGTACTCAAAAACAAAAGTGATGCAAAGGGAAAATAACTAGTCACCAGAATGCCTGTGGCCTCAGCACCAAGTCTGTGTGTAGAGGCGGCCATCTTGGTAGAGGCAGGGATTTTCTTTCCATATGAGACTTGTCAGCAAGGAAAACAGTGAGCAACACATTAGTGACATCACATAATCTCATGAGACTAGCAGTCAGAGACCGCAATGCCTTTTTACACATATACATCTGTAAGGCTGTAGTCACAGAAGTGCTAGAAACTGTCTCTGAAGCAACGAGCAGAAATAAAAGTGAATAATGGGGGAAGGGGGCACAAAACTGAAAGGAGAGTTATGGTCACATGTCATTTTAAAGTCATGTGACCTGCCTCTTATCCAGTCAATGCTCTTCTTGCTGTGATAAGCAAGAGAACTCTGTAATGTACTGGAGGCTGTACACCCTGATCTGCATTATGTTAATGGAATGTAAAATGCAGGCTGAAGTGTGGGATATCAATGAGGAGGAGAGCGGGTAGCCATATCTGATATCTGCTTTTAATAGGCCCCTATGACTTGCTTTTTTAAACTAGCGGTTCTAGTATGCCATGATCCAATGTGTTTTATTATGCCTCATATGGTATTGTTTTTTTTTTCCATTAGGTGCAAAGAGTTAATTTTAGCCACAGCAAGAGCCTTATTTGATCTAATTGATGTGAAAACAAAGCAGGTTTGTATTTATTTTTCTTTGTAATTCTGTTTTAGTTCTTCACCTACCTGTCTAATTTTTAACTAGCCCTATCTGATGATGTGCATTGCCATACATTATTTAAGGTTGAATTCCAGGCAAATGGCTAAATACACAGATGAAATGCATATGCGAGTGCTATTTTCCCTGCCCCAGAATTTATGTTTCTGTTCATCCAGTCATGAGATTTTCAGAGCTCTTTTACACAGCCTAGTCCTGTTTGGCAAGAAGCAGGGCACTGATGAGATCTTCTGTCTGTCATTCTGCTCTTCTCCTATCAGCATGCTCCTTGCACTGTAGCACACATGGTTGGCTTCTTCTGCTCCAACTTCCCCCTTCCTGAGCGCTGCTGTACAGATTGTACATGGCCTGCTAGATGCTGATACCAAGTCAAATTTTAGGTACATGCTGTATTTATGATTTACAAAGCTGCGGTAATGTGTGTCTTTTATGTCTGGCCTTGAGTTCAGCTTTAATATTTAAGCATATTTCTAGAAGTTCTCTTGTGTGTTCTAATAAACCCTTGAGTAATATTAATAATGAATCCTGCAGAAGGTGACGTTATTGGCACTAGTTATCCCAGTTGTTTTAATGAATGAAATATTGCGAAGTATTGTTGAAGGTTTACATGAAGTGCGGACACAAGATACAAGGCAACTCCTTTTTGGTAAATTGTAACCACTAAATTTGCATTCGTAATAAAACTTTCAAATTGCTAGTGACTTTATCCCCTCATTACAAAACTGAATTCCTACACAGACCTCAGATGTATTTACTACACTGTTTATACTACTGGGATTTGTGCAGAGTTGGCAGGGCCGGCCTTAGGGGTGTGCGAGCCGTGCGGCCGCACAGGGCGCCATGGCAACAAGGGCGCCGTGCGGCCGTCACAGCTCGTCCTGTGGGCGGCTTCTCTCCCCCTCACCGATGGGCTTTTCCATGGCTGGCTTAAAGGGAAAAATGTCAGTCCATTGTGGTGGACCCAGGGTCCCTGGTGTAATTCTAGGATGCATCTAAATTTTGGCCGAAAATGGTACTTTAGGCAAAATGCTGAAAATACAATTTTGTGGCGGAAAATGCGGTGCATCCCTAGTTTCTCTCCTCCTTGCTGGGCGCTGCTCTGTGTCCCCTTTGAAACAAAGCAGCACCCAGTAGGGAGGAGAGAAACTTTCAGGAGTGGGGTGTTAGGAGAGCACCGTCAGCGGTGTCCCAGGAGGCCAAGACGGCGGTGCAGGGGAAGTGTCGGCTGTCAGTGGCGTCACAGGAAACCATTACTAGTTTTTGAAGGCGATCGTAGCTGAGGCTGGTGAAGCCCACACTTTTGTATCAATCAATTCTTTAAAAGCACAGTGGTTATTGTAGGGGTCCACATCTGAGAAATAGAAGGGAAAACCTTCTTCATAAATTGCATCTGCAGAAAACTGCATTAATGCCTCAGCAGTAGTTTAGAGTACTATTGTATAAAGCTCAGAGAATGTAGTGCCGTGTAGTATGTGCTCCCAGATTGTCCACTTCTTGGATGGAGCCACATTGCCAAGACTATATTTATTGGCATTTAGGAGAAAGTGCCTTTTTTTATGCTAAATAACTAAAGAGGAAATTATGCTAGCATTCAAATCATAGAGGGCTGATTTTAGAGTGCCAATCATTATTTTTCAAGCACCCTTAACTGACTTAACCTTTTGTCAGTAAAAAAAAAGGATGAGGTTGATGGAGACTGGCAAATTTCTCATAATAGCCTGAGAAGAACCAATTAAAACGCAAGAAAGACTAGAGAATGTCTAAGTTTCTCAGGAAGCTGACTAGATCTTTTAGCCATCTACCCTTGGCTTGAGCAACTGTATGTCTTTCAGATCACATTTTAAAATCTCTTTTGGAGATGTCCAAGGTATTGGCCTATATTGCTGATGCAGTGGTTAGCAGTCAGAGCCAGTATTGCTAATTTCTTTTGCTGTTTGGTTAAGTACTTAGACTTGATTTAAAAGAAAAGCAGCCTTCCTATGTGGTATGAAAAAGAAAGAGTTGGTCGCAAGCAACATCCTGTGCGCTCACCAGGAAGAGTTCATTCAGACCGTAATTGAAAAAATATATATTCACAACTTTATTTTATACATAGAAAAAGTTTGCACCAGCTCCAAGAATGAACAATACATACTTAAAATCGACAACGTTGTCTTACATGTGTACCCACATACACACTCAGTGGATGACCCTGTCTCCACCCTCTAATTTCAATGCTGTGTCACCATGAAAGACAATTACTCCTCAAGTAGGTGGAGGTTTCATTCCTATTGGAAAAGATCCATTTAGTCAAACAGAGTCTCATCTGTGATAAGTGTTATCAATAAGAAAAACCGATAGATGGGGTTTGAAGATTGCCTCTCTTCATATAGTAAAACCCATTAAACAGGGAATAGCCATATCTCGGTTTTCTGTTAGATAACCATATCTCGGTTAGCGGTTATTATCCTGTGTTATAGACATGGAAGGAGGACCTAATCGGTCATTTCTGATTCCTTGTCAAGGGATTTAAGTCGAGATAAGGTCCACAGGCCGATTATAGTCAATGGTATCATATAGTGTTTCATCCAGATTGACTTCCTATTGTTGATTTCCACCAACTATCGAGGAAAAACAGGTCTGCTTATATATATGGAGGTAACAATCACAGATTTCAAGTGTCTTGATCAAGATGATCCATCTAATATTTACTCAATTAAGGATTAACGTTGAAACTGTGTGTAACTCACAGTCTTCCCGGAGCCATTATTAGAGGAGCCGGCTCATGGATGCTGCACGTAATCCCACGTATTTGATTTTATCCCGGAAAGGTTTCTTTTCAGATGTGATATTCCGGTTTGAGGGCTGTGCAGTAGGTACTGGCCGGTTTTCCCCTTGGTTATAATAATAGATGCAAGAGGGTTAAAAAAGGTTTGCACATGAAATTTTTGTTTCACAAATATACACTTAATGATATAAACATCAGCTCACATCACACGATTATTTGTTACAGCTGGACATAGAAATTTGTAAGATTACTCTGTTGGTAATGACACTTATGTTTGAACGGGAGGTGCCAGGACAGAATATGGGATGTAATTAAGAAGGGATAGGAGCAGTATTGCTAATTTCTTTTGCTGTTTGGTTAAGTACTTAGACTTGATTTAAAAGAAAAGCAAACTCTTTCTGGTCAGCGCACAGGATGTTGCTTGCGACCAACTCTTTTTCTTTTTCATGTTTTGCCTAGTTACAGACCAAAGATATTTAAATGACAATCATTTCCCATAGGAGATACTGTTTGTCTGTATGATACTGTCACCGGGGAGTCCCCCCCCCCCTTTTTCTCTTACACTTCCTATGTGGTATGCCCTTTGAATGGGGTTAACCTTTTGGCTGAGAGGTAGATGTTGGAGAGATTGTTGGACAAAAAAATGTCAACCAAAGGTCAAGCTTTTATATGGGAATTTTTTTTTTTTTTTGTATGCCGTTTTTTTTTAAATAAAAAGTATTTGGGCAATTTCACCTGATTCTTAAACTTATGTTGCTGAGCAAAAACTTGAAATTCCAACTTTTTTAGGGCTGCATCTAATGATTAAATAATTAGTTGCCAGATTATTTTTTCAACTAATCGGTTGTATGGAAAAGCTCTCGCTCTCATCGTTGCCAACTATTATTTTAACAGATTACTTGTTGCAGCCCTAAACATTTCTGGTAGAGCATTTTTCCCCCCAATAGTCCTAATAGGGTTACATTGGATTAAATTATTCATACCCGATCCAGCTACACATTTTTGCACTTTTGAAGAAGTATTTGTAGATCTCTAGAAGCAGAAAATCTGTTAGAGATTAAATTGAAGCCTAAATCAGGAAAAGGCAAGTCTTTTTCCAATGTTTTCCCTACTTTTTTCAATTCAAAATAAAATGTCTCTCAGAAGCTCATCCTGAGCAAAAATATCTGAAAAGTTATGCTTCAGATCCCTACATAGCTTCCTGTTCATTGCATTAAACATGTTTTGGGACACCTTGGCCTATAACTGTCTTATCTTGTAACTCGAAACTGGTGATTGGACAGCAAGAATTTTTTGGTGGGGCATTCTTGTTTGATTTCGTAACATCTGCTGCATGATCACAGATGAATAGTTGTGGGACTGGTAGGCTCATCTTGAATGGAATCTTCCCCAAGTAAGAATTGACCAGTCAGCATTTTTGAGTTCTTCAAATGTTAATAAACTTTGATCCATTTAATTAGGCTTTCCTAGGCTTCCAGATAAAGATCAGTCTACGCTTTTTCCCAGCTAAATAAGTATCATTACGCAAATGCCATGGAGGTACAAGATCTCTGACTCCCCAACATATGGTGGTTATAGTTCTCTCTACTTGAGAGAGCCAATGTCTGCTCAAAAAATCTCCCAGGGTATTGAAGAAGCATTTTATATTACTCTCCAACAAGGATGGCCCTCTCCTAATTCCTTCTTTGTTGTTCAGTGATATAAAAGTACACTGGAAACCTAACCCAAACAAATACCCCAAAAAAACACTATTGAAACATCTCATCCACCAGAGCAATGCGGCTAGAGCCTAAAGATCTTTACCAGCAGTTTACGATAAGCCGATTAGTGATGTAGGAAAACATTTTTTAACTCTGCATTTTACTAAAGAATGCAGGCATGTTAACCTTCTTACTCTCTCCTTGCGACTTCTTGTGAACTAAACCCAATTACTAAAACCTCATGATCGCTTTAAAATGTCTATTGTTAGGGATGCACTGACACTTTTCGAGTACCAGTGCCGATACTTGGCATTTTCATGCGAACTACCAGGGTTGCTGCGGTTACAACTGTCTAAAGGTGCCCATACACCTGCTGATTATCGTACGATAATCGCCGGAAATCCCGCGATTATAAGACAAATGCCGCACGGGCCTGTTCAGCATTTCAGTCATCGGAAGCCCTCCCCACAGCGGGGCGGGCTTGCGATGATCGTTTTTTTAATTACCTTACGTTTTTTTAAATTACCTTACAACCATTGCAAGGCAAAAGTCTTGCGATGGTTGTAAGGTGTATGACCAGCTTTACACTTGTGTTTCGTTATTGGCACCCTGTTGCACATGCTCCTGATAGAGACTACAAGCGACCATGATGATACACACTGTGCAGATGCAGTCAACTAGTGTCCCTGTTGGGAAGCTGGTCCGGAGCAATTGATATGCAGCAAACACTGTAAAACATGCATGTACAAAATGTCGGAAAAAGACTAGAGGTGATCAGCAGCACTGAGATGCAAAAAAGGATGAAAAAAAGGAAAAACCGACTTGGAATATTTTTTTTCAAGATGGACAAGACAGGCCATCACCGAGGGAGTAAAATTATGCATGAAGAAACAACCTGTATGGTTGTACCACATTCTGCCACTTATTGGACTGAATGTTGTATATGTAGAGCAGGTTTGTTTAGTTGTCACCTGTTCTAACATGCATACCTTCAGAAAACTTGATTGGACTGATGTTCTCACCAGCCAAGACAAAGCCTTTCACCATAACAGCCAGCTGCCCTGAGAATGATGCAAGGGAATTTTCCCTCCACTTCGTCAATGAGGTGAGGCACTGCTGACTTCCATCATCCAATCATGTGCAAGCATAAATACTGTTTTTGTTACTTGTTACAAAGTTTTAAGAGGCAGACATTTAGGCCTCTGCGGATGCTAGCTTCAGCCGCAAAGTTCTTCAGATGGCCCGCTTTTGGCCCCCTTCAGTTAGAGGTTCTGTTGGGGTTGTTTACTAAGAGTGTTAATTTTTGCCTCTATTTGCACAGACCGAATCTTCACAGAGATTCGTAAGGTGAAAGGCACTGCAAATTGTTTATAAATCGACCTTGAAGTATTTTGTCACATCTGTGTAGTTCAACAGGGGAAGAGGTCTTTGGCTTGAGTATGACCCATGTTTCAAGATATTGTAATTACCCTTTTGAACAGTGCACATTGTCTTACCAATGTTTCTATTGTTTTACCAATGTTTGTTTCATCACATTTTTTTGAACGTTTTTATATTCGTTTTATATTGCATAGATCACAAACGATCCCAAAAAAAGAATGTCTGTTTTAAGTCATCACTTTGTAAGACATCCAGCAAAGCAATACGACTCATCATATGAAACAGTTACAAGTGTACCAGGTATGTAATTTCTACATGTCCAGTAAAATATTTCCCTTTAGTCTGTAAATGTCTGTATGAATATTACATATTAAATTTAATTGCAAGCTCAGCCATTTTAATCATTGTCTTCTGTGTACAGGTACAGTTAAAGAATACGTGCCTCTGAGCTGCCTATAGATTTTTGCTAAAGACTTGTTGCATTAAACATGCTGATTTTAAACTGCTAGTTACCTGGCAGTAACCACGTGCATTTAACAGGGAATATACATTTCTACATGGTTTTAAGCAGGGGTGCCCACAATTTTTTATGTTGAGATCTACTTTTCAAATGACGAGATGCATGAGATCTACCAATGAAAAAAAACTCCCTCGCTCTCTCTGTTCTGGCTGTCTCTCCTCGCTCTCCTTGCTGTCTCTCCTTGCTCTCGCTCTCCTGGCTGTCTCTCCTTGCTCATCCTCCTGGCTGTCTCTCTTCTCTCTTTCCTGGCTGTTTCTCCTTGCTCTCTCTCTCCTGGCTCTCTCTCCTGTCTGTCTCTCCTCGCTCTCTTGGCTGTCTCTCCTTGCTCTCTCTCCTGTCTGTCTCTCCCCGTTCTCTCACCAAAACAAAGTGCAAGCTTCGGCGCTAGGCATCGGGGCATTTTGACAAGTACAAGTACTTGTCAAAATGCCCTGTATCGGGCCCGATTCCGATGCTAGCATCGGTATCGGACATCCCTAAAATATACCAAAATGGAATAAAGGGGCTGCCATTCACACTCTTCGTGATCTACCAGCATCAGCTTTGAGAGCTACTGGTAGATCACGATCTACCTAATGGGCACCCCTGGTTTAAAGGAAGCTTGCACTGAGAAATCTAAAGTCTTCTATTGCTGACATCTGCTTCTAAAAATACTAGTTTTCTGGTTGTAATGCTGATTTCCGAATGACTAAGCTGAAACAAATATACAAGTCAGGAGTTCTGACTTTGCTATGACTTCACTGATTACATCTTTGTATGTTTAGGTCATCTTAATTATAGAAGAGCTGTTTATATGGCTGCATATTACATATTAAACGCAATCAATTGGATATTGGCAGCCTTTCTGCTTCAGTAACTGTAACAGGTTCTCCTGAATCAAAGACATCAAATTTGTTGTCTAGTTGCAGTAGATTAGAGTTATCAGTCTTAGGCTTCATTTACACTTGACACTTGTGTTTTTGTTCTCCTATATACAGAGCAAAATCTGTCAAGCTAGTTGCTGTGTGTTTACATACATACGCGTTTAGATGCATCTGGTACTGAATCCTTGCATCAAAACACCTTTACATGTCTTTACATACGTTTGCACGTGTTTACATGTGTTTTGATCCTTTTAGAAGTTCAAATCGATTCCTAGTTCACCCTGACTTTATGAAAATGCAGATAATCTGAGTACAGATAAAACCATGTAAACACAATGGTCGGAATTTATCATAGCAATTGCGGGTGTTTGAACTTGCATGGAATATATTTGCACCAGATTTAAGATGCTAGTGTAATGTTGTTGATAAATGAGGTTTAATAGACTCCAGGAAAGAAGACTTGTAATTGCATCTTGAAGTGGTCATGGCAGGGGCTGACTGACAACTTTTAGCCCAGGGGTCAAGTACAACCCAGAGGACCATGGTGCAGCAACTTGGCCCCCCTCCAGCTCTGCCTCTTCCCTGCCTTCTCCCCGCCCCTGTCTGCCACTTTTGCCATCCATGTAACAGTAGTCAATGGTCGGCTGATGTGAGGACTCCTAGTAAGTTCATGAAAAGGGGTGATTGGCTAAAGTGCAATAGCCAATAGGAATCTAGCTGTGTGATCCTATGGGGGTTTTTTTTCTCTCACTGATTACGGCCTGCGGCCCGATGTCAGAAAACAAAGAAGCAGAGAAAGGTTTGCTATGCTCGATGTCTGTGTTACGATGCTCCGATGTCAGAAAACAAAACAAAAAAACGCGGAGCAGACCTTTCCCGGGGCCGCGAGGCGACCCCCGGCTGATAGGCATTCGACCCCCACGTTGAGAACCGCTGCTGTAGAGGGACTACAAATCTCAGCACATTATACAACAATGCAGAATAATACCACCAGCTATAGAGGATTATAAATCTCAGAAATACATTGTACAGCATTGCAGAATGGCATTGGCTATAGAGAACTACAATTCCAAGCAATACATTACACAACAATGCAGAATACCATTAGCTATAGACAGGGCTTGAAAAATTTGATAGTGTCTCACCAGTCAGTCAAAAATGTCACCAGTCAGCATGGCTGGACTATAGCCTTGCAATTTATGTTAAAGTTTGGGGACAGATGGAACTTTCTTTTGGAGGTATATAATCACCATGGGGGGGGAAGGGTTTTTTTTTTTGTAATTTTTTACTATAAAATAAAAAAAAGTACCATAAATGTAGAAAAAAACAAAAAAGTTTCCCTACGTTATGTTATAAAACATTACCCATATTTTTAGTAAAACATAAAAGTCGGGGTCACGTCGGGTAAATAGACACCAAACATGTCAAGCCTTAAAATGCGTGCACCCGCAAAATCGCAAAAAAACTCCCATAGGCGACGATTAAAACGCTTTACTGTTCATCAGTTTAGTGTTATCAGTGATTAAAGGAGAACTATGGGGTTAGGGCTTTTCCCCATAGTTCTCCTTAGGGTAACGGGAGGACACAAATTAGCGTCCTCCCGTCACCCTAAGCTCAGTATATAGGGAGCTGTAGCTCGCGGTATACTGAGACGCCACAGCTGAAGCGGATCCCGACAATTATGTCTGGATCTGCCCAGCTGGCTCTGCTAGAGGCAGAGCCAGCTGTACCTGCCCCTCCCCCATCCGTTCTGCCAGTCAGCGCTGGCGGATCGGAGCGGGGAGGGGGGAATCCAGCTCCTCCCCTGTCACGGCAGAGAGCCGTGACAGGATCGAGAAGTGAGCGAACGCCGGTATGTGTTCGCTCACTTCCCGATCTACTGAGCCGACCTGTGACAATCTCATTGTCACAGGTCGGCTAGAACAATGAGGTGAGTGAAAAGCACTCACCTCATAGTTCTCCTTTAGGCTGGGTTCCCACCTAGGCGTTCGAAATATGCTCGTATGACGCGCGTTTTGGGGTACACGTTTTAACCGCGATTTGCAGCCCTCAAAACGCGCGTCAAACGCGCGTTTACGAGGGCTATCCGGCTGTATCCTAATGGATACGCGCGGGCGTAGGGCGTTTTTCAGCATGTTCCAACACGCTGAAATACGCCCAAGTGAGAACCATGCCCATAGGAAATAATGGGATTTCATTTGCTGGGTGTTTTACAGCGCGTCGATCAGCGCTGTAAAACGCCCAGGTGTGAACCTGGCCTTAATGGCTCTAAAATGATCTCACTCCGACGTTTGCGACAATATGCAACATGTGCGGCACGTAGGCGCACCCGACGCATATATGCGTGTGTATGTGGGGGGCGGGGACTTAAAAAAAAATGTTTAAAAAAAATGTAATGCTTCTTTAGTTTTTTTTAATGAATCTTTCATTTTTGTATTACTTTTTTTT
>NW_017306325.1:419858-460084 GCF_000935625.1 Nanorana parkeri
AATATTGTTGGATGATTTCAACTAGTGTTAAACCATGCCCATTGAGCCATGGCAACTTTACATAAAACAGGTGCCCTTTAGCCAAGGTATTGCAAAATCCCCAACCCTCCACTTTCTTGTTTGGTTTTCCATAGACTAAGTGGTGGTAACCCTTCAGTAACATGAATAAACTTTGTTCATTGTCCTATATCTTTCTGGAGCTCTGTGTGTTAAATATCCAGGTTGGAGGAGGGAACGGAGATGAGCAGCTGACCGAGTGATGGGGGGGGCGTGTCCGGAAGCTGATGGCGGCTGATTGCGTCTAGCACGAACAGCTACGCGCCACCCGCCCGCCCACTGCCCACACATATTGGCTCCTAAAACAGCTTGGGGACGGCACCTACATAGTGGACAGCTACACGCCATCAGCCCGCACATTGCCCACACTTACTGGCTTCTAAGCGGTCGGGAGACGGCACCTACTTAGCGGATCCGGCGGCAGCCGCTTGCGGAGACCTGACCGCAAAGATGAACCGGAAGAAGACTGGGAAACAGGGGGCGCCGAAAGCTCCAACTATGAGCCCGCTGCAACGCTACTTGTCGGCTGAGACTCTGAGCAGAGTACAGGGGTCAGCGGCTCGTACAAGTCTTTCCCCCAGGCAATCTCCACGCCAGAAATCAATGGATTCTTCAGCTCTTGGGCAGGAGCAAGGGGGTGAGTTAGACCATTCCATATTATTACCGATAGAGGAAATGGTGAAAACCCTCCCTACAAAAAACGAGCTAATTGACATGTTTGCTCACCTGGAACAATCAATGAAATCTGATATGGAAGCTATAAGGGGTGAGATGAAACAACTGTTAAACAGAGTGGAAGAAGGGGAATCAAGATTAGATTCTCAGTCAGTGGCAATTAGGACTCTCCAGGCGCAGATATACTCTATAAATAAGACCCAAAGGGCTACCTCTTACCGCTTAGAAGATCAGGAAAACAGGGGCCGCAGGAATAATATGAAGGTCCGGGGGTTGCCTGAGGCGATAACGGATCTGGAATTGACAGAGGCACTAAGGAATATATTTAATAAAGTAACGGGACAAATACCAGCTACCCCAATCAAGTTTGACCTTATACATCGGGTACCGCGTCCACGCAGCATGGCAGCTGAGATCCCACGGGACGTATTATGCCGTTTCCATCATCATATAGAGAAAGAGAACATAATGCGGAAACTGCGGGAGCAACCACCGGTGGAGTTTGACGGAGCACGACTGCAGATCTTCCCGGATTTGGCACGAGAGACTCTTGCACGCCGCAGGGCCATGCGTCCACTTTTGGAAATCCTTCAAGCTGCAGGTATCCCTTATAGATGGGGATTCCCGTCCTGCCTAATAGCACGTAAAAATGGGAGGCCAGTAGTCCTCCGGTTCCCGGAAGAACTTCAGCAATTCTGTGAGACCTTATCTATCACCGTTCCCCAATTGTTGGGCTGGCAAGAAATAATAGCGGACTGCGATTTATTGCCGAACAAGGAATGGACACTGGCGGGCGATAACTTGCGACAGAAAGGCAGACTGAGCGGAAGGTCCTTATCCCCAAACGAGGTTCGGTGAGCATGAATATTAAAACCATCCCAGGAATGCTTAACATAATTATGAGGACCTGAAATGACTACCAAAAGGAATGGAGGTGGGGGGGGTCTGAAGGGGTGGGCGGGTAAATACGACCTGGACATACGGGGACTTGTCATAGAATACTAGAATGAAGTAAATGTATTATTAATTTCTTTGTCCTTAAAATTGCCTATTAGTAAATGAGGCTCCATAATTGATATAGGAGGCAGAGTGTGGGCAGAATGTGTGGGAATCTGGTGGCGTGAATCTCCCTCTTCCCATTTTTAGGGGAAGGAAGGTGAGATAGATGGCGGCCAGATGGCTCAGACACGCTCCCCATGACGTGCGATAAGAGCTCTAGAGAGCTAGCACGAGTCCTGGGAGAGGACTTAGGTAATGGCTACAAATATGGTAACCTTTACCGGTTGTGTTAAGTGTTGTGATACATGTTGGTTAGGTTTTTCTTCCTTTTTTTTTTTTCTTTCTAATAATTGTCAATTCTTTTGTCTCTTGTTTAGCAATTTTGAAGCTGTTGTTTTTCTTAAAGTTATTGCTATTATTTTTTCTTTATATATGTTTAGGGGAATATCCGGCAATGAGGGGAAAGAGAAAAGGGATAGCACAGATTTGAATGTAGATGGCTAGCCTTAATATGTTAACATATAACATCAGGGGCCTTAATATACCAATTAAAAGGCACCAACTGATACATGAATTGAGGCGGTTACGGTGTGATATTGCTTTCTTGCAAGAGACACATTTATCGCACTGTACACAAATACGCCTCCAATCCCAATATTATCCAATATGGTACTACGGTACCTCAGACTCAAATTACTCAAGGGGGGTGGCGATCGGCATTCATAAAAATGTTAACTTTAAATGTACGTCCACAGTAATAGATCAAGAAGGGAGATACCTTTTTGTTAAAGGAACAATAGATAATCAGGTAGTAACATTGGCCTCAATATATGCCCCTAATAAGAAAACGACAACGTTCCTCGGTAAAACACTTCGGCTGCTAGCGGAATACCAAGAGGGTATAGTAATAATGGCAGGAGACCTTAACGTACATATGGACCCCGCTCTTGATACATCAACAGGGCTATCCCATATAGCCGTTAAAAGGCTCAAATCCCTGAAAACACAACTCCATATGATGCAATTGGTAGATGTATGGAGGGTTTTTCACCCACAGGAAAGGGACTACACGATATACTCACCATTACATGACTCATACACACGGCTGGATTATATGTTTGTAGACCATTATCATCTTGGGATTATAAAGGACATAAAAATACTCCCTATTACCCTATCAGACCATGCACCGGTGATGATGACCATAAGATTTTCGGGGATGAAACGTCCAGCGGGTATGTGGAGACTAAATGAGGCCCTGATGCGGGATAAGAAGGTAGTGGGAGATATAACGAGAGATCTAATTAATTACTTTAATGAAAATACAAAGAAAGGTACTTCACCGGGTATGGTTTGGGAGGCACATAAGGCCACAATTAGAGGAGCTCTTATTTCTCATGGGGCACGTATAAAGAAGGGAAAAATGGGCAGAATAACAGAGCTCCTAACAAGGGTGGCCACACTAGAAGGGAACCATAAAAGAGCACAGACATCTCAGGTACTAGCAGAATTAGTAAGAGCGAGGGTAGATCTTAAAGAAGAATTGTCTTTTAAATATCAGAGATCCCTGAATTATCTCAATCAATACTCTTATGAATTGGGAGATAGACCCGGGAAACATTTGGCGAAACTATTGAAAGCTAGGCAAAACTCAAATTTTGTGGACAAAATAAAAAACAAACAAGACGTTATGGTAAACGTGACATCAGAGATATCTAACGTCTTTAAAGATTATTATTCTAGTTTATATAACGTGAGAACTGATGACACTACCCAAATTAAGGACCAACATATAGAGCATATCCAAAACTATCTAGCTGCAATACCTCTTCCCTATCTGTCTAAATTACATAGGGAGGAATTGGAATCTCCCATAAGTATGGAAGAAATACAACAGGCTATCACAGGATTGGCCACTGGGAAAAGCCCAGGACCTGACGGTTTTACGGCCTTATATTACAAAACATTCCAACATGTGCTTCTTCCCTACTTAGGCGAGTACTTTAATTCATTTATGAATGGCTCCCTCCCAAATCCATCAACACTTCATGCATATATAGCCATGTTTCCCAAACCGGGCAAAGACCCAACCATCTGCAGTAGCTATAGGCCAATCTCATTACTTAATACGGATATTAAAATCTATGCCAAAGTATTGGCAACTAGACTCAGTGGCCTACTGCCACAGGTAATAATAAATGACCAAACGGGATTTATACCGGGTAGGGAGGCGAGGGATAGCACCCAGAGGGCGATTAATTTAATACATCAAGCCTCATTACTCCCAAATTCCATCCTGTTGCTGTCTACGGACGCAGAAAAAGCGTTTGACAGGGTCGATTGGGACTATCTACGGGCGACTCTGCAAACACTGGGCATAGGACCTAAATACTTAATGGGGGTAATGGCTCTATATAATGATCCTACGGCACAAATTAAGGTAAATGGAGCCCTGTCGGAAAAATTTACTTTACAAAATGGTACACGACAGGGTTGCCCTTTATCTCCACTGCTGTTTGTTTTATCATTGGAGCCTTTTCTCACTTCGATTAGACTCAATAGGAATATTGGGGGTATTATAGTGGGTAAATCAGAACATAAACTGGCTGCATATGCAGATGATATTTTATTCTTTATCTCACAACCACGGATATCATTACCTTCATTGCTACAAGAATTCGAAGTATTTGGCAGGGTATCGAATTTTAGAATAAACCTATCTAAATCTGAGATTCTGGATATATCCTCTACGAGGCATACAGTAAATGCTTTGAAAGACGCAATGCCTTTTAGGTGGCAGGAACATAAAATGCAATATCTTGGTATATTATTAACACCCAGAATCTTGGATTTATTTACGGTTAATTACATGACCTTGCTAAATGCAATCCGTAAGGATCTTAATGTATGGTCCAACCATCATCCATGTATATCTTTAACGGGCCGTATAAATGTCATTAAGATGATGATACTACCAAGGGTATTATATATACTCCAAACAGTCCCAATAGCGTTACCTACATTTTATCTGCGAGCATTGAGAAAAGTAGTTGGCCGGTATATATGGAAACGCAGCTCGGCGAGGATCTCGTATAGAGTCCTCACTAGGACCAGAAATCAGGGGGGTTTGGCATTACCAGACTTCGAGAATTATTATCATGCAGTAGCGATCAATAGAATGCTGGATTTGCACTATCATAGGGACACTAAAAAGTGGGTAGGACTGGAGAATGGGCTTGCTGGTCAAATAGTATCAAATATATGTTGGATCCCCCCAGAATATTGGAAATTACACCCGCACGTTTCGCCACTCACTAAGCACATGTTAAAAATTTGGAATTTGATATACCCACGGATCATAGGGCAATATAACTCTCCTATAATGCCAGTGACAGATCACTTATATTTTCCACCAGGAAGGCACAATACGAGTTTTCTTACATGGACGAATCAAGCAATTTTAAAACTTAATCACGTTTATGAGGGACATAGAATGCTCTCATTAGCAGAACTTCGAGCACAATGGGGGACTTACCCCTTTGACACATGGAGGTATAGACAATTATCACATTTTATGTTATCACTACCAAAACCCTTACGCACAATATCTGAACTTACACCAATAGAGAAATTATTTGATCTTACTGACCCACCGCGTCATGGAATTTCACAAATATATGGGATCTTATTGGACCAGCAATCGAATTTATCTCTGCGGTACTTAACACAGTGGGAACGGGAACTTGAGATTACTTGGACGGATTTACAAAAACAAAGAATTTTATATCTTAATACTCTTTCGTCTATTAGTACCTTAGTGACGGATACATTGTATCGATTTCTGGCTCGATGGTATTTCACACCGGAAAGATTACATACAATGTATCCACTCAGGTCGGACTTATGCTGGAGGAACTGTGGTAATAAAGGTACTTATGTCCACATATGGTGGTCCTGTCCCAAACTCCAGCCTTTCTGGTCCCGGGTAATAGAATTGATTGAAGAGATTACAACAATTGTATTGCCCTTGGAGCCGATGGTCTGTCTTTTCAATCTAACGGACTTGTCGACTGCAACCTATAAAAGATCATTATTGCGTCCACTACTTAACGCAGCTAAAATGATGATTCCACTATATTGGAACAAAAGTATTATTCCATCTACGAGAGAGTGGTTTAAAAGAATAGAATATTATCGACTGATGGAGGAAATGACATCAATACGGAGGGACACGTATAAACAATTTGAAAGTACCTGGCAACAATGGATTTTAAAAAATTTTACGTTTAAAAAATCCCCGAGATATATGGAGGAAATAGGATAGAGGGGCTGTATAGTAATAGAATAGATGGACTAGGGGTTGGGATAACACACAGTGCTATTTCGAAGTGCTCTAGAATAGGATTGTATTGAAGGAATATTAAAGGTTGCCGGAATCCCCTTATATGGTATGTAGTGTAAATTTTTGTATGTTTTTTTTTTTAAAATTATTTTCTATTTTCTTTTTCTTTTTCCTTTTTTCTGTCTGTTTTGTTTTTAAAAATCATTAAACTGTATTTGAAATTTGATTATAATTATAAGTATGTAACACACTGTATGTTAAAATAATATGTTGTTTATGTTTTTTTGTAAAAATAATAAAGATTAAATATTTAAAAATATCCAGGTTGGAGGACCAAACACTTTCATAAAGGGGTACTTTTACAAGCCCCCTCTCTGATATGCTGCTGTTCAGCTAGTGTAAGAGCAATGAGTTTGGCCAGGTGTAGCCTAGAGAGGCTTCTTCCTCTGAATTAAATAGCACTGCAGTTTGTATAGTATTTTCCAATGCCATATGACTCCCTGCTGAGAATCCATCAACAAGCATTTATTTGCAGGCTAAGCTACACCTGCTTGCATACCATAATAATACACAAGTGAGTTAAGTTAGCATGCCAAGACCAATTAGCTAGGTCTTGGTTAAAAAATGGAATTTAGAGCCAACAGATAGAAAATAAATGCTTTCATCAGATGTACGCAGGGGAAGCCGTCAATACCCAGTGCTCAGTAATAGCGTTCTTTTTATTTAATACATCAAGACCACAAATAGAACATTTATTTACAGATACGATCGGTTTGTTTTATTGTACCTGTATAAGTAATCTGTAACGTTTGTCAATTCTACTTTGTAGTATTTAAATGCATTAAAGCAGAACTCCAGGCACAGGTGGTTTTATCAGGTCTTATGTGCAAAATAGTTACCTCTTCTTAGGTGTACTAAACGTTGAGTTTACTGCACTATTTTGTAAAATCCATATTTATCTCATCTCCAGCTGTACTTGGCCCAATCCGTACATTGGAACTATTCACAGAACTCAAACATTCAAATGTCCCCATTTTAAAGGCTTATATGGCCATAAAAAGTATATGGGGATTCGGGTACTGCCTTGGGGGACATGTATCAATTTAAAAAATACTTAAAAAATTATTTTTTTAAAGGAGCAGTGATTTTAACATTGCTTAAAGTTAAACAATAAAAATGAAAAATTCGTTTAAATACCATGGCTGGGGGGTCCCCTTAAGGTCTGGTAGGAGTTTTAAGGAGGAACCTCACTCCCAAAAATGGGGGAAAAAACATGGGGTCCCCCTAAAATTCCTAACCAGACCTTTGATCCGAGCACAGGCCTGGCAGGGCAGGAAAGGGGGGGATGAGTGAGCGCCTCCCCCGCCATACCATGCCACATGCCCTCAGCACTGGGAGTGTGCTTTTCCAAGGTCGTCCCTGGAAAAGCACCTTGTCCCCGCGCCGATGGGGACATGGGCCTCTTCCCCACAAGCCCTGGGGTGTTGATTGTGGTGGTGCGGGCAGGGGGCCGCACCACCCATTGCTACCCATTCACTAAAGGCTTAAATTCAAATTTTAAAAAAGACCCCACACTCCCAAAAATATCCTTTAATTGATAAAAAAACAAAAGACATGTTTTTGGCAAGTCTTTAATTAAAAAAATAAAATGAATCCACTGACGTAATACTACGGTCAATCATGACATCCAGCGTTTTCTACGACGACAACAAAATAAAAAAAAAAGAGAAAATAAATAGAAATAATCATAACAAAAAAAAGACACCCACAGACCCATCCGCTCACAACAAACTTCCGCTGCAGAAGCATTCTGACAGATGCTGGCAAAATATAAACAATTGGGCGGAGTTAGCGGTGACATCAACGCTAGCTCCACCCAACTGTTTACATTTGTCCGGCACCTGACAGGACTTAGCTGTGAACCATAATTGGGCAAAGTCATCATTACTTTTCCTAATCATGGCTCTTACAGTGCACTGTGCCGTGATTGTGCAAAGTCTGTGGTTAGGTGCATTGCTTTACCCAATCAGAGCTTCACAAGGCACTGTGGGGCACTCGGCAGGTGAATAGCCTGCCGAACACTTTGATAGTTTGTGTGTTATTGGAACACACAAACTACCGATGTTCAAGTCGAACTGTTGTTAGAATTTAAAAAAATATGTAATTTACAGTAGCCATGTAAGTTTTGTTGTGACAAATTTCTTTAAATTTGGACATCCAAATTTCTGAATTCCAATTTATCTGAATTGTGGATGCATTCACATTTTCAAATTTAAATATACGCAGATATGAACGAATCTGATTTTTTTTTCCTGAATTTCCAAATTGCATTTCTAATGGCCAATAGGGACAAAGATGACCAGTATAAGGTAAGATGACCAGTACTGACTAAGAGGACTAGTATGAACTAAGATGACCTGTATGGACTAAGAGGAATAGTGCAGACTTAAATTACCAGGACAGACTAATATGACAAGAACAGACTAAGATGACTAATATGCACTAAAATGACAAGTAGACTAAGAGGACTAGTATGGACTAAGATGACTGATATTAACTAAAATGACCAGTACAGACTAAGATAAGCAGTACAGCCTAAGATGACCAGTACGGACTAAGAAGACCAGTATGGACTAAAATGACTAGGACAGACTAAGATGACCAGTACAGACTAAGATAACCAGCACGGACTAAGAGGACCAGTATAGACTAAAATGACAAGGGCAGACTAAGATGACCAGGACAGACTAAGATGACCAGGACAGACTAAAATTACAAGGACAGACTAAGAGGACCAGTACAGACTAAGATAACCAGCACAGACTAAGAGGACCAGTATAGACTAAAATGACAAGGGCAGACTAAGATGACCAGGACAGACTAAGAGGACCAGTACAGACTAAGAGGACCAGTATGGATTTAGATGACCAGTATGGACTAAATCGATCAGTACAGAGTAAGATGACCAGTGCGGACTAAGATGACCAGTACGGACTAAGATGGCCAGTACGGTCTTAAATGACCAGTATGGACTAAGATGATTGGTACGGACTGAGGACTAGTTAAGACTATTGAATCCAAGGATAACTCCGTCAATCCTCCATAGAGGGGAGCCATCCTAAGACAAGAGGTGTGTCACTGGCTGGATCACCAGATAAAAATAAAGCCTAAAAAAAGAAAACTTAGGCAGCCATCACATTTAAGCTTTGGTAAGCTGCAACAAATTATATTTTAGATTTTTGGTTAAGGTATGCTTTAAGATACTGCACATCAATACAGGAAAAAAACATGTGTTAGCACATGCATAGGCTTGAATTGGGCTCACATAATTAGGTCTAAGGAGAGAGGTTTTTCACACTGCAATTGTCATCGTAAGAAAACAACATTGTCATCATCATGTCTCATGAAGTGACCCTTCTGAAAAAAAGATATAGGTGCATTAATAGGTCTATTGTGGTGTGTTGGCAGCCTATTCAATCGCTTACCACAAACACATGTTAACACACACCATTGTGCACACTAACATGCGTACAGTTAATATACACAAATATGTAAATCCATCCTCTATATTTGAATAAGGAGACAAAAACTGTTCTCACACAGGGGCTCTTTGGTGACGATGTGTAATACTGCAAATTCAGTTCATAAAATATTATTGTCCATAAAAATAAAACCAATGGATCATTCTTTATGGAGATGACAATTTTTTGTTGTTACTTCCATTTTATCTCAGTACAATGTTTTCTTCACTCTGTGTAATGGTAGTATACTCAGCATTCACTAATAGACAATTTAATTAGCTGTATACTTTAAGCAGACCTTCCTTGATATGCAATATGGATATGATGGGCTGTCAAAATCATATTATTTTTGGTTATCCTGCTGTTCTTCTATTCCCATCACTTTATTTTCTTTCCTTCTTGGGGATAATTTATTATTTATAGACAGAAGAAATGTTTGCATATGTCTCCGGCTTTATATCTAAGACTGAAAGCTGGTTTGAAAAATGACAGCATGCGTGTCTAAGGAAAACCACATTTTTCCAAATTAAAATATGCTGTTTTTTCCTTAGCTGGTTTGTGAAAATTATGGTTTATTTTATTTTCTGTGTACTGTTACCTCAGGATGTTTTGTTGAAATGGTTTATTTTTCTTTACCTGACATTTGAATATAATGCACTCTTTTTTAGTGGCCTGTGAATGAAAAAAAAATCTGTTATTGTGATAACAAATTCTGCTTTATAGTAAGTGGGGCACCTCCTGGTGTATATGTATGGAGGAAAGGCATAGGTTACATCAGGGCTAGAGGTACAGAGAAATAGCTGCAAGTAAAGATAAAAGTCAAACCACATGAACATGATCCAAAAATAAATAGAAGAAAAAATATATATATATATTTGTTCCAAGTCACTCACATCTTTCACCAGTCTGCATCTCTTCTGATGCATTTGACCTCAATTGGGGCTTACTCACTTCACTTGGTGTTGCTACATATGATCAGAAAGGCCATCCCAAAATTAGCCTGGTCCATGGTAAGCTATCTTTTTACTGAGGGTCCTGGGTCTCATCATTTAAACACACACATCTGACATGAGATATTGGGGCAGGTCACCATTGCAGACCTCCATCTAAATATTGCAGCTGCCTGCTGTCTATGGCTTTTGTAAAATTTGAGTCTTAGACTCAAAGAAGCATGCAGCCAGCGAAGACAGAACTACATACCTGCATACTTGTTCCAGTCAGTGAATGAGCAAACTTTGAAGCCACATGAACAGAACAATATCCAGATGAATCCTTATCAATGACTCAAAGTATTAAAGATAGAAATAGCCAGGCAATTATAATTTTTAGAAAATTGCAGGCTACATGTTTCTTGTACAGCAAGCAAGCTATATTTGGAGGCCATGAAACTGGAAGCCTTGACAAAGCAAATCTTTGGGGACAGGCTGCAAAGTGTACAGGAGCCATCTAGTCTGCCCAAACATGTGGTTGCAGTCATGTTGATGTAGAACCTATTCCCTTAAAGTGGACCTGAACTCAAAAAGGTAGGTTTTGCTATGTTTTAGGGAACCTCTATAGGCATGTTGCTACTAACAACAAATCTCATTGGATTTAGAGTGAGATTATTATTATTATTATTATTATTATACAGGATTTATATAGCGCCAACAGTTTGCACAGTGCTTTACAATATAAGGAAGACATAACAATCACAATACAATTCAAGACAAGATGGTAAGGAGGGCCCTGCCTGTGAGGGCTTACAATCTAAAAGGGAGGGGTGAGTGATACATGAGGAGGTTGCTGTTTGGGAATGAATTGTATGAGAACGTGATGGTTGAGTGGTAAGTTTGAGGTGGGATAGGCTTCCCCAAAGAGATGAGTCTTAAGGGATCGCCTAAAAGCAGTCGGAGTGGGAGATAGATGGACAGGTTGGGGTAAAGAGTTCTTGTTGTAGTTACCACTGCTTGCTAAAAAGGAGTCTATATCTGTGCTACATGTATTTGCCTGCTTATGCTTCATTTGTTCTGTGAATATGTGCTTTCTACACCTGATTCTTGAATATTCCTCCACCAGTTATTAGATCACCAGAGATTGGGGGACAGCTCCACCATGAGGAAGCAAAGCCCTGCCTCTACCAAGATGGCATCCTCCACACAAAGACAGTGCAGAACAAGACATGGTGAGTTAGTAATGGAGAAAAGACTAGTTGCAGGGAGCCTATTGACAATACTGGTGAATAATCCTTTGCCCTCTGCTTTCCTTTTTTGGTTACAGCTTTCAGAGTTCAGGTTCCTATTAAGTAAATACCAGCCAGTAAAAAAATGTTAAAAAATAAATGTAGTAAAACAGGCACATCCTGCTATTCCATCAGCACCTGAACACGTTTCTTGGACACTAGTTGTAGGCTGCAGGATACCTCATGTTGCTTGTAGTAGTAGCTGCCTTACTAGCTATTATTATTAGTATTAAGGTGAACGGTGCTGTTGTGAACTGCTGTCACCTCCTAAGTCCATTACATGCCTGCCAAGGCCCAGCATAAAGACTAAAACACTGGCCTATGGGAAACTTACACCATGGATGACATGTTTTTTGTGGAGTTCTTCCAGTAACTGAAAAACACACCTGGCAATGGTGGCACAACGGGTGCTGCATCTCCAATCACATCCAGTTTTTGTGCCCAGATATTGCTTAACCCAAGTAGTGCCATCACTATGCACAGGAAAAATATACAGCAAGTGGCATCTGAGGCAAAAATGGCATAAAGGAATACACATATAAGCAGGAATTCTTAAAAAAAAAAATCAGTAAGCTACAACCACCTCTTTTTCATCTTCCACGCAAAAAAAGACCACCATCAGCATAAAATCAAAGCTCTTTCTTTCAGAGCTGTGTTATTATGCAAACTCTGAAAATCATGCTTCACGTGGCATGCCGGAATAAAATCTACATTAACATGAGCAAATAACTCAGCTGAAAATAAGGGCATGAGATGGATGTTTTAATGCAAACTAATTTCTTTGGTGTTTCTATGCCTTATACTGTTTCTATGACCTCATTCTATAGCACGGAAGACCAATGTCATTTGTAGTAAATGAGAAAATGGCAATGGCCTATTCGTCAAAACAGAAGAAAATTTCAGCATAGCTGATTGAGAATTGATATTCCATTAAAAGCTACACTGCACATGTAGGCATTGCTTTGCATTGCTCTGCATTATTTATGCATGTATTTGTTTAGTTACAATACAGAGGTCTGTAATTTACTAAGTGAATTACTGAGTTAAAAGAGTTCAGGAATTCTGCATATTTTTCTAGGTTATGTGTAAACACTGGGAATTGTATGAGGAAGATGCTGTTTGAGTCAGTTTAATCACCAACATCAATTTCAAAGTAGTCTGAGGGGCTCATTACGGTGATGGATGACAACCTAGGAACACGCACAACATTCCTAAGCGTGACAAAAGTCCTGATGTTTCTAAGACTGTCAATCCTGCCCTAGGATTTGCACATATAAAGAAGCACAGACTGAAACCTTAGATGGGAAGTGTGCATAGGTACAGCTAAAGGGCCATTTCCATAAAGAGGAAATGTAAACTAAATTCCATAGAAGCCAATGAGTTGTGAGATTTTAGTTTAACAACTAATGAAAAAAAGAGGTTAACGTCTGGTTGCTATAGACAACTTTTACATTTTCTTTTAGTCTCTTGGGACTCTATATATTAAAATGCATTTATCACATTATTAGGATGAGTTAAAAGGAAAAACATTGCTGCAATAATAATTGGCCATGACAAATTATAGTCAATTACATCACCCAGGATCGCCACTGTTGTGTGGATCTATCATTTAGCGTCATTGAGTCATCATGATTGATGAGGATTTACATAGAAGGACATTATCAATGTTTTTGATTGTTTATAATGGTTTAATTTAGTTAAATGACCTTTTCATGGTATTTTTATTTATTTACGTGTTACTCTTTCTGGGAATGAGTATTAAGGGGTACTAATGTACTCCTGTACTCATGGGAAGAAGGCATATATTTGGAGGCCTCTTTATTTTAATGGAGACTTATAGATTCCATACAAAGTCCCTCCCACAAACTTAACATCCTTTTTGGGGGACAGGTTGTGGGAAAGAGGCGCTTGCCCCCCTAACATTGGGGCAAGGTGCCTTGCAAGGTCCCCCAATGTTAAATGGCATGTGGCCTGGTTCAGGAAAGCGGGGCATGCTCACTGGCCTCCATTTCCTGGCCACCCAGGCTGCATTGCTAGATATAGATGTGGTTGGAATTTTAAGGGGAACTCCATGTAACTCCTATTCTAAAATACACACACTGTGACAAAAGTCTAATAATTACATTACAATTAAAACATTTAGAAAAACAAACAATGTCCCCCGATGTAAATCCATCATCAATCCCCTGATTCAAGGATGTAAATTCTCATCAACCTGCCACCCCCATCGCTAAATGACAGATCACTGGTGCTGCAGTTATGTAAACACAGCATGTGTTGGGATCCTGGGGGGACATCCGTTTTTTGACTGAATATGGACCATATTTGGTGACATTACCCAGGATCCCCAGATATCCACCCAGCCTAGGAAAAGGTTACAGGGGTATATTAGTACATTGTTCTTTCATGCCTCCATGCCTAAAATAACACTGAAACACAGAGAACTCTAACTTTATAATTACAGTTTTAATATTGGCCAGGTAATGTTTAGACAAACAATTTGTAATGAATCCAGTCCAATTTATGTTATTCTCATGAATTAAGACTCTAGAATCTAGAATTTAGATAATGTCCTGGAAGCACAAATACTATAGGGAATGTATAATAACATTCACAGTTAATTTCTCACTTTAGTGAATAAATGTAGTTATAGCTCATTTAAAAACCATTGAGAGAGAAACGCCCCATTAGTCATGATCCTGTAACAATTCTTGGAAGAAGTTACAGTATTTCTATATTGTATCTTACATGTTTAAACAAGGACATTTTGCAGAATGGAGATCCAGAAGTGCATGTGTATGTCTGTTTATATACACTGAGGCCAGCGATGTCCAGAAGAAGTAATTTTCATACCATTTTTTAGGTTGTGCACTAATTTCTGTGCTTTATATGGAACACCTGTAAAAATATTGATATTTTCAATTCTTTGAAAGCACATTATAAAATCATCTAAAAGGCTAGTGATGCATGTGACTAATGCATTATGGGGAACTGAATGTCATGCTGGGAGCTAAAATGAAAATACATGCAAATGCACTAGAAAGAAAACATGCTTTTGACTTTGGTAGCAAAGTTTCTAACAACTTATGGTATACACCAGGGGTCACTAAATGGCAGTCCAGACATGGATGGAGTGGCGGTTCTGTCTGGACCGCGATTACTGACCTGCACTGAGTTATGACTGACTGATCGTGAATACACCTGAGATAAGCCATAATTCAGGGCAGGCCCCCCTCCACTTCAGTCATTTGTTGCTAGGACCGCTGGTGTTCTTGCAACCAATGACATCAGACAGGCAGGGCCAGCTTGTCAAGTACAAGTGATATGGGAGGCTGTACAGTCTTTTGGATCACTTATATTATCCTACGATCGTGGAAGCTGATTACTATGCAGTGCGAGCAGCAGGAGCCAACAATGGTTGGGCATTGGGGGCATTAAGACTTAGGGGTCTATTCACGAAGCTGCCGAGGGCAGCCGAGTGAATGACCGATCTGAAGTGAAGTGAGCCGAACACTGTTCGGCTATTCACTTCAGAACGGCTATTGTGAATAGCCCGTACAGCACCCCTTCAGTTCTACTGAACCGAAGGGGTCCTGGGGCCGAAGCTAGCCGAAGGATCGGCCGAAGCTACGGCCAGATCCTTCGGCAGCTTCGTGAATAGACCCCTTAGTGTTTGGGGGGTAGACAGCTAGACTAATAGAATAGACCCCAAGTCTTTGGGGAAAACACTTGGTACAGCTAGGAAGGGGCAACATTGTTTTATGTTATCATTGACAGACATGTCTGT
The DNA here is from genome assembly GCF_000935625.1 of Nanorana parkeri. Classification (NCBI taxonomy): domain Eukaryota; kingdom Metazoa; phylum Chordata; class Amphibia; order Anura; family Dicroglossidae; genus Nanorana; species Nanorana parkeri. The sequence continues at coordinate 435,458 of NW_017306325.1, forward strand.
TTATCACTTAGGACAAACTTGCATTTTTGGTAAACTAGGCAAAATAACAATTTTGTTTGGTAGCAGGCTACCTGAGGTGTAGTTATGCTTTTGCAAACAAATGTAATAAAACCTTTTTACGTATTTGTTATGTGTTTCCATTAACATAACATACCAAAATATTTTTTACAATATATTTCTTACCTTGGTGCTAAGGGGTGCAGCAAGACTAGGTGTTGGAAGCAGCAAGGCTGGGAATTGCATCTTTATATAAGCAGGTTTATCAATGCGTTCCGTTCCAGCCAGAAAAAATAGTGCTTGCAGCATTTTTCCTGACCGGGCCAGAATGCAGGCATTGATGTGCCACACGTTCCCGTGCAGCCGATCACACTGCAGCTGGAGAGAAAATATAGATATTGTAATCATGCAATCATTCTTTTATTTCTCCTACCACATAAATATATAATTTTTCAAGAATAAAAAAAATACTAGCGTATTTTCCTTTTCATTCTAAAGGTTATAGGTTGCATATATCATCAGCACATATTACTTTTTGTAGATTAGTGCTATGTGAATGATCTTTTGGAAATATGACACACGGGTTAAATTCAATATGCTGACAGCTTATGAACATGAGCAGCAGTAGCGTTACTGACACAAGGAAATTTCATATTCGCATACAGGAGTCTATCACATCAACAGTGACATTTGACTGGGTGTATAAACTCATCACACAAATGTACTGGTCTGTATGCAGCATCAGCAAAGCCTCTCCACTTACATACAAGCAACACAGCTAGCATAATTATGGAATTGCACTATGGCAACCAACATTTAGGTTTCTTTGCACTATGGCAACCAACATTTAGGTTTCTTCCATAAGGCAGTGCATTATGCAGTGTTGATATGAAAGGTGTAACCAATCAGATGTCAGAGTGGTGAACTCAGACCAATAAAAAATGTATCCTGACTGGTTTTATTAGTTAGTGCACTTTGAACACTGAATAAGCTATTATATTATATAATATTCACAGAAATTCACATGAAAGCTGAACAGTTTATTCTAACTAAATGGCAGCCCCTCTAGATAGAAGAGCTATGTAGATTGTAGATTTTTTAAGAAAATAAAAAAATGCAGCTCTAAGCTGATTTCGGATATTTTTAAAAAGTGTAACTAGACAATCAAAACAGTCCAACTGATCTGAAGTCAGGCTGCATATACAGTAATGTATATGCTGTTCTTTTTTTACACTGTTAAGTGCTGTAACAAGGGCCAAACAATCATGTGCTGGCAGCACGACAGTTGGACCGTGGCTCTCACACACAAACAATTGCGGGGCTTTCCAGTGACACCTTTGCTCTTGTACTTTTGAATGGAGCAGGGATGGGTAGGATTTGTTGGAACACTGGAGAGCCAGGCCACTGCTTTATGTTAAAATGAACAGCAGATTTGTTACTGTATATGCATCCTGAGTGAATCACAGCAATAAAAACGCAAGGGTTTAATTGGGTTTTAACAATCTGGAAATATTACTAGAAACATTGGTAAATACATAAAAAATTATTAAAATGGACCTTTACCCCCTTTAATAAAAAATCACAATAGCATGCAGCTCTGCATGCTTATATGAAATCTTCTTACATTCATTAGTTAAACAAACATATTTGTTTTTACTTACAGTTACTGTTTTTCCACTTCCTAATCTTCTCGGGCATTAGTGATTGCCCAAGCATTGCATTCTGGGAAGGTTACATCAGCAGAGCATTGCTGGGAAATCTTCTCTGCAATCTCATGAGATCTCAGGGAAAGGCATTTTCCTCCCCTGAGATGATGTGCATGGTCACATGTCCTAGGCACATGTTCCAGAGTCCCAGGAAGTAAAGGGAGATGGATTCATCTGCCCTTAGTAAAAAAAATGGCCACTGTAAGAAGCATTGGGAGAAAAAGAAAAATAAGCGATGCAAAGAATACAATTCCTGCAATTATCTATAACTATCTATTTGTAGATTGACATTACTAAACATTTCTAAAGGTATATTTGTTGTCATTTCAAAGACATGGGTAAAGTTCCTCTTTAAGTAAGGAAATCAGGAAACTGCAAAGTGCAGAAACCTATAGCAGCCAATCAGAAGTCATCTTTTAGTGGCTTACATTCAGTAAAAAGGCACCTGCTTGCAATGCTTCATTTTGTACTTCAGATGTGGTCTGTTCACTGGTTCGGTGCCTATGATGTGTGAGTTGTCCTGTTCACAGCTAATACAAAAACTTTACATCACTCCACCCTGATAACCCACTACGGGGATCTAATTAAAAGCTTTTCTACACTTAAAATAAGAGCAGAGGTCTCGACTGCATACATTTATGGAAGCCCTGCTACCATAACAAGGTGCTTCAGTAATGTTTGATGCTATTCTAATCTATGAGATCACCAATGCTGGGATATATATGACAATGAATACATTCAAACATGCCTACCTGAAGGTTGCTTTACCCTTCTTAAAGGCACAGCAACACACCAACTATATAAGCTTGCACAGAGCCGCTGACAACATATCATATGAGTGTACCAATCATGGCAAGAAAGGGAACATGGTATTTTTTCTCCATGTTTTGGAGAAATTAATCTTCAAAGTTTACGACAGAAGCACTAAATTAAAGTGGTTTTAAATTTGAAAGGTTTTTAAGTTAATTCAAATGTTGATGAAATCACTTACAATGGATGCTGCTCCATGATGCTTGAACGTTTTAGCTTCCTGCAGAATCACCTGCTCCACTGAGCAATGGTTCTGATATTGTGCTTTAGGTTGGCCCCTTTCCTTTGCAAGGAAGCCACCTTTGTGTGTGCTAGTAAGCTGTATCTGTCTCCACAAACACACAGGCACAGCAAGGCAAGCCTTTCTCCCTGCTCCCTTCCTTCCTCCCCCTCTGTCTCTTGTGATCATGTACTCAACAAGGAAGTAGAGCTGAGAGAGTTTGAGCCAGCTGGAGAAATACTCCGCTGGACAATGTATATTTGTTTGATCTGGATTCAACATGGAAAAGAAAATCTGACCATCTAATACTAATGTAACAGCTCCTCTCCCCTTACTGTCTATGGCAGCAGAGACTTGGCAGCTTGCCAACCTTCTAATGTAAACAAACACAAACCAGAACTGAAACCCAATTCCATGGTCTCTGTAGTAGTCTCACTTTACAGTAAAGGCATCTAGAGAGGTTAGTAAAGGACTTGTTATAAATCTTTTACTGCTCTCATACCTGTTTACTCCCAATGGACCAGAGCAATTTTTACATTTCTGCTATAGGCCTGTTTATTTAGCAATAACTTTGTCATTACTTAAGATAACACAGTAATACATTTATCATGTTTAGGACAAACAAATCTTTTTTTCAATAATAAAGGGATTTCATTATTATTATTTCATTATCCAACCCATAGCATAATCCCTAACAAAACTAATAAAGCACACTTCGGGTTAAATAAGTGTTAGTTTAAAAATAATTAGTGTTACTGTAGATGAAAAGCAACAACATTTCATTTTATAATGTGTCCTCTTTAAAATTAAACAAAATATATGATTCTGGGATAAAGCTTTTACATTATTTACAAATGAAATAAAGATTTTTTTTCTGCATTTGTTGGTAAATCCAAAGATGTCCTGTGTACTTCAGTGTTTAGGCATGTGCAGCATGACCAGTGTTCACGACTTTTTAAAGTCCACAGTCTGTGCAGTTTGACATTATTAGTTTAGAATTTGCATTTCACATCTCTATATATGTTACTATTGGATAATACATTTTTCTTGAGCGGCAACAAGCATTTTGTGTTCATGTAGTAAAATGATCACCATGCTTAAAGAGAAATATTTCATACATGGAGGGCTAACCACGAGGTCATTATAATTGTATATCTACCATAATTATTATATGTCTAACAAAAGGGAGGCAGTGGCATGCTGGTTAACTAAATTTGCTAGATCAGCAACTCGATGTGAAGTTATTTCCAAACTGAATGAACAAAATGGATAGAAAAAAGGCATCCACAATGTAACTACTTGTGTTCTGACTCTGCTTTGACTCCCTGGGTTCCTGAACCTAATGAGATGCTGTCCCTCATAGAAGGAATATACTGTATATGTATACAATATGATACACATGTAGCACAAAGGTAATTCTTCCAAAACTTTCACAGTGTTTTTTAGTTAGGATAAAAATCACAGGTAAACTCTTTCTTAATACTAGATTAGATGTAGCTGTCCCTGCACAGTCACATTTACAAACAGTGATAAGAAAATGTTATTGAGGTCAGTGGGTGAACAGGATACAATGTAGGTCCTGAATTTACAGACTAAGAGAGGACACAGTAACTAGCAGAGTGGAATGTTTTTGCCTGAATGAGGAAGTAGTATACTTCCTTAAAGTTCATATCCGGCCAGTGATCCTCCTGAAAAACGAACCCCATTTAGCTAAGTTCTGTATTTTCTCTTCTGGACTTAAGAGTCCTTCTTCACATATAGTTGCTAATGCGGTTGACATAGACACTTCCTATTGGCTGTCCATGGACAAGGTCCTTTCCAGGTATTGAAGACTCTAGTGGCGTGGTGATGTCACAACAAGGGGTGGTGACAAGACTGGTTGGCAAAAGGGAAAGCCTACAATAGTGGGTCACCAGTCCTTACTCCCAGAAAGGTCGCTGCTAACAGCTTAGACATAGGAAAAATATCTCAAGTGAAAAGAATGGCCAATCCGTGATCTGTGGGCCACTTGCAGGAAACATATCTCCAAATGGTAACTTTGTACAACATAAAAAAGATAGACAAAAATTAAAGTATCAGGCACAGATACCATCTCTTTTATCCATTCCATCGAGCAGGGATAACTGTAGTGTGTGGCATAGAGCATGTGGTTTAAAAAAGACACAAAAGAACAAAGGTAGGGTCATATAGGTAGTAATGGGCTAATACACAAAACTACGGGGAAAAGAACTTGATGACCTAATGAGGAAAAAACTTAAAAAGTAACTTATTATTTTGTTTTTCAATTATTATTTTGAACTTTTAGAAATTAGAGAATCATTTAACAGAGAGAGAGGGGGAATTAACATGAGAATGCACTTATTTTGTTAATCTTCATAAATATGCTTAAATATGATGACAGTATCAGTGATTATAGGTTTCTCTTATATCAAAGGATGCATGTAACTATGCTAAATCAAGCATTGTACAATGTATAACATATACATTGTACATTTGTTTGTATTTTTATTAGTTGGAAGCTTATATTCCTTTAAACCAGCCAACCAACTTTTTATTTGACTATTTAATTACAAATTCCCTTACAGTGGAAAAAATCCAAGCAAGAAATTTAAAACCACTTCTATATTGTGCCACTGAAACAACATGCTATAATTTTTCCTTCAAATGTCATCTCCCACCGCAGGACTTTTAAGATTTCTTGATCTGAAAGATGACATTTGGGCTAAACTTCATTTACCTAAAGTTCCTCAGTAATAGGCTATGTCTATGTAAGACATCTGTTACAACTGGGAAAGGCTCTAATTTTAATAGAAAATAACATAGTTTAACGGCATAAGATTAGAGGTTGTGTGTGTTCTCGTTTTGCTGTGTTGGCTTGCACTGCTCTTTTTTCTGCCAAAGGACTTTTAATACATTAAAGTGGGAACGTGCTGAAGGCTTAAGAAAGGAGCGAGGGAAAAAAAGTCTTCTTATCTTGTCATTTTGTTTACTGCTTTCTTGAGTTTGTGTCAGAACGTCTAATGGTGGGTTTGACGAAAGCCTTTTGACATAAAATGGAGAAAAAAAAGGGAAATTTGCTGACTAAATGACTAAATAAATTGTCTATTAATTACCATCCTAAATAAGTGCCACTGGCAGGCTTTAGTGCAGGGCATAGTGTCGTTTGAAGACAAATTGTATGTGTCTCCTTTATTGCCAGGATGGAGCCATTGCATGCTAATTTTTTTGTATACAAATTGCCTGGTAAAACAATCATGTTATACATAACTATATACAATGATAAATGTTATTTGTGCCGAGGCAGTACCCTGAAAATGTATCTTTTGTCTTGCATTCTTCCTTAAAAAAAGCAGAGCACTTCTTGTGCCTAGACACTCCTATGCCTAAAGTCTCATAAATATATGTCTGCAGTGTGAGATTTAAGGCACTGCTGGTCTCAGGAGATATGAAGTAAAATTTGGTGATATCACTACTGCACTGTTTACTGTTCTGCTTGCTGGGTAGGAAGCTGTACCCGAAGACCTGCAGTTCAAGGATCTCACTACTGCTTCTTCATCTATTTTGTGGAGTTGTGTTTCTCCATCTCTCCTTCCACTTCTTAAATATTCACTAACCCTTCATCAGATCACTCATCAGGAAGACAGCTATGGAAGCAAAGTCTTGCTTCTATCAAGATGGAGCATCCACACAGAGACACAGTGCAAAAAAAGGCATGGTAAGCCAGTAGTAGGGAAAAGGCTGGCAGCAGGGACTAGTCACTATCCCTGTGCCCTCTGCTCCTTTTTTCAAAAACAGGAACACACTCTTGCTGGGCAGCAAATAAGACCATCATAGTAATGGGTAGGGAGGCAGGAAGGTGCTGGCAAGTTTTCAAACTACCAATATACATCAGAGCATTGCCTGATCAGTGGGGCACATAATTAAGGCTGAGAAGAGGTACCGAAAGCTGCTGCAATAATGTGCAAGCAGCTTTAGGTATAAAATCTGGTACTAGTGTGTGCTAGCGGAAGTAGCTAGTGGAATATACTGCACAAACTGTTGGTGCCCTGTAATCGCCTCTTCTCAAAGGTGAACAAATTCTGCTCAGCTAATCTTTCCTCATAGCTGAGCTCCTCCATGCCTGCATGTTTAACGGACCTTCTCTGCACTCTCTTCAGTTTCACATCCTTTTTGTGAGCTAGTGCCCCAAATTGAACTGCATATTCTAGATGAGGTCTTACTAACGCTTTGTACCTGCACAAGATTCTCTCTCTCTCTCTTGTCTATACTTCTTTAAAACAAGAAATTATTTTGCATGCTTTAGGGGCTGCACTTTGGCATTGCATGGTTTTATTAAGTATATGATCTATTAGAACACCCAGATCCTTCTCTTTTATTTATTCCTCTAGTTGTATTCCTCCTAGAATGTATGATGCATGCATGTTTTTAGCTCACAAGCCTTTCACTGCCAGGCCCTGCGCCTCACTTTTCACCTAAAAACACAAACCATACATTTTCTGAAAGCAAAGGACTGGTAGAATAAATAGATGGTGCAAGTAATTTTGCAGGTACCGACAGAACAAATGTTTAGTGAATCAATATTTTAGATAAAAATACAATGAAATCATTTAGCGCGCACAAAAATATATAATTCACAAGATTCCTACTAAATCTAAAAGATTAAACTGTGCTGAGTTTATAAAAAACAAATATTTGTAAAGTTTAAATTGTGTCTTTTTGTGAAACGGTATAAAAACAAAGGAATTCAAAAACTGTAAGTGAAATCTGAAGGTTGACCTCACACCTATATGTTGTGGTAAAGCCTGATCTGCAGTGCTATTTGTGCACTGCATTGGTGTGTGTTGCAATAAAATGATGCAATCATACATTTAATCACCATAGAGTTTATTACAATGCACGGCACAATGTGCCACACAGCTAAATTATTGTTATTTTTCAAAGTAAAGAAAATAAAAAAATCAAGCACTGGGGTGTGTTGTAACAACTCACCACAACACATGGGCATTGTGCAGACCACATTATGGTGCACACTGTTGCACATGTATGTTATGTGTGTGTGGGGGAGCTCTCAGGGGACTTTAGGGAAATATCAAACCCCTGTTTTCTTTTTGAAATAGAAAAAAATGGGGACACAGAGTTCTCAATGTCCTTCTATGCAGCCCCAGCACTCAATGAACAAAAACACTCAGTACAGAGGCTTCCTGTTCATTCACAGACTAAAGAGACACAATATGTGTACTATTCCAGGAGGAGATAGTAAGTATTTACTATGTCCCCAGTCCTGAATGAACAGGAAGTGATCTGTAGAGCTTCCTGCTTATTCATAACTGGGGAGATAATAAATGTTTACTCAGTTTTACTTTACTCATCATCTCAGTTATGAACAAACATTGGAGTGATCAGTACTGATCACTCCAGTGTTTGTTTGGCACAGGGAAGGATTGGCAAATATCTGACATATTTGCTCAGCATCCTGAAGGGCTTCGCCCCCCTCCTGCCTGTCACTGTTGCTTCCTCCTCCCCACAGCTCTGTGTGCCCTCTGATCCCCATTGTCTCTGCTGATACAGGCAGGGGAGAGCTTTGGGGATCGGAGGGGACATGCAGGAGACATATTCCCAGCACCCAGCAGAGAGGATCGTGCTGCAGAGCAGCAGCCGCTGATGACAGCTATTCATTTACACAGGAGAATCAGGGGGACCCTTCTGCAATAAGCACATGGTCGCTTAGTCTTTCATTTTGTAACTGGGTCACTTTAATTTTGCCTTCCTGATTGATTCCAGTGTATTTTGGTGAAGTGGCTACATTTCTATGAAATATGCTGAATTTTATAGACATTTTTTCCCTCAACCCCACTCCTTTATGCTACGAGAGAGGTCAGCATGGAGCATATATTTTCTTCACCAATGAGTTCTTAATGAGTTTAATAGTTCATTCTTCAGAGTGGTTTCTGAAAATCAAGGTTAATTTAACGCTAAACTCCAAGCAAACGGCTAAATATGCAAATGTAATTTTACCTGTCAAAGGATTTGTATTTGTATTCATCCTGTTCTGGGTTTTACACAACTTTTCCACACAGCACAGTCTTGCCTAGCAGGGGAGGGGACCTGAACTTTCCTAGCTGCAGTTTAACTTTTACTTACATGTCTGCCCTTTGACTGGATTTTGAAAGAAGTAGCAAATCTGCCTGTAACTCTGCTCTCTCCTCCTATACTCATGCTCCTTGTACTGGACAAGACGTCATTGGTTTTATATACTACTTCACTCTCTCCCTCTCTGAGCTCTTCTGTAGAGGGACTGATACCAAGTCAAATTCAGGTACTTACACTGTACACATTTATTTATTTATTTAGTTATTAATTCGTTACTGATATAATTCCTAGTGCCGACAGTTTACATAGCGCTTTTTTAAAGAAAAGTATTAATGAATACAGAGCTGCATTAATTTGCCTTTTTTATCTGCTGGGAGTTCAGCTTTAAGACACTAGGAAATGCCTGACTGCAGACAGCTGCGGAGTCTGAGCACAAGCTTATGCAGACATGTCGTTGATGATGTCTTGAACTATGCAAACAAATACTCTCCCAACAGATGAACTTATGACACAAATATAAATGTAAAAGTCTTTTATGAAAACTGACCACACTTTGTGTTTTGCCGTTTGATTTGTAGTCTTGCCTATAAATCATCCATCTCTGACACCATTTGTGTGTTTCATGTCCTACGTTGCGGTTTGAGGTTTGATCGCCATCAATAAAAGCATCACTTCAAATCACAGAAAAGCGCCATTAACTGGGCAGAAACCATAAACCAGCACAATAATATACTGATTAATCAATTTATAAGAAAAAAATGACTAATGTGTTTCCATCTCACATCTACAGTGGATGCTGGTTGCAAATCTGATTTTAGGTCTGGAAGGGTTAGGACAAAATTAGGAATGGTATATTGAACATCTAAATCCGATTATTTTTGTTAAACATTTATCAGTTTGTGGCAATGTTAATATCAATGCACTGCCCTGTATCTCTTGACTGATGCCCTGGGCTATTTTGCAGCACATACAGCCAAACGAGGGCTGGGTCCAGCACCCGGTAGTATCAGATCTCTATCATCACGCCCTGCATCACGTTCCAAATGTTTAACATGCCGCACAACCACAAAATGTTCCTGCTTGCACACATCTGGGTTCATATTCTTTTATAGTTCCATTTTGACTGCAGGGAAGATTAAATATCGCAGGTGTTGTGATTGTTGTGTTCTAATTGTTGCCTCGTAATACTGGATTACTTTTTATTTTCCCGCTGAATGCATGTCAAAATATTTCTGCACACAATCCAGCTTGAATGAATGCCTTAGAAGTTTTTTTTTTATGTTTTGATGGTGTCAGATATTCATATGGGAAGATCAAGGTTGTCAGGAAAATGAATATACAGACAGGCTGGCAGTCTTTAATAAAAAATGTCTTTCCATCACTGCTTTTATAATGTCAGTTATGTGTGAGTATGATAATTAGTTACACTACAATGTGCACAGACTTACATTGTGGTCTATATTACTTTTCAGGTTGGGAGGTGAAGGTGTTGTTGGAAATAGCCAACATTTCAGCTTGATTCATAGAATATTACATCAATTAGTATGTGATTACTTTAGAAAGGACCCTGGTTACTTATTTGTTTTAGTAATTGTACATGTCTGCATGAATAAATTCCTGACATGTTGCAATATACATAGACACTATAATCATTTTACAAACCCTGTACATTATATCATTTAAGAGCAGTCCTTGAGCTACGCCAAGCCGAGATATTATCAGCCAGAGCCGAGATATTATCATTAGCCTGCTGCAAGAAGTAAGAAGGATTACTCTCAGGGTTATTCACAAAAGGGTGAGGAGTGTGGAGAAGGCAGGAGAAGTGAACAATCTAGGACCACATAGCTGAACTGTAATGTGAGCTGAATTGGAGAATTTTTCCAAATCAGCTATTTTGGCCTAAATTGTTCACTTCTCCTGCCTTCTCCAAATGCTTCACCCTTTTGTGAATAACTGTCAATCTCCCCTTCCCCACACCCCTGTTCTCAGACTAGAGTATTGTAACTTTATAGGAAGTTACAAAGTGAGAGGCTGAAGCAGGAGCTGATTTTGTGAACCCATCCATGTACTTATAGTAACGCTAAGCTCAAGAGTTAAATCTTGAAAAATGCATTCAAGTACCTGAACTATTAACAGAAATTTATCTTTTTTCTCTGTTTCTCCTCATAATACTTTATCTTTGTGAGCTACCTGGAACATTTTTAATGCCACTATGTCATCTACAATGATTAGCTACTGCTAGCTTTTGTTGGAACATTTTAACATAGCCTTTAGCCCATCACAACACAGAAAGGTGTCACTAACTTTCAAACGTTTTTTTCAATTAGTAAATTCCACTAGTGCCAGAAAGAAACCATTCTCTAGGGACATATGCACAAATGACTCACACAGGTAGGTAGCCCTTCTTCTTTCAGGGAGACTAGAATGTCTGGCAAAAACACAAAGAACGCCTTCCCTAGTGTAGATGTCTTTATTAAATAGATCTAAAAAAAGAAGAAATTTACTCACAAAGTACCAATGGTATTAAGCCTTCAGTAGGCAGAAGTCACATCAGCAATCCAGGAATGGAGGAAACAGACACACCGAAAACAAATCCATGTTGCTGTATGCTTTGTCCAAGGTTAATTAATTTCTGGCACTACACCCCCTTCAGAAACTTCTGCCTACTGAGGGCTGAATACCATTGGTACTTTGTGAGTACATTTCTTTTTTTTTATCTGTATACTAAAGGCATCTACATTAGGGAAGACACTCTTGTGTATTTGCTAGATTTTTTTCCCAATAATGAATCCAGATCAAACAGATATACATTGCCCAGTAAAGTATTTCCTAAAACGTTTGCCCAAGCCCTTAGTCATCATGTTTCCAAACAACTTGCTCCCCGTTCGGCTTTCCTGAACTTCCTGTTGAGTACAAGATCACAAGGGACAGCACAGTCTGTCCATCTACTAGCTTGGAGAAGGCAGGAGCAGGGAATGGCTTGCTGTACCTGTAAATTTGTGGAGAGACACAGCCTACTAACACACACAAGGGTGGCTCCATAGGACCCTGCAAGAGAAAGGAGACACCCTAAAACAGGATATCAGGGACAGTGCTCAGGGGACCAGCTGAATCTGCAGGAAAATAAAATGTTTAAACAACAAGGAGCAGCAACTGAATAAAGTAGCACTTATTAGAGCTTAAAAACATTTTGACTTAAATATCACTTTGACTAACTTGTTCAGGTACTGCAGTCTATACAGAGGCCTTGTTGCTAGGTGTGTTTATGTTTCTGATCTCAAAAACACACTATTGCTCCTGGCTGAGTGAGCAAAGCTTCGCAATTGTGAAAAAACCCTTTCATGTCCAGAAACACAATTAGAGACATTTTGCAGTCAGGGACAGTCCTGTTAAAATATGACTTTTCGTCCACTTCTTCCCCAGACAGTTCTGGGCAATTAGATAGATTTCAAGCAAGAATGACACTCAGTGCTGTAATAAGGTAATAGCACTTTACAGGTTCCTGCAGGAAGCCTCCCACAGGGAATTTATCGCATAGGAGACAATTTTCAACAACCACAAGAAAAATCAGGCTTCACAGATACAGCATTCTGCCAGAGTCTCGCAGCAGATGTCATTAGGTGAGGTATAAGCATGATCTCTGGCTTAACCCTGTACATAGTGTAATAGTGTAAATAGCATAATGAACAGTGGACAATGGAGACATGCAGCACTTAAAAACCTATAGTTCCTAACGGGTCTCACAGGGAACAACACAAAGGACCTCAGGTGTCACTCAGAAACACATTCAAACACTCCAATACTCCAACCCTCACTCCTTAAGTAATACAAATCTGCTCACAACAATATATTGGTGCTATCTTTTAATAAAGTGTAATTAAACCCTTCATTTTTTTAATTCAGCACAATAGATACATGTTTTCTTAATGTGCTTTTTTTCGTTTAAATTGCACTATTTCCATTATTTTTTAGATGTTTTATACTGTCACCCTCACCTCCTATTTATGGGTGTGTTCTTTGCCTAGCAGGTACGAAGGAGACACCCGTGCGTGCACGCTCATGGCCGGGAACTGAGCTATGTGCGTTCACTTACACACACGAGCCCCGCTCGGCTGCTCCCGCCTCCTTGCTCTTCCCAGCAATAAGACAGGAAGCTGTAGCAGCCTATCGCTGCCCTTTCCTCTCTGCCCTCAGGATCCATCCTCTACAACTTGGGGAAGCAGCATGGTCGGTGGACACCGACCAAAAGTAAGTGTTTGAAGGTAGGGGCCATTCAAGGAGTGTTGAATGGAGTACTGGAGTGTTTTTTTACCTTAAACCAGAGAATGCATTAAGGTAAAAAACACATTAGCCTTTAGTACTACTTTAAATATAATACCCAAAAGGAATTGCATGTATAGGGCCCAAGCACTGATTTTAACAAAATTACATATTTTGCATTCACTGACATATCTTCAAAATTAATCTCATATTTTGCCATGCAGGCTTTAGGCATAATATTCCTGAGAAAAAAGAAATCCCATTACTTTGTTTTCTAACAGCACCGGTGATCAATGGATCTGTTCATAAGGAAAGCTAACTCTAATGTTAACCCTAAGCCTATGGTTACAAACAAAGTCATGGCCAGCATTGACAAAATGTGAATTATTTCCAAAATAAACCAACTTTACTGAAATTTACTGAAGCTCAAATTTCAGATTCACTTGTCCCTACTCATGCAACGTTAATCAAATAAAACCACACTTCTCATATGTATGTAAATGTTTTTATGTATGTATATATATATATATATATAAGGAAAGCTAATTTCCCCTAGCCATTGGAATAACTGTGGTCACAATCACTTCAAGACATTGGGCACTGCATTGCAGACTAAAGTTGGGGTATACATGGTTTTATATTTTTTGTTCAACCTTCGGGCAGAGCAAAAAAAAATTGAACAGATTCCATCGTCAATTCTTACGAGCATTGGCGGACAAATCCCCCGCTGTTTGTATTGTATTCCGACAGCAGTCACCCAAACGGAGCAAGCAGCATCCAGCTACGTTTGGCAGATAATTTTTCAACTGGCACCTTCAATCAGCTGATCATGGGATGCCAGGTGGAAGGGTGTGGACAGTGGCACCCATGGCACAAATTTTAGTTGGCTGATCAAGAACCAGATGAAATTCAAACTGTGTTTACCCAACTTTACTGGCAGTCATCCATATAAAGCAACCAGCACATCCCACTGATATTGCAACCTTCTGCACACACAACCAATCCAGCCCTTCCAGTTCCACCTCACTGAGCTGTCAGAGCCATTGCAGGTTTATAGGCTGAGTTCCCAATCATTTCACTGATAACTCTCACTATGTTTTAAATCCTCCACAAAGGAATTAATCTTTATATATCATCAAGTAGCATAGAAATGGTTGTTTCAGTATCTTTAGAACTATAAAATTGAGGCCAGAACTGCAGGATTAGATGACAAAGCTGTATTACCACAAAAACTATTTTATCCTATCCACATACAGCATTTAGAAGAAAGGTTCAGATTCCACAGATATCCTCCGAACGTTCAGTATCACCCACAGGACACTTGTTTAGACACACACAGTCAGACATGAAATGCTCCAATATACATCTAGCGAAGCCTTGCTTTGTTGTCTGTTTACATTAATTTAATGCCAGAATGACGGTGTCGCTGTTTACAGAAATGAGCATCGCTGCTGATAGATCACAGGGAGACCCAGCAAACACGCTGACAGCAATAAAAGATGGAATGTCATGATAAAATCCTAATATGACAAGATAGAGCCAGTTGTCAGTATTAAATAGAAAATCAAATAATAGACAACATGGGCTCACCTAATCATAAGTAAATAGTAATTTGTAGGAAAACATGAACTTTATGATTTTATTTTCCTTATCATAAATATTTATGTCATGCTTTCAATATAATCATGTGATATCAAAAGGGAAAACAGCACATAATATTGCAATAGATATTTAAAAAAACAAAACAAAAGCAGCAAGTAAAATCAAGTCACCCAGGAAATATTGTAACTGTTATAAATTCAGGAAAACACACAGAGTTTTTAACTTTCAGTCTGAATTTACATACCGGTATTCCCTGGTTAGAACTGCATTCCAATGTTACTTGATTCTGTGCCCTGCAACCTCCCTCTCATGCTCTAATGTGAGTGGTCAGAGATATATTGGGGTCAAACAAATGATAATGCTTTATGCTGGATCCAGGACACATACTTTGTGCAGGCCCAGAAGATCTTAATACCTGCAGCTACAGGATTTAGCCAGAAGCACTGACAGGTGAAAGATATGAATGCCAGGTCAAAGCTTAGAAATAATTAGGTTGTAGGCTGTGTCAAATAAAATAAAAAAGTTCATAATTAACTGGTGCATACCGCATATAACTATGTGAAAAAATATGATGTCTATAAACCATTCAGATCTTCCTTTTCACATTCGTAGAAAGATTAGGAAGGTTAGACAAGTGAAGATAGACTTTGATTGGCTGTTGTGTGGAGATACTTTGAGGTGTTTTCCACTTTCATTAATGGACTCATGGGCCTAGACCGATGAGGACATTGGGATGAGATTGATTAAATACAATTTAGTCTGACAAGATACAAAGTCTGACAAGGTACAAACATTGTTATACATTACAATTTATAGCATTGTAATGTATAACAATATTTTAATGCTGCACCTCCATTTCCCCCCCATTTTATGACTATGCGCAGGGCTGGATTTACTCCCCCTGCCGCCCCAAGGCCAGGTTCCACAATGCGGTTTTGCTGTATTGGTCCAATACTCATTAGGATGGATACTACCATGGGGCAGATATATTATTGCTTGGTAGAATGCATACTCTTGTACTGGGGTCTCAGATTTTCTTGAAAAGCTGTTACTGATGTACGTTATAAGCAGGCTTTCAGCTTAAATCAGCAAAATACATTACAGTTTCAGTTTAAATTCATCAGTGTGCAGAGGTTTACGCTTCATTTCTGTAGAAATCAGCCACAGCCTGAGTAGAAAAACCTGTTATCTGCAAGCTTGTGGAGAAGCTCTCTCCTTGCTCTCTGTGTGGAAACAGTGGTCTCTCTGCAGAGGTCAGATACATGCTCTGTTGATTAAGACCTATACTTCTGCAATCAGCAAATCAGATGCTGATTTGAGAGCTCTAACTCAGCAGGGGGTATGTCAGACCTCTGCTGAGAGACCATTGGGTTCATAACTTTATTATCACATGCTAATCCTATTCTTACTTTGTGATTTGCTGATACTTCTTGGTGAACCAACAGACTTAGTGACCCGGTAAAGAATTTGGATTCTTTACAAGTTATCTTTCATATTAGTGACCCTGCACTCTCGTGGATTACTCTGCTGACCCTGTTTCACAAATGGCCAGAAAGTGAATGGCCCAGTAGGGATTTGTCATGCATAGTGTCTGAGCAGTGTAATCCACATTCTAAAACAGATTCCAGAACTGACTTTGTTAAATTTTTAGCAGAGGGAATTTATAAAGATTCATTCATCACTGTTTGTTATGACGACAGTAACAATATATTTCCCTACTGGTCTATAGCACTCCAGCCAAGTGCACTCCACCTCAATAAAAAAAGAAAAATCTAAAAATCAACACTATCTCTGTTTTATTCCTTCACATGTCTTTAAATTCAGATTTGATTGTTCATCTGATGACAACATTTATTACCCAGTTTTTCCACTCTATTGTTAAAAATAGCAAACCCCTAGTTTTGAGGTCTACTGAGCTACCATCAATCTATGATGGTGATAGAATATACTACTATCAGTCTTTTATTCTATTACAGTATATTAGTGTCAGTCAAAGTTCTAAGACCTTTCTCATTCAGAGTTACTATATAATGCTGTGTACAACTTGGAGGAAAGCCCCTTTTAGGACATATATTGCCTACAAACATAAACATGGACACCTTTTAGCATAAAGTGTGTAGTCAAAGAACATATCACCACCATGCCCCTAGCTATACTGATATATAAAAAATGATTGCTTGAATCAATGGATGCATCCTTTTGCAATCTAACACTTTTGATATAAATAATACACATATTTTATAGTCATAAATAAAAAAAGAGGATTTGTTTCTAAACGAAAGAATTCCATCCACAAAAAGGATAGTTAATAGCTTATGTATAAACGTTTCTAATACCAAGCTAAGTTGTACGCTTTTGAAAATGTCTAGGATTCATTAAGGTTTGTTCCTCCTCACTGTGCAATAAATTGTACATTAGATTGTAAAATCTAACAGACTTTAGATTTTGCTTTTTATCTATGTTCTGTATTTAAAAAAAAGATAAGTATGATTACCATATATCCAACTGCTATGCCTTGCTAAAGATGAAAAAAAATCACCATCATCATCATTATGATACAAGTGAATACAGAACATTTTCCTCCAACATTTAGCTGAACAAATGGACAACTTGGCATGTGTCTGGCTGTCTAAAGTCTAGATTGAAGTTCTGGATATAATTTGTAATTTGCACTTAAGAGACTTGCTAATGAAAGCAGAAATTAAAAGAAACTACTACCTTAACAAGGTCAACGCTTTTATCTCTAGTAATTAACATGTAAATCAGCACAACATCTGCAGATCAGTTTAGAACATTGAAAACATGCTGAAACAAGTGCACTGTCTGACACTTGGACCAAAACATTTTACTATGCTGATTTTATTCTCACTTTTATGTTTAGAAAAAAATTTTGTAATGTTAATTTATGCATTAAACAAATTACAGTGTTGGTCTGCTGGCCTGGTCAGAACAAACAAAAATGTTTACATTTACATATAGATTCTGTTTTATAAAGGAAAATGTGGAAACACAACCTTACCCCATAACATATAAAAGCATTTTGTGCCACATACCTGCAATATCAAGGTAGTTAGCAAAGTGATTGCATGACACTTTGTTAAAATGAAGGAATGCACTAATGGTGGGGCATTAATATTGCCTCATCTATTCTCCTCAGTACTTCATTTTACACTTCTGCATGAAATGCTTAAACTTATTAGGTCTGTTGGAAATAACAGTCTGATGGGATACACAAGCAAATCAGCTAATATACTTAACTGGGCCTATAACATTTTAAAGCAGACCTGTACACTCAAAAATGAAATTCTATCAATGCATCCCTCTATGCATGATGATTAATAATAACATAGACATGCCAGGTGTAAAATGCTGTGATTTTGAAATACTTACACTTGCAGAGCATTCAATTCCTGCTTTGAAAGGTAAAAAATACTTCAGTTTGGCAAAGCATTGCATCCTGGGAAGGTTATGTAGCGTTCACCCCCTAAGGAGCTGCTGTCATAACCAGGTCATCATCACTATTCTGTCTAGGGTAATGATCTTCAGCCACCCCATTAGCATTAACGGCCCTCTTCTAGTGCCCACAAACTGATGTCCACCCCAGTAATGCAATGCTGAATAACTTTTATTAAACATCTTTACACTGGGCAGAGAGGGTATAGGGATCCTCGACATCCAGGGTGTAACAGACATAGACTCCAGACTCACCAGACCTTGTTAGCATCTCAGTGTAGATCCACTTGTGAAACAGCGGATAGTAATTGAGGTAGCAGATGAGCAGGGATGAGCATAAATCATCAGTAGGAGAGACACCAGCCATGCTCCTGAGGTCCTTTTAGTTTCTTAGTACCTTCAGCAGCCATCCATCTTCCTGGTTCTCCTCTGGCAACAGCACAGGCCTCCTCCATAATGGAAGCTCCAGGGAAACACTTTCCGCACTCCAACCTTTGCCCACCCCCAGACTTCAGGCCTAGCCTGGGGGGCAGTCTGGACAACATCCAGCCCTAATCCATGTCTGGTCCAGACTAGTCTGAGCACATGGCAATTCCCTCCAGTATATGTACCCTATCCAGCATGCACCACTGGTTGAGAGAAACCCAGTGATTGGCTGCTGTATTGTACACACACACTTACAGTGCCTCTCATTGGCTATCCCACAATATAGCAGAGTCACACTCCATCCAGGGGGTACAGCCAATGCCAGACACGTGGAATTAACTAGATAAATGCCACTATAATCAAACCAGGATGACAGTCCTGGCAATCACTAAATGTTCAGTAGCCACCTCACAAAAGGTGATGAGGGCTACAGTTACATCAACAAAGCATTGTTGGGAAATCTAATCTCAGTGAAAGCCATTTTCCTCCCCTGAATGCATGGTCACATGTCTAGTCACATGAGCCAATTTTTAGAAAGTAAAAGGAGATCTAGTAACCTGCCCTTAGTTAACATGGCCACTATCAGAAGACTGGGTAAGAAAAGAGAAAAATGGAATGCAAAGAATACAAAGTCGGCAATTATCTAGAAGTATGTGGATGTACATGAGCAGAATCTCGATGGGTACATAAACAGCCGGCTGATTACTTGTATTACAACATATAGTGTTCTGCCCCCCTCCCCCCTGCTGTCGCACCACTCCTCCACCGCCACTGTCGATGTTCCCCGGCTCCGCTGTCCCCCCTGTAGGCCCGGGACTGGCAAAGCAGCTGCTTACACTGTAGAAAGAGGAGAGATCAGCATTCTCCTATTTGCTGAGCTCTCCTCTGATCTCTAAAGGTGGATGTGATGTGTATTAATTGTGTATTACATCACTTCTACCTTTTAGCTGTCATTTCTCTAGCAGCTATAGCCAGAGAAGAAGCTGGTGAAGCAAATCCCTGCTTCATCAGCGCCTTTGGGGGTCCCAAAGTGAAATTAGGGGTCTTAGGTCTTAGAGGCCCCTGATGTCTCCATAAAGAGGACCTGTCATTGTATATTTGTCATCACATAGGGGGGCTTGTTAGTCCTCTATGTGAAAGCAATAATGTTAATTGTAAAAAAAAAGGTTTAAAAAAATGTCACATATTAAAAAAAAAATAAAAACACCAACAAAAATGTTAAGTCCCCCACCCTCCGTGTGCACGCACAAATAAATGTCGGGTGTGTCTACGTGCAAATACAACGATTACACCACACATGTTGCATATCGCTGCGAATGTTGGAGTGTGAGCAATAAGTTTAGGGCAATTAATCACTGTTTACAATACACTGATGAACAGTAAAGCTTTTAAAATTTTGCCTATGGGCAATGGTAAGTATGGTAGTTTTTTGTGATTTCACAGGCACACGCAATTTCAAAGCTTGACATGTTTAGTGTCTGTTTACCCGACTTGACCCCGTCTTTTATATTTTCCAAAGAAAATGGGTACTAATAAATATGGTACCTTGGTTTACTAATGCTTCTGTTCGTGAACAATTCGGTTCAGCAAAATTTTGCTTCAGTTCGCAAATTCCGCATCGGGTGACAAACACAACTGCAGCCATCTTCCCTGCTCTGACACATGGTCATGGCTTCCTCTAGTTGAGATCGCGTTCTGATCACAGTTTGATTCGGTTCGCGACCAATTTGGTTCGGGACCAGAATCGTGGAATTAAGTTCGTAAACAGAGGTACCACTGTATAGTAAAAAATAAAAGCCCAGTGAGGATTAAATACCACCAAAAGAAAGCAAGAAAGCTCTATCTGTCCCCCCAAAATGGTATAACATTCATTTCAGTACAGTGTTGCATGACTGAATAAATATAAATCAAAGTACTGCAGCACTGAATACTGGAAAATTGCCTGGGCAGGAAGGGGGTTTAGCACGCCGGTCAGCAAGTGGTTAAAGATATGGGTAAAGTTCTGCTTTATACTGCTAATATCCACAAAAATATTTGTCACATGAGATGTCTATGGGTCACCATATAGTGTGTCTAAGCAAAAAGCCTCTGCAGAAGGTTCTCAGAGAAAATCATTTATGGCCAAACTGGACTTTTTTGTCAGATAGGATACTCTTTCCTGCTTCCTAGAGTACAAGCATCATCTTCTGCATTTGATGGCTGCTAGGATTTAACATTGTTTTTGACCCCAACAGTGTTAGTCGTGAGGTTTTTCTACCTACTGATATCTGTAACAATGAGTTCCCCAGACAAACCTGACAGCCACAATAGTTAGTTACCTGTGGATAAGTCTAACAGCTATCCCCCATTTGTTTTAGGTTTGGATGGAGTAGGGAAGGGTTAGACTTCCTGTCTAGTTCATATCGCTCAGAAGCACCCTATCACCATCACATTGCAAGCTCCATCAAGAACAATATATTACTTATTAGGTAAGTACAAGCAATGTTTAAGAGCCTACATCAGCTTCTTCACCAGGCACACAGCGATAGCAACAATACAAACAAGAATCCTATATATAGTGAAAAAGGACCAATGGGAGAAAAACCCTTCCCACAACCTACAGTTACCACCCCCTTGTATGTAAAAAAATAATTATTAACTCACTATAGAAATGATTACACATTTGCCATGGTCTCTAAGCATTCCAATAAGTCTCATCTGTGTCCTTTAAATTCCACCAGACAAACCAGTACTAGACCTCAGCCCAGCAACCTCTATAAAAATTAAGTCTAAATTGGTGCCATGCATACCATACAGATGAAAGCTGGATGTCATAGGTCTATAGGTTGAACTCGATGGTAATTTTTCAACCTGGCTAACTATTCAACTATGTAACTATGTTAGTGATTGGCATAGCAATAAGCCCAAGGTAAACCCCAAATAAATGTAAACCCCCTACCACTTCCACCGCAAATGATGTCAGTGAGGCAGTCAGATCATAGATTACCTGGCAAAATTTTAAAAAATTACCCCCGGTTCAGAAGTGACATGAACACATAGTCCCAAGGCTGGGGCCAATAGGCTAACTGGGTTTCTGTTAACTGTATTGGAGCTTATTCTCAATTTTAAAAAAGGGGTATTCAAAACTGCAGCAGGCAGAATCTGGAGAAGGTGCCCATGGCAATCAGCTTTTATCTTTCATTTTCAGAGCTACTGTACAAACTGAAGAGAGAAGCTAATTGGTTGCCATGGACAACTGCTCCAGATTCTGTCTGTTCCAGTTTTGAAAAAATCCTTCCAATGTGTACCAGCGAATACAGGGGACAGCAATGGGCAGCTCTGCTGCTCCCTCTTTTGCTAACTTGTTTGTGGGAGGTCTTGAAAAACAGCTGAAGGAATTTATGAATGTGTTTGCAACAAAATCTTTAGGTGCAAAGACAAAATGTGATGCTAACTAACCACAAAGTTTCATCTCTGTTTTGTGTCTTTTTTTAAGTGTTCTTGACATATTAATGTTTGCGACTCACTGCACATATTTTGCAACATTTTGTATAATTTCTCAACTGTGCAGTAATTACATCCAGTATTTGCAACATTAAAAACCCTCCAAAATGTTGCACATCCTAGAAGTCTTCCTGAGCACTTATTTAAAGGAGAACTATGGGTTTAAGGCTTTTCCCCATAGTTCTCCTTAGGGTAACGGGAGGACACAAACTAGCGTCCTCCCGTCACCCTAGGCTCAGTATACCGCGAGCTGTAGCTCGCGGTATACTGAGACGCCGCAGTATACAGCGAGCTGCTGCTCACGGTATACTGAGACACCGCAGCTGAAGCGGATACCGACAATTGTGCTGGGATCCGCCCAGCTGCGTGACTGACAGCTGGCTCTGCCTATCTAGAGGCAGAGCCAGCTGTACCTCCCCCTTCAAATCCGCCAGTCAGCGCTGGCGGATCGGAGCGGGGAGAGCGGAATCCAGCCCCTCCCCTGTCACGGCAGAGAGCCGTGACAGGATCGAGAGGTGAGCGAACGCCGGTATGTGTTCGCTCACCTCCCGATCTACTGAGCCGACCTGTGACAGTCTCATTGTCACAGGTCAGCTAGAACTATGAGGTGAGTGAAAAGCACTCACCTCATAGTTCTCCTTTTAAGTATGGCAAAGATAATTTAGCTTTATACCCTCAAGTCATGTAAGCACTCCAGGACTATTCAACTGTCCTCCAGGAGGTTCCCTGAAAGCTTGCAACAATTTAGAGACAGAGACAACTTAAAGACAACTTTGAGACAATTCCCCTTACAAAGGCATTTTGGATTGAGACATAAAAGTAGGATAATAAATCTGTCTCTATATGCACTAGAAATCAGGGATGCAACGCTGATGATGCAACCAAATTGATAAATTCCCCCAATGTATTTTCCCCTTGGCACTGTTCTCTGGAAATGTGCAGCTGTGAAGATAAATTGACCATTTGTTCATGATATGGAAGTGTTCAGAGATTGAACTCAATGCTTTTGTGTAATTTATTATCTCTCTCTTCATTCTTGAGTATATAGTATCATACCACAATGGAATATGGGTCACATCTTTATATACAAAGCCCAAGGATCGTAACACATTGTTACACTATAGGAGTACACACTCACAGATACCTGTTTGAAGGTCTACTAATCTCACAAGTGTATTTGAGCCAAGAAGTGAAGGTAAATCACATTAATCAAAGACATTATAAGTGGACCTTACATTTTAAACTTAAAAAATACACCTATTCAAACAGGTTTAAACTTACCTGTGTCTTCGCCGTGCGCTCCTGTCCGACCATCTGAAGAGTCTCGAGCGGCCACAAAGGATTTTGGGGCGGGCGCATGCGCAGTTCAGATGTTCAGCCGGGAGGTGAGGCGAGACCCAAGGTAAGTCTATGGAGCAGCGTGCACCCGCACAGACATCGTAGGCCAGGGCTGGACCTGTATTCAGTGAACACAGCACCAAACTCTCCTGTTTAGTAGCGCTATTATAAACACTGAGCTTCCCTCCCCCTCTGTGACCAGCAAACACTCTGGCACATAAAAGTTTTACATAACTGGGGGTTTGGCAATTGCCTAACTAGCTTGTGCTGGACAGTGTCTGATTTTCTCATTTGTGAAAGGTGGGAGGTAAGTACTTATACTGTATTGTTCCCCCTCCCCGTACTCGTGCTGTGTGGTCTCCCAACAAGTATTGCTTGGCCCCAACTTGTGCTGAATGATTCCCTTCCCCATTTAGTTGCATGGCCCCTCCTCACATGTACTGCATGGTTTCCCTCCCCATCCACGCCAACTGCCACATCTGGTACATCTGAAGATTCCACAACAATCTAAACCGAGAATGATTAAGGGGGAATTTTCTGCTGGCAGTAAGGTCAGGGTGACACTCCTGAGGGTAAGGTAAGGAAGGGGGAGCACAATTTTTCATTCTTGCCCCATTCGTTCTTGCTGCTGTAGGGCAGGAAGTGCCAGCTAGCATAGAGGAGTCAGCGCTGGATCAGAGACCCACACCAGCGCTGGAGGGACATCTGATTTAAGGTAAGTCCTTACACTAACATGGGGGGGGGGATTATCCTTTAATGTCACTTTAAGGGAATCCTTATATCATGACACCAGTTGTCTGATCTTAAGAAGCACTGTTCAAACTGAATAAACTTCACACTTTATCAAAATGTTAAATTATAAATTATCACATAAGCACATACGCACAACGCATATGCATCGGCTCGGCTGCGCTGAAAGCCGAAGCTGGCCGAGCGGCCGGTCATTGGCCGGTCGACAGCCTGCTTCTGACAGCTGGGCGGAGCCAGCCGTGATCTTATGTGGCCGGCTGGCTCCGGCCACTTGCAGAGAGATCAGCGTCCCTGGTTACCTGCCAACTAGGGACACTGATCTCCAAACAGCTAACTCTCCCTGGCGCTCTTTTTCTTTATTCTGACATGGAGCCGTGTCAGAATAGAAAAAAAATAATACGTTTGCCCATTGGAATGCAGTGCTACATTGGCTATTGGCTCCTATTGGCTATTTCAATTTGCAATAGCCAATAGTAAACTAACATTGTACCC
>NW_017306325.1:460971-511815 GCF_000935625.1 Nanorana parkeri
CGGGGGGCAGCCAGCCGGGATCTTATGTGGCCGGCTGGCTCCGGCCACTTGCAGAGAGATCAGCGTCCCTGGTTACCTGCCAACTAGGGACACTGATCTCCAAACAGCTAACTCTCCCTGGCGCTCTTTTTCTTTATTCTGACATGGAGCCGTGTCAGAATAGAAAAAAAATAATACGTTTGCCCATTGGAATGCAGTGCTACATTGGCTATTGGCTCCTATTGGCTATTTCAATTTGCAATAGCCAATAGTAAACTAACATTGTACCCGCCCCCTCTGGTGCAGTTCTCCATCAGGTCCATCAGCAGAGGGCGGGTACAATGCTAGTTTACTATTGGCTATTGCAAATTGAAATAGCCAATAGGAATGTAGCAATGCATTCCAATGGGCAAAACATTTTTAATTATTTTTCTATTCTGACATCGCTCCGTGTTAGAATAAAGAAAAAAAAAGAAAAGGCAATGTTTCTCTCCTGGGTGGGTTGAGGCTGAGCTGAGCATGAGCATGTTCGGCCGACCCGAAGCCATGCAAAGCAAGCCGATGTACGGCTGATTTCAGCCGATGTACGGCTGAAATCAGCCGTACCAGCCTGAAGTGAATAGCCGAACAGTGTTCGGCTCACTTCACTTCAGGTTGGTCATTCACTCGGCTGCCTACGGCAGCTTAGTGAATACACCCGTATGTCATATTCATACATTGTGTTACTACTTCCCTAAGGAAACCATATATTTGGATAAGTATCAGTAAGCTGGAAACACATTCAGGGCATACTCTTTGGAGATGTAGCAAACATTGATAGATTCGAGAGAGACCTGTTTGGTTGCTGTATTTTTTACACTGAGCATACTCATTAACCGGTTTCCTGTGCTTTATTAATGGATGGCAGGTGAAAGGTGAACTGAGAAGCCAACCGTATTAGGAGTCCCACCAGGACCAGCAATGTTTCACTCAGAAGGAGGACATCCATTCTTCTAGACAGATGGTTATCCCATGTATAAAGCAAAATGTCACTCATGGTAAAAATTAACACAGTGCAACCAGCACTGATGTTTTGTGCTAATCCTATAAAGGACTGGAATATTTACACATATAGTGATTAAGTGGACATAATAGGCAAGTAAATAATAATGACCTATGTTTTCAGTAACCATTTGTTAGTAGCTGGACCAAACCATTTAGTAAATAAAAATCAAAGGCAGCTCAAAGAAATAGTTGCCAAAAATACTTTTCATAGCAGTTTCTCTGTTAACTCTCACCCAACAGGGATGTATACATTAACAGAAGACACTAACAGTTCCACATGTTGAAACATAACCCCAATGCAGTATCAAGAACCCTTTTTTTTTGTCAAAAGACACTTTTTTTAATACTTAGTAGATTTGGAAGAATTAAAAGTGAGGGCTATAGGGCCTCCTAAACTTGTCATAAATGAACATGTCTAAACCAGTAAAAAATATCTATTACTATAATGGATTCCCTTATTTTGCTCTACTGCCGACAGTAAGAATATTGTAATGTGTTTGGTTGGGTTATAGATACAAAATTGTTCAGTGGACTCCATCCATGTGACTGTGTATGTGTTTGTGTGTTTGTGTGTGTGTGTGCACGTCTGTATACATGTAGCTACTATTGGCTATTGCATTAGTGAGTGTGTAGCAGTGTGCTTGTGTATAGCTTATACATGGGAATGGATATTATAAACATTCATGATATATGCTGAGCAGGCTATGAACAAATACAAGGGTTGTGCAAGCTGTGACCTTATGGTCTCTTTTACTGTTATTATCTCTAGACGGGGCAATGCCCCAAGTGTTTTTGTATTTCATATCACATCTCCAGTAATAACCTCTTGCCACCAAACCACTGCCTGCAGCATTGTATATTCAGAGCAATACTATATCTGAATTATACTGACATGGTCCAATGCCAGGATGATATACAGTATATAATTGGTAAACAAAATGAGAAAAAAAAGTTAATGCTGCAATTCAACCAACAGGGTTATTCACTAAAGGGTGAAGAGTTTGGAAAAGGCAGGAGAAGTGAACAATCTAGGACAACATAGCTGAACTGGAAAGTGAGCTTAACAGGAGGATTTTTCCAAATCACCTATGTTGTCCTATATTGGTCACTTGTCCTGCCTTCTCCAAACCCTTCACCTTTTTGTGAATAAACCTGCTAATTTTTGCAAAAAGTAAACAATATTAATGTAAAAAGTGTAAGCTGTTGTGTCTTCTTTATTATAAAAATCATGTGGATACATACCATATAGAAAATGTGTTAGCTAAATCTTTATTCAAATTCATGCACAGTACATTATCTTTACATTATCTATTATTGTTCACTAAATATAGAGCTGTTCTCCAATGTAAAATTATAATGGTTTCGGGTCAGCTTTATCGTGGTTTTTCCCCCAAGTTTATAGAGTGTATGCCCAGACAACATTTTTTTGTTTGTTTGTTTTGGGTAGAGTGGGGAATGATTAGAACCTCTGTCGGGTTTTACTGCTATCCGAAACTCTTTAAAAAAGATTTCACCTTACTTAGGCTGTCACACAAGCAATTTTGTGTCAGCGATTTCTCACAGACACAAATAACTAATGCCAGTTTAACAGCGATGTGTAGCTTGCAATTTAATCAGTGTAGTCACTGGCAATTTGTTGCAAAGAACTGATTTGTTGCTGCTACAGGTCACACTAGCGTTACATCATTACATTGGCATTGGCTGCTACAAATTGCTCGCCTTCACTAATTTGTAGTTACGCTATAGAGGTGAATGCGGAGCAGTTGTTGCTGGCCAGCTTGTCGCTGACATGAAAAACTGCATAAACTCAATCACTGAATGTCTGAGCTACAAAGTAAAATGATCCATTTCCATAGAAAATAACTACAATTTACGAGAAATCTGTAAATAAATATACTTTGCCCTGACATGGCCCCCCCCCCCCCACTGTGCCAGTGACAACAGTTTTACCAGACAGGAAATGAAGAAAGACCTTCAATGGCAACACAGACAGAAAAAAAATACCTTTCTTTAGTAGAGTAGGTGAACGCTAAAACTCCTGTCATGTGTTTTTATCACTGTCTGTGTTCCTGTTGTCAATGTTTACTCTTGTTCTGTCTGATGAAACCAATGTCTCAGTGACAGTGAGGAAATCTCTGAAATCTGAAAGGTTTTCCTTCACTTACGTTGGGTATACATGCGTTCTATTTTTTTCGTTCAACCTTCGGGCTGAATGAAAAAAATAGAACAGATACCTTCATCAATGCTAATGAGCATTGATGGATGAATACCCCGCTGTGTGCATTGTATTCAGCCAGCTGCTGTCAGAATACCTGGATGAGGGTAACGGCTAATTGGCTGCCAGCTCCATTCAGCTGAGAATTTTCCAACCAACTCCTTTGACCAGCTGATCAAGGGATGCCGAGTTGAAGGGTGCCAACAGCGGCATCCACGCAGCAAATTTTGGCCAGTTCATCAAGAACAGACCAAAATCCGCTGATTGCAATGAAGCTTAACATCTGCTCTAACCCTTCCCTGCCATAACAAAATGGCCTAAGCCATCCTGTAAGGGATATGTTGGTTGTTTGTGTGTGTAGTATACTGGTTGAGCTACAGAGCTCTGTAAACAACAATATTTTTGCAACAAAGGATAAAGAGATACTTTAATCATGTGAAAAGGCACCAAGAGTTCCATCTTCTGCCTAACAAAATATTTAATTCAATATCTTATTTACCGGACCAAAAAAAGAGAAATATATTTTTAATTATATTTTTTAATCCTGGCCAAGTCAAATATCGGTCTATACAGAGACACAGACCTCTATCATGCACTACTGCCAGGCTGTCTTTGACAGATGCTCAGTTTATAAGCATATTAGAAAGGCAGGATACACCCAGAAGAGCAAAATAACAGAATTCGTAAATGTATCATTGGGGCACACCATTTCTCCTCAGATTAATGATTTAACTCAATAGGTTATGTAACCAGAAAGTTCAGTTTAGTTATGAAGTGCAGGCAACTACAGAAGCAAGCAAAAAACCTGTCACAGCTGACTGTCCGACCACTCTGTCAGGCAAAACAAAGACACTTCCGTATAGTGGTGGACCTTGCTACCAATAGAAATGCTCAGAGGGCAAAAAAAGTATGGGGATTCTGAGTCCATATACCATTCTCACATACCATTCTCACAATATCTAAAGCCCTGATGAAGGGGAGATGTTTGGCCCTGAAAACACATTGGCTGCCTTTTGTATTCTTTGTTTGTCACCAACAGAACCAAGAAAACAATATTTGGACTCTCAGAACGTTTGTTTGGTGTTCTTTTCAGGCTCAACTGTACAGGAGAGTTTTTGAGGCTGCTTGCCCCCCTTCACCCCAACAGAATCTTTTTCTAGAATAATTTTCAAACCTCAAACCTGAAAATAACTGTCACTTTTTTGAACATAAGGATCCTTATCCTAGTGTTTTAGATTTGTTAACTGGGGGTATAATGAAGTCCCCTTGAGTGAAAGGGAGCCTTGACTGACAGAAACATGGGCTGGTTCGAATGGGAGTGTTCCAGCTTTATTTATGTAAAGAAGCTTCATTGTGATCGGCTACAAAATGAGGTGATGGGACAGAGTAAGGTAATCTCAAAGAAGGCTTTGTCCAGCTATGTGTAAGAGGATCAGCGGCCAGAGGAGAAGTTGCCTGCCCACCTGCCCAATGTCTAAAGTTCGTCACAGCTTTATCAGCGGTCTGACCTTGCCAGCAAGATATGTAACTCTAAGTGGCTATGACCTCAATGTTGAAGTTTCAGTCAACCTAATGCCTGTCCTGCACTTTTGGTAAGGACAGGCCATCTTTCTGTTAGCCTTTTCAGGCGCTTACAGTACAACTGTGACTGGCACTGGTTTATGGTTATTGGTTATGTTGGAAATTCCAATAAACCAGTGGACTTGCCCTCTCCAACTTAATCTGTGTCCAAGTTATTTTTAGTAAATCTACATATTTTTCCAGTATTACAGTATGTTAGACCTACGTCTCTCAGCAGTCATGTCTGATTATCGTTTATGATACACATGTGCATAAGCATACATTTCAGCAAAAACCACATGTCAAAACAATCAGTAGAATCATACGCTTAATAAAATGTTTTCTTTGTACTTTTTAATATAAGTACAGTAATAACAGTGATAATAATAATAATAATAATACATATGTGCGGCTTTCATTGAAAAACACTTTCCTTATGTTAACTTTCAGGCTATAAGTTAAGATTTTTATAGAAAGTAAACAAATATGCGCACATCCCAGTGATGCTGTATTACCACCACTGAGTTTTTATTATGCAAATGTTTCAATCTGATTAGCTTCTTCCGTTTCATTTCTTAACAAAAGGTGCCTGCAAGTACTAATCAAAATGTTGCAATTTGCATATTAATGATGTTTTATCTAATGATATTTCCTTCATCTTGAGGGTAATCAAATACAGATTTTTCCAATTTTTTCTTTCCTCAGGAAACCATTAAATTGTGATCTCTTAAATTAATCTGACCGAGACTTTTTTTTAAAACTTTTTTTGGCTCAGTCTGCAGAGAAGGTCTGAATTCAATGTCTGAATAAACTACCTTGGTAAAAGCAATGGAGGTGAAATACTTAAATCTCAAAAGTTTGTTTTTCTTTTTTTTTAAAGTAGCTGAAGATAGATTGGCAATAAAGTTCTTCCTGCAACCTTGCTATTGCATTGATAGCAATAACCTTGTCATTAATGGGTGAGCATTGGCGCAATAACAAACTTTCATGAGCAAAGATATTAGGGCCCATTCACACCAGACACTACGCTGCACCACTACGAGTCTGGTGTGCAGTGCCCCAACACAGTGCCAAAGCACGGATCCTAGTGCATAGCCTTATGTACTCTTTTTGTTCGAACCATCAGTGGCATGGCAAATTGCCTTGTCTTGTATTGGGGCTATGCTGGAAACAACAGCCAGCACCGCTCCAATGCAGGTGGTGTGAATAGACTTACACTCAACTCTTTGGCAGCTTGTGTCTCCTACCTTCCAGCACTGCAGCCTTCCTTAATCTCTTTAGCGTATGACACTTTCCACAGTGTCAAATGTCTGTGTCCTCTGGCCAACAATGTTGTTCCATCCTCCAGGCACAGCAGTGATGTAAGGGCCATACAATGGAACCAACGTGCACAGTGGGAAACACAAAGAATTTGAAACACAGGAACTCAAGACTTCCGGAAGTGTTGAATGCTGAAGAGATTGAGGTTGCTGCACTTGAACAGAGAGAGGGTAGAAGGCACTGACTGCCAAAGAGGTGAGAGTAATATCTCATCTATTGCAGAGAGCTGCTATTTAGATTTTTGGGGGGCAACCGACAGTGTCACTTTAAAATATAACTCCAATTTTGTTGAGTGATCTCTATGGGGTCTATTCACAAAGCTGCCGAAGGATCTGGCCGTAGCTTCGGCCGATCCTTCGGCTAGCTTCGGCACCAGGACCCCTTCGGTTCAGGAGAACCGAGGGGGACCATTATTGAGTAAAACATGTCAGAGTGAAGAGGATCCACGGCAGGACAATGTGTACCTGTGTGCCAAAATAACATTTCCAGCAAAGCTTGCAGTGTGCGACTGTATTTCTTTCTGTGAGTAACTGCTGATGCTGGAGCAAGATGGGCTCGGACGGTGTAGACTCACCATTCTCTCTAGTGCTGCTGTGAAGGAGCAGTGATACTGGGATACAAAGGGTAGTTATGCAATTTTGTTGAGGACAAAAAAAGATGGCTGGCAGGACCCAATGTTCCTTTTTGATGGCTAAACTATTATGATGTGAATTATCCTGCAAAAAAACTGTTACCATCCTATGTTTACTGTTATAATGTTCACTTGCATTCATATTATACATTGACCTGCTTGACGCATGCAAAATTCTATAACCAGCCCTACTTCTAGAACCGTACTCCTTGATTACAACAAGTCTCTAGCGCCATTGCTTTCTTTGCTCATATTAGAAATCAGCAAATATTTTTTTCTGTATACTTATAGTTTTATGCAAGAAGTGCCTACTGTTAGGAAACCTTCACATTTTTAAAAGAACCATATAAGAAAAAAAAAGACTTAGCAGTATTATTCAAAACATGCAGAATGTTCCTATTTATCTACCTATGAGGACAAATGGGGTGAAGATGTGTTGGGTGTGGTGTTTAAAATTCAATCCCACATAGAGCCTCTTGTTCCTTCCTTGTGGTCCACAGCTGGTTTAAGGGTTTTAACTAAATGAGGTTCCAGCTGTTCTCTAGCTGATGGCTACACTTCCTTGCATAACTGTGCACATGGAAATGTTTTATGGTCCGTTTCTCTTGATTAAAATGTTGCATGCTGCAGTTATTACTATACTGTAAATGACCAAACTGTTATATTATTTTCTGAAATGAAAAAGTGAGGCCCTCAGGAGACATAATGTAGCTACTTGAAGATTTATTTCCACTACTTTATTTGAGTTTGACATAACTGGTTTGGTGCTATATTACCACCCTCCAAAGTGAGTTTGATTGTATCCCTTGGTGGTTTAAAATAAAAAAAGATTTTATACAATGCTGTTCTTTTCCCTATCTGCCTAATAACAAGATGATAATGATCAACTGAAGAAACATGACCTGGTACTATCAGAGGTAGGAGGAGGTTTTTACAAGAGTTCATTGGCATTGCATATTAAGACCTAGTTTTTACTAAGCGGTCTAATGTCAGAGGGTTAGTAATACACATACTTTATGCAACTAAGATCCTGATTACCCAACATTGGGGATACACTAATCTCCCTGACTACAGGGAGGCCATAAGAATAATTGATCGTCAGTATGCCTACACATGTATGTTTGCCATAACAAATAAAAGATGTGCCTCCTTCCACAAGGTTTGGGAACCCTAGTTATCTCACTCATATTGTAGAATATAAATGGAACCCACATACGTACCATAATTTGACTTATGTTTTTATGTGTTATTATGTTTGAATGTTACTGTTTTTTCTATTGTTTGGTGTTTATGACTGTTAAAAACAAGACTCCATTTACATCAAAAGCTTATATTGCATATGCATAGTTAAAGTGATACTATCCTGGTAGGATCCTAAACTCAGGGAAATTAAGTATTATATTTTCTGAACTTCCACATATAGGAATACCGAATGTTTGGCATTGTAACTGAAGCATTTATACTTACTTAGATACTGAGTCTTCTACTTTGTACATTGTAAGTGCCTTATTTCAATGTATTGTAACTAAAATAAACACTAACATTTTTCAACAAAGATGAATTGTTTACATGTGAGGTGTTCAGCCCCCGAGGGTAAGGATAGTGCAGAATAATATTTGTTTATTTAAATTCTGCTTATGCATTATGTTCTATCTATGTTCAGTTTGAATTCCCCCGGATTGTGATGGGTTTACTTTAAGTACTAATATTGGTACATGACCATATTTTACCCAGAATCCACTTAACTGGTATTAGTCATCAAAATGATGATCAAAAACTGTGCTTGTCTAGATCACCTCACCCCTTCTAACAAGCAAATGTTTCCCTAATTCAGTTGAAGTTCCATTGCCAGGCAAGAATTTTGCTCAGACCATTCCCTCTGAATGATAATGAGTACTTCTGATGTTGACAAAAGATCTTTATTGTTCAAGACTTAAGGCCTTCATAGCCAGTTTGCTGAGAACAATCATCGAATCAGTGGCATTGATTGTCTATCGCCACCCTTTGGTATCGGGTAATTATGATGAGAATGACTCTCAGGGGTTCCAGGGCTGAGACTTCTTTACACGGTTAGAGGATATGCTTATGACTTATGATTGCACTTGCGTAATGTTTCTTTTTCTTTCTGCCTGAATATGAATCCCATATATTTTAAAGGGGCGATATTTATTGACAATGACTGAGTTGTGATGCACTTTCTGTGCTATCAACATTCTTCAGGGGAATGCGTATCTCGCTAGGAAACATGTTATTGATTTGAGCTGTAAGACCAAAGAACACTACATGAGGAATGGATTCTGGGCTAGGAAGGAATACATTGTATATCATTTGCCTCTAGCATTATTTGAGGGGGGATGTCATCTGTATATGTCATGTATTAATAGCCCACTGCAGGCAATTCTCATATACAGTGCTGGGGTGAAAACATTTTTCTAAGTCTGCATGCACCTAATGTCTAGCAAAGTTGATGTACTGTGTCTGTAAACACACAGAATACTCTTCTGTCAGGTGATAGATGAGAAAAATCCACACAGGTTATAATGTACGTTTATTTTTACATATATTGAAAAACTCATATAGAGCTTACATTAGGCAGTGTTAGTCTAGACACCTGATGATAGACAAACATTAAAGTTGAACGCCACACAAACAGCTAAATAAGCAGATGAAAATTGTGTTGAATAGTTGCTTTACCTGCCTTGCATTTCTGTCCATCCATACCTAATATTTACATAGCTCAGCCACACAGCACAGCCCTGTCTGGAAGGTCAGGTAACCTGCTTTTTCTCTACTATAGTTAGGTAAGACTTAACTATAGTAAAGACAGGTGCAGAATTCTCCAGGGCAGGGGGCAGAGCCTTGATGCCCTGTGCTCACAGGATGTGGGTCGAATGATGCTGGGCATCATTCAAAGCAAAAAAGGAACAGAACTGGAACGGTAAGTGGGTGAGTCTGCAGGAGACTGTGCCAGAGAGGAGGTGAGTGTAGCAGGCAGTACTGCTTTTTAACTTTTCAAGAGCTGCCAGGGAAATATTTTATTGATGTTTTGTACTAGCTATTATTGGAAATTAATCATGGGTCTGTTTTATTTATCTCAAGGTGGTCTACTTTATTTACCTGGACTAGACAGGATACACAAACTGAGTCTATCAGTTATTATTATTGCAGGTACACAGATATTTTCAGAGCCATTTCCCTAACTTCCTGACACATCTTTCTTTCTTTAATTATCTCCTGAATACAGCAATAGGTCTTTAAGATGACCATAAATAAGAGTCTCTTTCACATTATCCTGCAAAAACGTCTTTTAAGTGGAAGTCCAGGCAAATTAAAAGAGAAGATCCTTTATTATAATTACCTAAAATCTGGCTTTTACAGGGATGAAAGGAGGGAGGTGGTGGGCAAACTAGGCAGACAGATGAAGCAGACTCAGACAAGGTGATGCAAGATGTGGGAGGCTCCTAAGATGGCCCAGACTGCTGTTAAGCAGACCCTGGAGAAGAGGGTAAAGTGGACCTGGGACATCACCAGATTAAAACTTCTGGGGGAAGGAAAGTATAAAGTTTAGTATTTTTTTAACACAAAAATAGCATGGGAGGAGTGAACAATGAGGATGTGAATGATGGGTGGGGACCCAAATTTAGAGTTGGGCTTCAAACACACTGCTTTATCTGATTGAAAGAAGTATGTTCCTATACTGAGTCCTGTATCCCTATGTGTAGATTTACTTATACCACTATGACATTGACTATCTTGCTTTCTTCTCCCACATTACCTACTGGTGTGAGCAACCCCTGAGGCTATTATGTGTAACTTATTTTTCCTATAGGAAATTTTTGGTTCCCTGTGCAGCTATTTGCAATATTAACTTCTTTGTACTAGTAAAACACTGTCTTTTTTGTAAGTTTGGGGAAATCAATACACTCATGATTACTCTAAAACCCTTGAATACCTGAATACAGATGTTTGTTGTTGTTGTTAGGTTCTGGAGAAGCCTACTATGTGTAAAAATACTAAGGGGCTTATTCATTGTGAATAGCCCATACAGCAGCCCTTCGGTTCTGAACAGAAGGGCAGAGGTGGCCAAAGCGAGCCGAAGCATCAGCCAAAGCTACGGCTGGATCCTTCGACTCTTTAGTTAATAACCCCCTAGATTTCAGATGAAAAGGGTTACCCTAAGCAATTGAGCTGGCCTAGACTACCATAGATTATATGCTGAATGCCAGGTCTGTTGCTTGGTATTCTTTTGTACTTGTGGTATTGTCCTGGTCTTATTTCTAGCCTTGGCCTTTGCTGGGAGTTAGCGCAACTTTTTCTATGGAAAAAAGTAGATTTGAAAACATCTATTTGTTGCAAATAAAGTTTTTTAGAAAATGTCATAACTTTCATCAGACCAACAACTAATGGAATATTTCTAAATATAAAAGTCTCCTTAATGTGGAGAACCCCTGTAACAAAAATAATGTTATTATTTGATGAATTTAAATTAGATTGCCGCTTAGGAGATATGCTAATAATCATATTCTTGGGGTATCTTGGCCCTTTAAATTCAAAATGTCTTCAGGCATTGGCTGCCCTAGCCCATTTTATCACTCTGAGTTAATATTTATATTTTAATAATATTTGCTTCCAAGTCAATTGCACTGAGCTGTGTGAGTCTGTATATTGGTACCCTTATAAATAAGTTATGCTAAATTATGATTTCATTTTGGGAAGCAGTTCGGGGATTCATAAATAAGTGATAAGTGCTTATAATATTTGTTCGGATTTTGATATTTTAGATTTGCATGTATTTATGGTATGAATCTTTTTTTTTTATTTTAAGAAAGGGTATAAACTGGTCAGTCCTTGAAATACAGTTTTAAATGTGTGTATAAATCAGATTTTTTTCAAGGAAAATAAATTATTTCTAATAAAGTATCCAGAGTAGATGACAAATTTTGCTTATTGATAAGCAAGCGTGCTAATGATTTACTATTTTCAATATGCTGGAGTGAATTACCCGCTGTGCAGAGTTTTCTGCCAAGTAATTGTAAGTTCATGATACAAAAAGACTGAAACTCCGTGCTTTAAAAGCATTTAGGTAACATTAAAAATATATGCTTTAACATTAACAGAAAGCACAGTTTAACATTTAATAATAGCCATATCTCTGTTTCTTCATTTGCCAGATAGTAATAAGTTTAGATCTGTTATAAAGGTTTAAATCCTATGTACGTCCAAAAGAGTAGGGATTGATAAAAGTAGTATTAAACTCTCAAACCTTTTTCAGTAATTAATCCAGCCAAACAAATATACATCACCCAGCAAAGCATTGATTTACAATTTTGCCCAAATGCTTTCAATCATAATTTTTCTGAACAGCTGCTTCCAAGTCTTTCAGCTCATCTTCCCTGTACTTCATGTCCAGTACAAGATCACTAAGGACAGTGGAGACTCCAGCAACTGTTTATCTACTAGCTTACTTCCTGCCCCAAAGATACAACAGGAAGTAAGAAGTCTTACTAAAGTAAGGAGAACTCCCCTCCTTGGCAGTGATCACTGAAACAGGTGCCCCCAATTGTGACAATTGTAAAAATGTAGAATTTTGTATGCTGGGTGATAATGTTCACCAGGATGAACAGAGAGTGTGAAGCTTCACAGAGGAGACCCAGGCTACATTAACAGGGGTTCTAACCTTTCCCTCTCCTCCAAAACTACAAAAAAACATGTTTTCACATTTACATACACTATAAGCTTAACAAAATTGGGGTAATTTGGCCCATGTATGGCCACATGGAGACTATGTAAATCAAACTGGGGATTTTTTGATGTTGGGGAATATGTAGAGGGAACACAACTGCATGCACATGTGCA
This sequence comes from Nanorana parkeri, assembly GCF_000935625.1. Classification (NCBI taxonomy): domain Eukaryota; kingdom Metazoa; phylum Chordata; class Amphibia; order Anura; family Dicroglossidae; genus Nanorana; species Nanorana parkeri. Next base: position 473,577 of record NW_017306325.1, read on the forward strand.
TATGGTAAAGTAGTGTAAATAACATGGTATACCAACTAGGGAACTGCAGAATTCAGCAGTCCATGTTCTCAACTAATGGAGAGCATCAGAATGTTATAGTTCACAGGTGGTTTAATCCACAGTCACCAATCAGATCCAGACCAATAGTGAAAAGTAACCTTTAAAAGGTTTAGCTTCCCCATGGGCTAGAGCTTAAATTAAGCCCATGAACTGAAAGTATATTTATAATTCAGAAAAATGCTTTAGCTTCCCTTCACACCTCTACGGTGCATTATTTTATCTCGTGTTGCATTATCACATGCACAATTAAACTATGGTATTTGACATGTAAATGAATTAGCCAGTTCATTTTGAATGGGCTGACAAAGCATGAAAAAATCCTGAACTGTCCTTATTCCATAATGCAGCATATCACAAAGCAGTAGTTCCCTGTGTGTTGTAGTGAGCTGCCCTGCTCCACCTCAAAATAAATGGCACCATAACACCACCCATGTTGTACCATGGGTGCAACACTGTGTAGTTTGCACCATACAATGCAAACTCATACCTGCAGATTTTCAGAAAACTCCATTCTAAATTCAGGAGCCCTGGAAAGATCTTATGCCAATTTACTCTCTGTAAAAGTTGATATTTACATAGGGTTAGGCTTCCTTGCGCCCAAGAGAAAGAGTTCAGGCCTGACAATTGGTCACTAAAGCACCAAACACTGTGAGGTATACTTATGCTTCCCATTCTCTATCTCTCCTATTTTTAGGACACTCCAGCATCACTTAGAAAGAGTTTGCAGAAACACAAGAAGTTTTCCTTTTCCTATTGCATACTCTACAGCCTTACTTTTAGTTTAAAGTCGTTTTCCAAATTACATCTTTGCATTAAGATGTTCACACTGCACGTTATACTTATTTATTATTATTTGTATATTTTAGGTTTCATATTTCTTCAATTATTTTTATGTTTTAGGATTCATATTTCATGCTGCTTTACAGTATTGTATACAGTAAACATACATTCACTCGGTAAACTCTAGTGATGGAGTGGGGTAATGGAAACTGAGTTAAGAGCAATTAGAATAGCTCCAGCAGGGAGGGATTTAACATATGACATATAACATGTCAGGCATTTCCCTACAGAAGACAAAATGACAGGTTAATCCTCATCTCCTTCATAAGCACTGACAGCAGCCAATGTCAGTGCTCTTGCATAGGTGTAAACAAAGCCACAGGCTTGTTAATACAGGAGTGCTGAAAGACTGTAGGCTCTGGCGAATGATCAATGCATGAGCAAGTAATCTGCACATTTCTAGATTTAAAACTGGAGTCCCTTGTGCTTGGTCATGAAAACAACAGAACCGGAAATTTTATGGGTTTTTCTTGAGAGTGAACATTTATTTTGAGTCAAAGACTTCTGACTCTCTAAAAGAACCTCTTTGCTGGACAAATATAAAACTGAAACTAGCTAGGTAGATGGGAAGGCTAGGAGTATCTAAAACGTGCTGGTCTATCTAACAAAAACAGTGAACATACCAAGAATGATACAGTAAACGAAACAAACAGGCTGTTGTGCTAGCACAATACTTATTATATAAAAGCATGTATAGAATGCATGTTGTAGCTTTTATAGTATGTAATGGCTGAGGTGGTTGGATACGTAAACGTAAACTGTTAATAAGTTTGTCTATCAATACATTTAAAGTGACACTAAACTCAGGAGTTACTTTTTAAAAATGCATTCAAGTACCTTATCTATTAACAAAAATGTAGCTTATTTGTGCATCCCTTGGCTGTAGTTCCTCAAATCATTCCTGAATTGATGCTGACACTGTCCTTCCTTCTGGAGGGTGTTGTAAAGTAGAAACCGCTCCATGCTACAAACTACAACACACAGGGACCATGTGGAGCAAAAGTAGCCACCCTCAAGAAGGGAGGACAGTGTCAGTGTCATTTTAATAGATAAGGTACTTAAATGCATTTTTAAGGATTAACTCCTGATTTTAGTGTCACTTTTAGCTGATATCCTAAAACACTGATAGCTATAACATGCAGAGTGGGCATCACTTCAAACAGGCCTTTAAAAAAATCTTTTAGAAATGTAAAACTGTTAGATGTTCAACTCCATAAGCAGAGGTTTTTTGTTTTTTTGTTTTTTTAAACAGTGTTGTTCTTCTGATAATGCACAGAGATTTTACTTTAAATGCAAATAGTGTTCGTTTGACTTCTTTTTTAAAGGGTAAAAAAAAGAGGACTACAATAGAGCCATAATATATGATGGAAATAATACATAAGTATGCTTGTGCCATTACTGTGTATGTTTGCTGTGTTCTATTATGTGTATTTTTGAATATGCATCCCTTAGTATGAAAGCAAGCGTTTGCCAATCTTCTCCTATTTAGGATAATGGCATTCTATGACTGCCATGCTTTGTAATGGATGCATTATGCATGTGTGGTATTTGCAGTACATTTAGAATGTTTGGGAATGCTAAACACACCCTTACAGTTCATTTTCCTTGGTGATGTTCAGTCAGCTGCACTTTTTTTATACATTAACTGTTGTCTTTGATAAATCTGGTCCCTTATTTGGCTGTACAATTAATAAAAGCAATTGCTGAGTGTTGCAGCTTGAAAGCTCATCTAAATGATATGGTAATGCTACCATATATCAATTGGAATCGGGCAATTGAAATGCCCTGCGCAGGGAAATACAAAGATGAATTAATAAATGTTACATATTCATCATAAAAACTAAAAAAAACAAAACTAAAAGGATTCATTTGTACAAGTGCTCCTATATTTATGGCCGAGCAATAATATGTATTTTCATGAAACCCCCATGTTTTACATAATACTAATCCATTATGAGTTAAATATATGTAAATGACGTTGTATTAAAATACATTAGTCTGGGAATATGACATATTGTTCAATTATATTTAGTTTTAATAGTCTTGTTTTAGGGAAGATGCAACATGGCACCCATTGTTCAGAAATCCTTTGACACACCTGATTGTTGATTAAAGTGCATATAACATTTTTTAAACAGGCAGGTTTTTTTTTATTGTAGAAGAGATGTACTATATTTCTTCTGCAATGACAGATTCTTACCTGGCTGTTCGCAATTACATCTATTGAAATGAATGAACTACCATGCATGTGGGTGTTACATGATCCAAGCACAGCCAATCAAGCTGGCTGAACATCCCTTACCTGAAAGAAGACTGGGCGAAGACATCAGCGGACAGTGAGGAGCATGAACACACGTCACATTGCTGCAGGAGTAGTGAGTATAGATTTGCTTTTAAGTGCATTTTCTTTTTCAGATTTTGGTAGAATGTCGACCAGCCCAATAAATGCATCCATGTTTGACTCATTACAAGATGCATGAGTGCCCCTTCTCCTTCACTGTCTTTATCTAATTGAGTTAAATGCACCCAGGCAGTTCTTTACTTTTACCTTTGTGCAGTGCTCACCATTAGACTTAAAGGAGGACTATGGGGTAAGTGTTTTTCCTCATAGTTCTCTTTAGGGTCACGGGAAGACATATACTAACCTCCTCCTGTGACCCAAAGCTCAGTATATCATGGGCTATTGCCCGCTATATATTGAAAGCGCCGCATCCGAGATGCATCCTGGCAATACTGTCTGGATCCACCCAGCTGCGTTAGTGACAGCTGGCTCTGCCTATCTAGAGTCTGAGCCAGCTGTGCCCACCCCCTCCCCATCTGTTCCTCCACTTAGTGCTGGAGAATCGGAGCGGTGAGGGGGGAATCCCTGCGGGGAGTGGTGACTAACAGTCACCGCTCTCTGCAGGGAGATGATTGGAAAGGGAGCGAGCAACGGTATGTGTTCGCTCCTTAACTGGTCAATAGAGCCGATGTGTGACAGTTTCTTTGTCACAGGTCGGCTCTAAATATGAGGATGAATGGAAATCACTCACCTCATAGTTCTCCTTTTAAGGAAGTAAAATATATACCCGAACTGCAAGGGTTAAGTAATCATTTTTGTCTAGCTTCAAAAAGTTATACTTAGCCCATCCTTTGAGCCAGCTTGCTCTTACAGTCCCTTTAGCCTCTCTCCCCCTCCGTTGCAGCAATCTAAAGTCTGTGAGTCATCACATTTCTTACACGTGTATAGGATGTGAAGACGCCAAGGGACATACTATCATTGGAGCATAGGAGGAGACAGTTAGGAGGGAGCACCATTACAGCCAGCTGGCTCTGAGGTTTGGGTGAGTTTAAATTTGCTATTTTTAAACCTAGTGAAAAAAAGCACTTAACACTTGCAGTGTGGGGGAAGCCCCACATTTTAGTCAAAAGCTGCAGTAAGATGAGTGTTGATTCAGTTTTTTCATCTTTGAGGGAAAAATAATTTCTGTTGAAATTTTCTAACCCATCCCATTGAAGTTGCACATGATTTAGCATGGGAACATGTGGGCCTCGGTGTGTTTTAGCTGTAAGTTGGACTGTTTACCTGTAGATCAACTTTGAAAGAAACCAGTACCAAGAATAATACTCAGAGACACGGGCTGTCTGTATACTTTTTGCCTGGCATTCTCGGACTTTAATGCTTTTGAGTCACTGATCCAAAAAAAGCATGCAGATTGCAAAGTCAGATTGAAGTCAGGACTCCTAATCTGCAGATTTGTCCCCGGACTGGGTCTCAGAATGTATTCATAGAAAAAAATAAGTAACAGAATTTAAACAAAAAGGATTGTGTAGCTTTCTAACAGCTAGTTGTCTCCAATGTTATAAATATTACAGTACAGAATAATACAATAATAAATACAATAATAAATAATAATAATACAATAATAAATACAATTGTGTGGTCAAGAAGTATTTTATTTTCTTCTGTAAGCGGAAATTGGCCATAGTTGTCTGAGGCATTGTGTTTTGTCTTCCTCTGCATAAAAACAAAGTTTGTGAGTGGTTAAAATTAATGGAAATGTGCATTAGTTAACCCTAAATAATCGTGAGCTACGTCAACATCCCTTAAGACAGACTTGTAGAGACATAGCTTGTAAACTTGACTTGACTTGTAAAACAACTAGACTAGACTTGTAAAACAAACTTGTAGAGCCATGTGAAGGAAGAATGACCATAATTGCGTGACACAATGTTTGAACAATGGCCACTTGCAAAGGAGAAAAATAAATAGATTGAATGCATTTCTGAAGAGAAAAACATAAATGATTATAATAACAGATTGTGAGGTGCAAAGTTATAATAACAGATTGTAAAGTATATGATACTAAACCAGGTATGATTTTTTTTCTTTATTTCCGGTTACTTTGTAGACCTTATATTCTCTTTTCTTAAGGACCCCATCATTTAAAAATTAGAAAAGGCTTAACTTAATGGTCTTGTATTCTTTTCCATAACTAGAGGTATAATACCTCCAGATTTTCTGGACTTGTCGATTTTCAACTTTATTCCTGACATTAGGTGTGAATGTTGGTCCTGCAATATAAGAAAAGGTTTTCAAAATACCTATCAGCAGTCAGATATGCATACTGTTAAAAAGAGGCAGAATACACATTCTACTTAGGTTCCATAAAAGTGAAAATAATAGTAAAATGCCAATGATCATCAGGTTTATTACAGAGTGCCAAGTGTGACATTTTAAGTGTTGACTTAGTTGGCAGTGCATAGAAGAACTCCTTTGAATGCGTTTACATACAATTTCCAAACTCAATGATCTCTCTTAATTAGGGATAGAACAAAGATATATTAGTTGTGTAATGTAAAGCATGTTCAGCATGGATGATCACAATAGGTGCAGCTACTTATTTAATTCCCTTCAGTTTTCAAAACAATTTACATAAAAGTAGTGAGATTCAGATTCTTTTCTCACACTTAAAAAGTCCAACTTAGTGTCTTGGTTACCACGGATGTTAGGAGAACATAGTGATATGACAATAATGCATTATTCATGAGTTCAATTGAAAATGTTCATCTTAATCTATTTTTCCTGATGTGATGTAAATGTCACTGTACAGGAGATGAATGTGGCCTAACAACAATGGAAAAACCAATCAGTGACAAGCTATGGCTAATGAGGCAAGAGATGCAAATTCTATGGGTGACATGGATGGTCACCCCAATTCATGAAGTGGGTTCTGACATGCACAATACTATTCCTCTAACAACTCATAGGGCCCTGTAATTTGCATGCTGACAAAGGTTCTTATGTGATGAATGTGATCAATGCAATATAAAGAAAGACACAAATGTTAACATTTTTAGAAAGTTGGTCCTACTAAATCTTCCCACAAATGATATTTCAATATGAGTACATAATGTTGAGCTGAATCACTTCCTGAATGTGTGTACCTTGGGAACTTGTGAGACCCTGCTGGTCCCAATCTCTATCCCCAGATCCCAGGCTCTGACCCTGTACACTTGTTAAACCAAGAAAAATAAATTCATTTTTTCCTGCCGTTTTAGACAGAAAGTAAATGTAAACTCTAGCAATAAGATATACCGGTAGGAACATTGTTAGCAGTTTAGTTATGTATACATAATGTGTAAAATTAGGTATGCATTACATTTTTTGTATTTTGTGTAAAGGTGAAAACACATGGTAGTAAATAAGTACCTCTACAGAAAAATCATTTACTGCTTCATCTGTTTATTGTTATATTAAATTGTTCTTAGACCTCTAATGTTTGCAGAGATACCTAATGTGTGAACAGAAAAAGTAATCTAATAAATACCATAATGGTGTGCATGAATACCTTAAGAGTGGGCTGATGTATTTGTTTTGTTCAATAGGAGGCAGGTTTTTTAAAATCAATAATATCAAATTAGGAAACACTGTTCAGTGGAGATAGGGCCCCTCTGTTATGCAACTTTAAGAGCAACATGGAAAATACATGCTGCATTTAGGTTATATGTGGTATTACAAAACAGTACATTTCTCTAGGACAGCATCAGCAACTGTGTGTTCTATCATCACATAACATGTATGCCATATACATTTGTAAAAATGTCCCATTATTCATTGGCTTACATGCAGCAGCAACTTAAAATTAATTTTAAGTTGTAAGAATAGTCTTTTTTAGGTAGTTTAGGTAGTTTTTAAATAGGTAAAAGCTATCAGAAGGTTACGAGTAACTTGTTAAAAAAATAAAGCTTAAAAGAGAACTAAGGGGTAAGTGTTTTTCCCCATAGTTCTCTTAAGGGTCACGGAGGACATAAACTAGCATCCTACCATGACCCAAAGCTCAACATATCGCGAGCTACAGCGCACGGTATACTGAGACCCCTGCAGCCGGGATGGATCCCGACATTACTGTTGAGATCCACCCAGCTCCGTGAGTGACAGCTGGCTCTGCCTATCTAGAGGCAGAGCCAGCTGTACTCACCCTCTCCCCCATTCGTTCCTCCAGTCAGCACTGGAGGATCAGAGCAGGGAGGGGGAACCCCAGCGGGGAGCCATGACTGACAGTCAGGACTCTCTGCAGGAACATGATTGAGAAGTGAACGAGCGACGGTATGCATTCGCTCACTTCCCGATCTATTGAGCCGACGTGTGACAGTTTAATTGTCACACGTCGGCTCGAACTCTGAGGCTGAGTGATTTTCACTCACCTCATAGTTCTCCTTTAATTCCTCAACTTTGTAAGCAGATTGATTAAGCAGCAATGTGGAAAGGAGAGATAAGACAGGTTTATAAAATATAAAAATTGCAGTATATTATCTTAGAGACAAGAGCCAGAAAATAACAATAACATGTAAGCCTTTATCACATTTGATGAAGGAAAGACTAGGCAGGTTTTACATAAAATAACAATTATAGTGGATTGTGTCAAAGACAAGAGGCAGAAATATTGCACAGACACGCCACACATCATTTAAGCATTTTTAGTAGGCTGCATTTGAACAGGGAAAGACAAGATAGGTTTTAATGTGAAAAAAAATTCTAGTGTATGATGTCAAGAGACAAAAGGCAGTAGCAGTGAAGATCACCAGCACCATGTGTGGTTGGTGCATAACTGGAGCCGTCGGCAAGTAGTTTCAGCATGCCCATTCTATAATCCGAGTAATTAATAATGTTGAAAGCACCCCCTTTGTCAGCAGGCTTAATAATAATTGATGTGTCGCTCTGTAGGGATTTAAGGGATGCTAACTCGGTTTTGTTTAAATTAAAAGTCTGTGTGGTCTTACTGGTTGTTCTGTGGTCAGCAACCTCATAAATGTGATGTTTCAAGGTTTTAATGAAGGTTTCAATAGTCGGGAATGCCCCAGGTGGAATAAAGCAATTTTATTTCTAAATTTAATGCTGGTAGTATCAATGGCTGATGTGCAGGGTGTATCAGAAAAATGTTTAAGATTAAGAGACCATTCTAGTTTGTATGTGTCTATCTCAAATTCAAAGTCATTAAATATAAGTGTCAGACAAAAGATAGGCCCTTGCTTAAAATGCACATTTCCCCATATGTTAAAGATTTAGAAGACAGGTTAATTACCGGGCAATCCTCGACATCAAGGGGAGGTTCTTAGCACCTGTTTGTATTGGGGGGAGGGGGGTGTATATATAGGAGTACTCTAAATGTATTCAGTTGTCACTATGTTTGCTCTGATGAAGGGACCCTGTGTGGCTCTAAAGCGTTGACTATGTTATACATGACTGCATGAATGTAACTTTATTATATTTTTGGGAAGCCTCACTTGATAAAACATTTATCTCATGCAGCTTTTGAGGACAAAGCCCATTTGATGATGTATACACTTCTATTAAAAAAAGTACTATTTAACTGGCAGAAGTGTTATAGTATACTAGATATTTTTACCAACCTCTATGATTTTGCAACTGTTATTTTGAAAGCCAGTATATAGAAAAATAATGGTGAAAAAAAGCATTTGGTTGAAATTTGCATATTGTGTACTAAAAAGTGTCCGACTTTCTCATTGAAGAACGTTAGAAGGTATTTATATTTTAGATCTAGGAGCGATTGTCTCTTTTTTTTCCTCAACAACACGGAAAAGTTATGGGATCATACTTGAGAAGAGGGAAGCACTTCTGCAAAAAAGACCCAGGGCACTCATTAGCTGCCAGCGGAGCACTTAGTAGAAGAGTCTGGTCATGTGCCTTGAATGCCAGAGTATAAAAATGGATGCACAAGATATGGAAAAAAACCTCAGAATCAAAGCTTAAGAAAAACTGAAGTTTGGTTGTCTGCACTTAAACATAATCCACTTTTCCTAAAGGGCCTTAGAGGATTCTTATGGATAATGACCCAGGGGGCTGGAGGTAAAAATCTGACCCTACTTGCTGCAGACTTTCCTTTCTGCCTCCAGGATTATGTTATATAATATTGTTATTGGCATTGAAAGCTGGGTATGATAACAGTGGTTATCAGGTGTGGCGGACCCCATGCAAGTCTATGTGGAATCTGATGTAAATGGACATGTGTCCATTTACATCAGATTACCTCCGGTCCGGCACAATCTGGTTCATCGAAACGGATCAATGATCCGTCTGTTTTACAGGACCGACCCGGAGCTAGAGCTAACCGAGTGTAAACAGACGCTCATCCGTTCAAACCCGGCTGCCCGTAGACGTCCACGGAGCATCCGATTGGGGTTCGACTGAAAAACTGCTCATGTGAAAGCGGCCTAAAAATGCATTCAAGTACCCTATTTATATAAAAAAAAATTTAACTTATCTGTGTATCACTTGGCTGTAGATCCTCAAATCATCTCTAAATTGGTGCTGGAACTGGCCTTCCTTCTAAAGGGTGGCTACTTTTGTTCCCCATGGTCCTTGTGTGTGTTGTAAAGTAGCGCCATTTCCAAGCTCACTCCCGTAATGGACTACAATCTCACGTTTAGTTTATTAATTTGTATTAAGATTGTAGTCCATCACAGGAGCGAGCTTGGACCAATGGCTACTGTACTTTACAATACACAAAGGGGAACAAAAGTAGGCACCCTCCAGAAGGAAGGACAGTGTCAGTACCTATTCAGAGATGATGTGAGGATCTACAGCCAAGTGATACACAAATAAGATATATTTTTGTTAATTAAATTGGTTAAGGCACTTGAATGCATTTTTTAAATTTAACTCCTGATCTTAATGTCATTTTACTTATCAAACGTTTGAGATATTTCAAACTTTTTTTCCTGTGCAAATCCTTTTTAGCTGAGCTCCAGGCAGATATTTAAAAATAAAAAATTAATACAGTTATGTTTGGGGAAAAAAAACAAATTAGATATGTTAAAATGCAACTGGTATAAATCCCTGAAATGTAATTCTCGTGTAATTCTCTCTACTGCAGAAAAAGGGGCTGCACTTGTAGACAGACATATGTGCTGACAAGCAACTGCTGACAGCTGGTGAGAGCAGAGTGTTGATCTCATTGGATTGCTGTTGTTTCCTCACTGTCTAGTCACAGGCTGACTGCAGGGACATTGCATACCTGTATTGCTCAACTGTAGCAGAGAAATGGCAGCTCACCGGAATGACTGTGCCTGGTGGCTTTGTAAATCTCAGAACTAGTAGACAGTAGACAGAAATACAAATCCTATGGCAGGTAAGAAAGCTCTATTATATAGATTTCAACTGTGAATTTAGTGGTTTGCCTCTAGTTAAGCTTTTAAAAAAAACAGCTGGGAACCATACTTGTTTCATAGAGAATACACACAGCAATACAATTCATGCATGTTAAAAATAACAATTTCATGGTTTCCATATTTTTACCTTGTTTGTTCACCACAGAGTTTAAGGGGTTTACAATCAGTGAACTTTCCCCTGCATCCAACCCTGTAATGAAGAAGAAAATGTTTTTGGAAAAATGTAATGGTGTCAGACCAAATCCAGTTATTGTTGTCTGATGCCTTATGCCATCTTACTAAATGTTATCATTAGCACTATTGACTTGCAGTATTCTCTCTCTACTATTGTCTGGCATGGGAGAAGACATATCTTCCCTGAGCCAAATAGGACTCCAGCCAGTATATAATGATTCAGGATAAAGATAAATAAATATTTAAACTCAACTTGTTCAACATTCCCGTTTTAAATGTGCTGACAAAAGAAGAAATGGCAAAGTAGTGTGGAATGTCAATCGCATTGAATTTAAAATGAAAGAAAGCTTCACCATAACGCCATAAGAAAACATCACAAAACAAATACTGTATTTGGGAATTTTCTGACTGACTGATGCAGATATCTTACTTGAATACAAAATGCTTTAACAAATAGCAACCACTTAGATTTCAGTTTAGTAGCATCAGATTATTTCTGCTATAGGATACTGAATATCATACATAAACATTCACCTATGTGCTGCTTTATTGAATAAATCCCTGTATTATGTCTGCTTCATACAGTGGAATAACAATAATGCTATCAAGACTTACATCTCAACTACCAATCGACAACAAATGAAGGCAGTACTGAATTGGACTGTTTAGAACCCAGCAATAAATCCAGTTAGGGCTCAACATAGTATGGATATAATCCATCTCTAGTCAACATGGTTTTTAGTTTTGGATAGAGTGGGGAGGGGTTGGAACTCCTATTAGGTTTTTTTTTATTCACACTCTTTATTTTTTTGCACTGTACTAACACACAATGAACCTTTGTAATAAAGTTCAAGTTTTTATTATAGATATTAGATCACATCACAGTACAAATAGTGCAACATTTTGGGGACCATGCAGGACCCCCATCATTAGGCATGTAGTTATCATCCACCTAAAAAAAGGGTCCTGCACGGCCCTGCACTATTTGCACTGTGATCTCTATAATGAAAGCCTGCTTTGGTGTAAGCCTGCCCCAGCATTAGGCATGTAGTTATCACACACAACAAAAGGGCCAATGCACTATTTGCACTGAGATCTCTATAATGAAAGCCTGCCTTAGTGTAAGCCTGCCCCAGCATTAGTCATGTAGTTATCACACACAACAAAAGGGCTGTGCACTATTTGCGCTGTGATCTCTACAATGAAAGCCGGCCTTGGTGTAATGGCGAGACATTTTCTCTATATTTCACACCGATTAAACGGTTAGCAGTTGCTACCTTACCCAAGGCTATTTCAAGTAAGAAGCAGGATGGGGATATAAGAAGTATCAAATGAGAATAAGTGGCATAGCTTTCTGGATTTGCTGCTTCCCCTACTGGATTCTCAATAGACAGTGGAGTCTTCCTACAGTAGAGCAATATGCAGCAGATTGAAACCGTGTCTGCTCTACAGAGACATATGGTAACTGCATAGAGGTTGCATCAATATTTCTGCAAATAATCTCAATTCCAGGATGATTTAGTTTACTGGTAAAGTAGGTTTATTCTTCCTTTTTAGTCAATAAATCAAATTAACAGTGCAGTTTTCTTTTGTCAGCAAAGTCAATTTACGTGGACATATTTTTTCCCTTTATTACTATAATGCATGGTTAATAGTTCTTGTTAATGTTATCATGCCCATTACCTGTCAGGGAATGTTAAGTATAATTGTATGCTAAGCACATTCAACTTCATTCGGAAGGAATGTGTGGAATTTCAGCTCAATTTTCCTAATGTTAATTAAAATATTTCCAAAACAAATAGCCCATAACGTGATATGTATTATGCCTTGCTTGTAGTTTGAATTCAAAATGTCACTTATACACCCATGTTCATCCCTTTCCTAATAAAGGTTAATGTTAGCTAATGTAATTAGAGTTTGCTAATGGTTCATTGTTCTATATTCATTTGGATACACTTTTCTGTTAATATGATAGGCTTAACATAGTAACTGATTCCCAGGATGGATATGCCTGTGAACTTGTTATTAAGACTGCAGGTAAGTTATCGATAGACATTAGATGAAACCGAGAAGATACCAATGGTTTTGCCCCCATTGTTGATTGCTGTGTGCATGCTGTGAAACAAAATGTTATGTCTATGGAACATTTGATAGCAAGGCTGAACTATGTTTTAAATCTCCAACTAGAATGGGATTTTATAAAGACATCTAGCTGCCCTAGGCACATGTATATGATGATGTCCTTTTGTGAAGGCTACACCCCTTTTTTATCATATAATTTCTCTGAAATTTAAAACAAGAATGCACTGTGAGAGCTAGCATTCATGCCATACAAAGACGATGAACAAGAACCCACAGGTGCACACTGAATGACACAAGGCTTAGGAAGTTGTAAATAGCTCATTCACACAAAACACATGTTTAGAAGACCATACATTTAGGAAAAACTAATTGGGGGAAAAATAAATAGAAGGTGCACCACTCCAGTGGTGGTGGAGAAACCACTTATCTTGAATCAAAATCAAACAGGAAATTACTTGCTGATGGTTGCTTATATTCTCTATTTTTAACTAAAACCCAACACATTTTAGTGCATAACCCCCCCTCATCAGGGCTGTAACAAAAGATATAATACATGTGTGAACTATAGTATAGTATTTTGAACCTAAGACAAAAAAATGCATTCAACCTTAGAAAAGCATAAACATAAAAATACAAAATGAATAGAGTTCACCTCGTATATGTTATAAAATTAAATTGGTGTGCACAGATTATAGATTAAATTGGTATTCATAGAAATTATTTTCATATGCACATCTTAGTACAAAATGTATTCTTTCAAAATACTTACATGCAGACAGAGATCCAGCCCACCTCAAATGGTTTTTATATTAATCTTTGTTTCAATCTGTGTCCCATTTTGGAACTTCCCTTCACTTCCTGTCTTAGAGATACAACACTAAGTGATGGGAAGTGTCTACAAAGTTGGGGAAATCCCCCTTTTGGCAGTTGTCACCACACAAATGTGTTTTCCTTCACCTTCTGATCTGGTGGTAGCCATACAATGTGTGCTTTTGGTTACTTTCTGTCGCAGTTACCCTGTGCTGGCATGTGATGTGCCCCATTTTGTAAAAATAAAAGGGGTTCTACAGGCTGATCTTCACTCCTTGGTAAGGGCACTCTTACAAATAATTTAAGGGGAATTTATCAAAACTGGAGCGGGCAGAATCTGGAGGAGTTGTCCATTGCAGCCAATCAGCTTCCATAATTTTCAAAGCTTAGCTGAACAAACTGAAGAGAAAAGCTGTTTGGTGGCAACTGCTCCAGATTCTGCCTACTCCAAATTCCCCCATATGTATTTTGCATATTTTTGTATTTATTGATTTGACTAAAGTTGTGCTTTTAAATGTATGTCTCATAATAACAATATTATAATAACAACAAAGGTATTTTCTTTATTTCTTATTTGTGTGTTCCATGTAACTTACAAATAAATAATTCTGAAAACATTTCCCTACTTATTATACAAATTAATCTGAATGTTTCCACTTTTTATGGATCAGCACAATGTTTTGCTTTTATGATTCTCGTGTTTTAAGCCAGAGGCGATTTTTTTTTTATTGAAGCACAGGCAATATATTTCACTGCCTTATCCATTAGTAATCATTTCAATAATCCTAAAACATTTCAACATGAAAATAAATATTACCAGATCTTTAATATTTATAGGCACACAGAAATAATAGGAAAGAAAAATGTACTTTTAAATATTAGTCAGTATTGCAGTTCATGATGTCAGTGGACTGTGAGTAAGAGCAGGTCAAATGACCAGCGTTGTATATTGAGAATCATTATAGAGGACTGCAGTCTGGATAAAACTGATAGTGTACTTAAAGTATATATACATAAAGGAATGCGTATTAGGCTTTCTTTTATTGTAGACTGCTGTAGTGCTTGGATTAAAGTGATCATTTGGTTACAGTCAGATACATCCAGTATGCTAATTATTGCTAATTATTGCAAGGAGAAAGAGGTGTGAACAAGTCCTTAAAGTGATATTAATGTCAAAAGGTTTTTAGGCTATTTCAAATGCTGACTTTAACACTCACAATGGATGCGGCTTCCTGATGTTTAAATGTGTTAGTTTCCTGCAGAATCAGCTGGTCCCCTGAGCACTTTTTTGGGGGGTAGCTCCTTTCCCTTGCATGGTACTATGAAGCCTCCCTTGTGGGTGCTAGTCAGTTGTGTGTGTCTCAATAAACACAGGCACAAAAAGGTACGCCATTCCCCTGCTCTCTGCACCCCACTTCTTCCTCCCTTCTCCAAGCTAGTATATTGACAGCTACTGGAGACTGTGCTGTCCCTTGTGATCTTGTACTGGAACGATAATTCAGGGAAGCCAAGCTGAGAGAGTTGGAGCCAACTGTTCAGAAACCCGATGACTGTAAGTGCTGGAACAAGAATGTAAAGGTATACTTTGCTGGGCAATGTATACTGTATTTGTTTGATCTGGATTCATTATTGAAAAAAACTTTGAGACTTTAGGGGTACCTATAGGTTCTGAAGAAGGAGACGTGGCCTCTGAAATGCATAAACCGTGGCTTACTCGAAGTCAGTCGGCTGAGGTGCTATACCAACATCTTTGCTATTTGTACTTTTGTTATACACATCATCTGTACATGCCTGCTAATTCCAGTTGTTTGTAAGTACTGTCTTAGCTTTTTTACCACCATTAAACTGTTTTACATTTTTATTCCAGTTTACCGGTTGCCCTGACCAGTGGGAGCTACCTTGAGAGTGTATTCACTGCATTCGTACACAGTTGCAGGTGCTGCTGCAAGTGTTATTAACTTTTTAGACACCAAACATGTGAAGCTTTAAATCGCAGAAAACGACCACATCCAAAATTGGCCATAGGCGACGCTTTAATAGCTTTTACCGCTCATCAGTTTAGTTTTATAAGTAATTAATGGCCCTAAAATTATTGCTCACACTCCGGCGTTCATGGCAATATGTAACAAGTGTGGCACAATAGGCGGCATCTTCATTTTCGCATGTTGGCGCACCATGTTTGCGTGTGTGGGGGACTTTAAAAAAAAGTGTTATATTAAAAAAATGTATTTGTGACTATTTTTTTAGCTTCTTTGTTTTTCTTAAACTTTTTTTTACACTTAACTTTATTGCTCTCACATAGGGGACTAAGAAATCCCCTATGTGATAGCCAATTCACATGACAGGTCCACTTTATGGAGACACCAGGGGTCTCTAAGACCCATAATGTCACCTACGGACCCCCAGAGAAGCTGATGAAACAGAGGTCTGCTTCATCAGCTTCTCACCGGCATTTGTAACCCGAGAGTGACACTGAATGCAGGAAGTGATGTAATAAGTGTACTGATCTCCCTATTATCTCCACTGACAGTGTCGCCGTGCCGGCCCCAGCTACAGCGGGCACATCGGATCTCGGGACCGGCAGCAAGAAAAAGGCGGCGATGGAGGTACGGTGGGACAAACACCCACTAACAGTTCCCCACTTGTGTGCACGCTGAGTGCCGCACACCAGCGGGGGAGAGGCAAGACGCCCTCCTACTCCTATAAGGCTCCCGTACAGCCGTTCAGGAACAGCCATGGACGGGAGGTGGTTAAAGATCTAGAAACATTGTCTGTTAATGAGAAGATGTTCATTTGTTCTCAGCCTTTCTATAGGGACAGCCAGAGTTTTCTGTGACATTTAAAAAAAATGTTTTTATATATGCTGCAAGAATTGGAACACATAAATATGTAGAGGGGTTTTTCTCAAATTTGACTGCAAACGTGGAAATACACTTTAAAGAGAGATGCAGGCATTTATGGATCGCTCTTATCCAGGCATCTATGGAAAGAACAGTGGGGTAACAAGAGAAATTCATTACATTTACCTGTGTGCTGTTCTTTCTCAGAAACAGCTCTACTTAAAAGGATTTCCAGAATACAGCGGTACCATTAGCTCTGTGTGCTTGCTGCTTCCATTTCATTCTATCATTTTTTCAGGAAATCAGCCATGGCAATCAAAGCCTATGGGGTTGCCAATTTGCAGAAACAACCTCTTTTTCTGCAAATTGGCAACCCCAATTAAATCCTTTTTGTATTAAATCCTTTTTCAACCCAATGAACATGTTCACCCAAAATGAGTCTTTACAGTGAATCACCTCTGTATTCCACTGCAGTCCAAGAGAGCTCAGGATGGGCAGTGCCAGTGTAGTGATGACCATTGGAAGTAAATCAAATGGTGGAACAGTGCAGGCTCTGAATACATTTGTGTGCCCCATCCCCCTCATTTCTGTTCAGGATAGCAAGAATGGAGAGACTGAAAATCTATCAGCAGGTATGTATGTTCTAGCTCTGTATTTAGCCGCCCGGGTAGAGATGCCAAATCAATGTCCACAAGCCTGCTTATAGTTGTGAATAGAACCCAAGCTCTTATTGAATTACCCTTGCATTAAATTATACACAAAGGTCAATAAAATTACTTAGAACTAATAAATGACTATTCAAAGGTCAAACCAGTTCTTTCAGTGGCGAGAGTGTTCATTTCTATTTCATCCCCGTAAGATGGAGGTGATTTAGCTTTGGTCTTCTTTCCACCTTTGAATCCATATAAGCTCAGTCAATAGACATTACTCTGTAAGCTAGGAGAGGCTAGCGATGAGACTTCACGTCCATTGGGGGTAGCACAGCAAGATTCCATTATTAACTTACTTTACAGGTGCAATATCCTTTCAACAGTAACTCATTTTAGACTTTATTGATCTGGCGAGAATTAGACCAGTAACCAAGGTAAAAGATTTAACCAACTGCTTATCTCAGAAGGAAATCTCAGAGGACCCAGCAGACTGCACATGACAGTAAAACCCTGAGTGCAGCTGAATTACAACACAGACAAGGACGGACACTGCACGCAGATAGCAACTCAGAATACAAACCTCTGCTCTCTTTTTTTTTTCCATTCTTAGGGCCTGATTTACTAGGGCTGTAAGCTCAGTCGTTGTGTTGTCAGGACTCACTAATGCTGCATGGACCACATACCATTATTTACTAAACTAGTACATGATGTGCACAACTCATGCCTCTAAATTACACACACACCTACATGGAACGGGCACTTACAAATTCACTTAAATCGATCACAAAGCAGCATATTTCCAAGACAATGTCCCTTTCCCTACAGCTGCATCAAGCAGAGATTTAAAACAGAATATGATTACTTTTACATTTTATTGCAATTTCAAAATTGTATTTGTTAAAAATGTTTTAGAAATGCTTAATTATAATGTCAAATATAATTTATTTTTATTTATAGCGACATTTAGCCCTCATTCACACAAGAAAAGGCCGGCACGTACAGCTCCGTGCTGTGTGTGCAGCCCTATCAGGCAGCTCTTGGGAAGGACAGGTGCTGCGTGTGATAAGTACGCAGCCCCTGTCCTTCTCTATGAGAGTACGTGGCCGTACGCTGCCCTACGCTCACCCGCCCTGCACGTCCGTGCGGGTGCTGGTGAGCGTACTCGTACGCTGACAGGATGGATCCTGTCTGCATCCGAGCTGGGACACCCGCACCCGTACGGACCTGCACTTGAGGTGAGCGTAGGGCAGCTTACGGCCACATACTCTCATAGAGAAGGACAGGGGCTGCGTACTAATCACTAACATGCAGCACCTGTCCTTCCCGGGAGCTGCCCGATACGGCCACACACACAGCACGGAGCTGTACGTGCACGCCTTTTCTCATGTGAATGAGGCCAAAACATTCAGGTTTTATTGTTTGTTTTTGTTTTTTTATGGTGGCCAGATTTGCTTAAAAAGTTATTTTCTCCTTTATTTTTTTATTTCTTTGTTCTCAAGTGATATCAAGACCGCAAGTTGCCCCCCCCCTCCCCCCCATACAGGTGCGTCCATCAGCTAGCTGACTGCTGTAGAGACACCCGTACGTGCACAGTCAGAGGGGGTAGAGCAACATTCACTAATTGGTTTTGAGGATTCTCACTAATGTATATAATCACTGTGTCTGCTACATCTGTTGTCACATTGTTTTGCCTGATGAAAGGACCACACTGGTTCTGAAACATTTCAATCTTTTTGTGATAGCATTTTTATCTAATGTCAAAGGATCGTTGATGTAGACCCAGAAGTGCTGGTGATCTCTTTAACGCTATTGTTTTTGCGGCGCCATCCGCTGGCTATTTCAGCACCCACTGCTGTTGTAAGAAGAGAAACGTCGGTCTGGAGTGTGATGGGATATCTTTAATACATGCAATACAGTCTACCAAAGCACACCCACTTCTCCAGATGTTACATCCAGCCATCACAGCATTTTGATATTTGCATAACTCTTCCCAAGAGCCAACTCAATGATTGCATCAGGACTGAGGGCTTTTGAGAGGAGTACTGAGAGCAGAAAGCTGTAATGATTTCTGGGAGCTATGTACAGCACCTGCTGGCCTCCTACCAACCCTCATCTGCATTGCATAGAGAGGCAGAGGGAACCAGAAATGACATCACTGGATATAAAGTAAGAAATGTATTGAAAATGGAAAGGATTTATTTAATGAGGTCAATGAAAGGGCAAGGGAGGAACCGGGGAAGGGAAAATATCAGCAGATTAAACTTCAGCTTTCCGGGTGGGTAGCATAGAAAGGGTTAGAACGTCTGTTGGGTTTTTACTGCTGTAAGAGTTCATGTTTGGGAGATTGAGATTTTACTACAGCTTGTTCTGACAGCTGTCACCAGGACAGGAAGTGAGACAAAATCCCTCCAGAAGGTATACACACCAATATCTTTAAAAAAAGCTCTAACAATTCCAAAATTTCCTAAAAAGAAGGTTTAATTACTGTATGTTTTGACGCTCAGTTATCTCTAAATCCCTTTAATTAGACAGACAGAGGGAGAACATCTCCCCTAAAGGGCAAGTGTGCAGAATCTACTGTGACAGGAATACGGCCATTATTAAAAAGCACTTTTATTATTAGAACTAGGAAGGGTCAGATTTTTTTTTGCTGTTTTCCCATTGAGGGGAATTCTTTATTTGTGTCACTAGGAGAGGAATGACAGTAAAAATCCCAATGGGATCAGAGCCAGCAATAATACCCCAGTAGAAGTTGTGACACTTTCCCACTCTACCCAAAACTACAAAAATGTCTTGTCTTCTGGTTTCTCTACTGTAAAGTAAATGCACCTTAACTAAAAGAATTATCTTATTACAGAAAGAGAGGAAACCATAAGTTTGTATATGTCACAAGAATTAAAGACAAAACATAGAAATGTTGAAGATTGACAGGAGAAAATGACCAAGTCTGCCCTTTTTTGTGTGTGGATATGTGTTTAAATTAACTTACTGTTGACTCCCTACTTCTGCTGGATGTCTATTCCAACCTTTCTCAACCAAGGTTCCTTCTGGCTTCCCCAGGGGTGCCTCACAATTTTCACACATTGTGATGCCTTTCCATGGTACAGGCAGGCTACCTGCTAGCACCTGGCAAAGAATAATGCTACTCCAGGGAGGGTGGGGGGCTGTGGCTCCTGATGTGATGGCATTACTCTGATGTCAAGGGGACTCGTGATATAAGGGGGAGGGGGAATCTAAAAGAGAGGCTTCCAATGTAAAGGGGGTCTCTGATGTGAAAGGGGGGCTTCTGATGTAGAGAGCACTCCTCATGTGAAGAGGGAACTTGTGATGTTAGGGGGGTGCTCCTAGTGTGAGGGGGTGACTATGATGAGAAAGGATGGAGCTCCTTCCTGATGTTAAGTGGGGATCCTGATATGAAAGGGGGTATTCTGATGGGAAAGGGGGGGTCTGATGCGATGGATAACCCCACTTTTAAAGGGTGCCATGGCTGAAAACATGTTGAGAAACTATCTACTATAATATTTGCTATTGAAATAATTTACAGGTCTCAGTGAACTAAAAGTTATTATATCTATAGCTCATGGTATATTAGCATGACCAATAAGTTATTGTATACTGTATATAATAATAAAGAAATATGGAATGTGACACCCAGAGTGGATTCGATTGTGACACCCAGAGTGGATCATTTTTTAAGATCGACTTCTCCATAAGACATTATTTACATTAATAATCATTAAAGCCATTGAATAATAATAATAATAATAATGGCCAGTAATAATCAACATGTTTCTTAAAGAAGAACTCTGGGAAAAATTTTGATTAACCCTTGCAGTTGCTTTTCGGTGTAACTGCTCATTTTGGTCTAGGGACCTGGAGGGGGCGTGGTGGTCCATTGAAGTGAATGGCACCATAGCCACACGGGATCACAAGGCACATTATGCCTGCGGTTCGGTTCAATCAAAGTAGTGCTTGCAGCATTTTTATCGCACCAGACCGGACCGCAGGCATAATGTGCCTTGCGATCCCGTGTGGCCGGAGGGCGTGACTACGGTGCCGTTCACTTCAATGGACCGCCACGCCCCCTCCTGCCCCATAAAAAAGTTAGCCGGCCACAATGCGATGCAGTGCTTTCTGGCCAGAATCGGGCCGGAACGCACTGCATCTGGTGTGAACGAGGCCTAAGAGCAACCCGGCTCACAGGATCAGGTGAGTATAACATTTTTATTTTCCTTCCTAGACCAAAATGAGCAGTTACACCGAAAAGCATAGCCTCACTGCAAGGGTTAATCCAAAATTTTCCCAAAGCTTCTTTAAGAAACATGTTGATTAACTTATATTCACAAACATGAAACCCAGTCTTCTACTCCTCCTATCTTCTACTCCTTCTAAAATGAACCATGTCAGACAAGCTTAGTAGAGATTTGTAGCAGCTATAAATCTCTCACTATTTTCTAGGTCAGTTTGTTGCTGGCTACAGTACCTGCAGTTACCGATTGATAGTATGACATAATCATTAGCAGATGTATTGGGTAACAGTTAACTAGTGAAGCTGACAATTCTGTAGCCAGCTCCATATGCTGCTAAAAGTCAATAGCTCAGCTAGTACTTTATAGATTGGAGGACTGGCTATTGCAGAATGACTGTACTGAATGCAATTCATTATTCCTTGTACCAAAAATTCTTGAGAGATCTTTGGGAGCTGCCATAAATTCCTTCTAAAAACTGCTGATTCGATGTGTCTTTTACCCACTCAGAACACCCAGACTCTGCACTCATAAAGTAGAGGAAGTTCACTTTAGAATTACTCTGTGGACATTAAACAGCCATATAACACATGTACTCTGATAAATGCATAGCACCAGGTTTGATTTCTGTCTGCACTCTGATTGTCCAGAAAACAAAATTAGGAACTGCTGGCTATGTATCAGTGACACCATGTAATTCACTGCTAATGTGCTTTGCAGCAATCTTCTGGATCCTGTACTCAGGTGTGTCCCTAGCATTTTCACAGCGTGACAAGGATAGGGGGTGTAAGGGGGTGCTGACAGAGCCTGCCGCCCCCTTTCTGGCCAGAGCATCCCAGGTTGCTAACAGCGGATTTGACCCAAAGAGATGCCACCTGAGGCAGCAACCTGCCTGTACTGCTGCTGTGCTCAGCGACTTTCCTCTGCTGTGAAATCACAGCGGGTCACTTGCACTGCACAGCCTCCATTCAGAGAACACGTAATATTTATTATCAAATGAAACAAGTCGTTCTCTAAATGGATGAAGGACACTGACTTTACAACCCACCAGTCAGAGAATGTCTTGTGTTCCTCGGGTATGTGATGCTATTTCATTGCATTTGGCTGATGTAGTTGCCCTTCAGGGGCCCCAAGCAAATTTTCCAACTATTCTCTAACATTCTGACATGCCTACAAATCGAACAGAGACATATTTGATCAACACTACTGTTTCTATGAGGCATTTTTGTACACAATCAAAAGGTACACAAAGGTATTATGAAGCCAAAGCTATTTTGGTGACTTCTTACTTGCTGACTGTGCCATGTTCCCTTGATGCTGTTATGTGTTAAAAATGTTTTATTCTTCATCTTTTTTTGCTGAAATGAAAAGCAATGCGGTGATCAGCATGCACACAAACACAAAAGTCCTTGAGTTAGAAGTTGGCATTTGGAGCTATAATAGGTCAGAATCAGATGGGTATCAATAGCTCTTCTGCCAAGTAGATCATCCAAAAAACAAAATGCAGACACAGGTAAACAGATATTCTGCTGAATTACGGTGAACTTGTTCTCTGTTTGGCAGTAATTATACAGTTCCAAATCAGCTATGACCTATAAAATTTCCAACAAGCTTGTTTGCCTTGATCTCAACTACTGCAGACTGAGCAATGTAATTCAATGTTAGGCAACCATTTTTAATCATGAATGATGATCAGTATTTTCTCAGAGGGAGGTCATAACTGCTTTTTGGCATACGTGTTCCATAATGTAGACATCACTAAAGCTATTGGATCGGGGTAATGGTCAGGTGACTAGCGTTTTCAGGAGGGGGGATCAGCAATGGCATCCTGCATTTTGTTTAAATATAACTATACTGATACACTTAACATCCCACCCTAGATCCTATTTACCGCTGTAGCAATCGTTTTTTCTGTGCAGTGTTTACTTCTCCTCCAAATACATCCTCTTCCATGTTGGGTGCACTTGGGACCATCCTGGGATGCAGCTCTAGTGTCAGGAACAGCCTCATACAAGTCCATGAGGGTTCATTGTGGTGGGGAAGTCAAAGAGGATTTCTGCTGAGAATTAAACATTGCTCAGGATGTGTCTCTGCTACAACTAAGACCCTAACATGGGAGCTATTAGTGTAGGTTAGTTCAGAGGGGTATAGTGGCTACACAGTTACATGGGTGGGTATAGTGGCTACATAGTTACATTGTGGTTATATAGTATTTGAGGTTGAAGAAAGACACAGGTTCATTGAGTTTAACCTTTGTGAGCATGTGTGTGTGTGTGTGTGTGTGTGTGTGTGTGTGTGTGTGTGTGCGCGCGCGCGTGTGTGTGTCTCTCTGTGTGTTCTACTCATTAGGAGTATCAGTACGCTTCTATGTTAGGGTCTCTGAGTAAAGTATCTAAATTATATATTAACAATTGTGAATTATAGTATATAAGTACAGTTGTCTTTAAAACTGCAGTACAGGTACTTCTAGAAAATATATGGAAATTACCTTCTCACTGGAGTATCCCTTTCAAAAAGGGCCCATGCATATTACTATGTGTATATCTATAGATTACTTGTAAAGCAATATTGTACTGCCCTGCTCTCTCTATGAACTAAAGAAAACATCCCCACTATGTTATGAGACAAGAAGAGGGGAAGATGTTCTGTAGTGAAGAGAATAAGCAAGCTGCCTAGGGTTTCAATGTTGCTCCTGCATGAATACAGTACAGTGAGTGGTGTCTCCCTAGGACCGGAGCTGTGCTACTGGCAGGACTACTTGGAGAAAATAAAATGAAAAAATACCAAAAATAAAACACATGCAGCCACCACAAGGGTTGGAAAGCTCCAATATATTACATTTTTGTTCCTGGGTTTAGATATGCACTATATTGCCAAAAGAATTGGGGCGCCTGCCTTTACACGCACATGAACTTTAATGGCATTCCAGTCTTAGTTCGTAGGGTTCCATATTGAGTTGGCCCACCCTTTGCAGCTATCGACTCTTCTGGGAAGGCGTCCACAAGGTTTAGGAGTGTGTCTATGGGAATGTTTGACCATTCTTCCAGTAGCACATTTGTGAGGTCAGGTACTGATGTTGAACGGGAAGGCCTGGCTCGCAGTCTCCGCTCTAATTCATTCCAAAGGTGTTCTATCATTTTGAAGTGAGGACTCTTTGCAGGCCAGTCAAGTTCCTCCACCCCAAACTCGGTCATCCATGTCTTTATGGACCTTGCTTTGTGCACTGGTGTGCAGCCATGTTGGAACAGGAAGGGGCCATCCCCAAACTGTTCCCACAAAGTTTGGAGAGCATGAAATTGTCCAAAATGTCTTGGTATGCTAATGCCTTAAGAGTTCCCTTCACTGGAACTAAGGGGCCAAGCCCAACCCCTGAAAAACAACCCCACACCATAATCCCTCCTCCACCAAACTTTACTCTTGGCACAATGTAGTCAGGCAAGTACTGTTCTCCTGGCAATCACCAAACCCAGACGTATCCATTGGATTGCCAGACAGAGAAGCGCAATTCGTCACTCCAGAGAACATATCTCCACTTCTCTAGAGTCCTGTGGCGGCGTGCTTTACACCACTGCATCCGACGCTTTGCATTGCACTTAGTGATGTAAGGCTTGGATGCAGCTGCTCGGCCATGGAAACCCATTCCATGAAGCTCTCTACACACTGTTGTTGTGCCTATATGCAGGCCACATGAAGTTTGGAGGTCTGTAGCTATTGACTCTGCAGACAGTTGGCGACTTCTGCGCAATGTGCGCTTCAGCATGTGCTGACCCTGCTCTGTCATTCTACGTGTCTGAGTTTCTGTTGTTCCCAGTTGCTTCCACTTTGTTATAATACCACTAACTATTCACCGTGGAATATTTAGTAGTAAGGAAATTTCACGGAAAACCTGAATCCAATGATTTGGAGGGATGTCCCAATACGTTTGGCAATATAGTGTATACAGTATATATATTTAACAATGCACTTGTGGTATGCAACAAGAAGAACGTCACCCAGCATGTATCTCTATTAATTGAAATAATATCCCTGCTCAGCGATCATGGATCACAGTCACTTCCAAGGCTTTCTTCATGTCATTGAGAAATAGTGCCAGTGAAAACACTGTAGGGTAGGACGTGACGGGAACACTGACTGCTTGACGGGCACCTCGCCACTCACCTCTAGCAGATGTAATTTAATTGGATTGTCAATCTCTTTAGTGAACAGGAAGATAAAGCTGTCAAATGCAACATGTAAAATACACAGGGTGAAGGCAGAGCTCTCCACTCCGACTGCTCGCAACATGGTAAAGAATGGATTCACAAGCTATAAACTGTTATTTTCCTTACATTTTTCATCCATCGCTGTACAGTTATCCTGCGACATATGTTTTTATCATTGCACTCAATGTGTATGACAACATTTTGCTGGAATATGCTCTGCACCTTGCCTCTACATCTATTTTCATCACAAAGTTTGTTTTTAGTGGTCAGAAAGATGATAGATTTTTAATGTTCCCATGGCATCACATATACAGTTTGACAGTATGGGGTTTTTTAAGTTAATAAGGCTTTCATCTAAAACATGTGTATCCTATTATAAAAGCTCAAAACATGACTTCTCTGCATATTTGTGTTTCTACATATGTCCCGAGGTGTCAATGGGAACAGCCATATTGGGAACACATTGCTGCTTGGAAGGATTCAAATATACACTGAAATAGTCACAGGCAGATATATTGTATGACATTGTTGTATTAAAATAAATGTAAACACCAACTAAATGTAGCAACACATAGGGGTTGATTTACTAAAGGCATATAGGTCATTCACTTTACAAGTGAGTTTTCACTTTGCAGGAGAGTCTTAGGCCCCTTTCACTTGGCCCGATCAGAAAGGGATCAGTGCACAGATCCCCTGCTTATCAGAACGGTTGTGACATCCGTGTGCTTCCAGTTTTTTCCTCTTTCTTGCAATGGAGGAAAAAAATGAAATTACTGGACCCATGTTGGTCCGTGGGGAATCAAATGGAAACAGACTTGTGTCTCTTTGCAACAAATTACCCCCGATTCGGCATGATCAGGTCCATCCAAACAGAACACCGGAGCCAGATGTAAAGGGACACGTGTCCGTTTAGATCCAGCTACGCATAGATTAACATTGGGCTTCCAATCAGGTCCACCGGAAAAAAATGACAGTTGGACCTGATCAGAAAGCCATGTGAAAAAGGCTCTTACCTTTTTGAATAAGATGAAGCACTGCTAACTTCCATCATCCAATTATGTGCAAGCAGAAATACTGTTGTTTTTATATTTTCCTTGCACATGATTGGGTATTCTTTGCAAAGTGGATTTATATATATATAAACATGCTCTGAATGTCCTAATATACTACATTTCCTGTAGCTCCTACCTCCTGGGCACATCCACGCTCAGGATGGGATCCTTGGCATATAGAGAGCTAAATGAGATTGGCACCAATCACTTTAACAGATTTTGTAAATTGATTGCAGATAACTCATGTGATATCCTTCCCCTGTTTTCCAAATAATACTCCTTCTCAGTACTTCTCAGTACTTAATAGTACTTCTCAGCAGCAAACCTTGTGCCTCAAGACCCTGCAGCAACTTTTACTCAGGCACATACATGGTAAAGATGGGTAACTCTCAAAATCCAAACCCAAATGTTTTGTTTGCCTTGTTGCTGTCCTTTTTTTATTTGGCCTAGTAAGGGTATCTGGCTCTGTAAATGCACCCCAAGTCACTTTCCTTTACTTTAGCCAGCTGATGAACTATGAATTGCTAAGATCAGCCCCAGCCACCTTCCCCTACTGTAGCCAAATGAAGACCTATGACTTTATAAGAGCAACTCCAACCACCGTCATCTACTTAAGTCAACTGATGGCCTATGACTTAATAAGAGCACCCCAGCCACCTTCCTCTGCTTTATCCAGCTGATGACCTGTACATTTTTAAGAGTTCACTTTTAAGAATTCATCAAAAAGACCCCCAGCTCAGGATTTTCCCTCTTGGCTTCTTAGGTAGAAACAGCCTCTCCCTAGCACAGCTCCATCTTGGGCAGAACCCAGAGGAGAAAGAACACACTTGAAGGCTGTACCAAACATGTATCTCCTTTTTTCAGATCACACTACTGAGACAACACCTTGGTGATTTGCTGGAGAGAATAAATATTCCTAACTCAGTTGTTAACTTTTCACACTTAGGGCTCATGCACATAGGCACAAGTACAGGTGTATTGGCATACAGCGCAAGATTCCCCTGTATTTGGGGTGCCAGGTGGTCCCAGCTGCTATGTTTTTTGTCCATTTGGAATGTGTGCACAGAAAACACTGTACGCTGGTCTATGAGCATAAACACCAGCACAAGTGTTTACATGCACACAAGTTGCTGAATGTGAAACTATTGTGGCATTTATGTGTGTACACCTGCATCCAGCATTTTCTGTTCATACATTCCTATGGACAGAAAAAGGTAGCAGCTGAGACTCCCAGGCCGCACAAATACAGGCATATTTTACTATATGCCAATAGACCTGTACTTGCACCTGTGTGCATGAGCCCTGGGACTACTGCAGCCTACCTACCTAACAGTAGCCGGCAGAAGAAATAGCAAACTGTTTTTATTGCTTATTAAGAATATGTAAAAGCTTGGAAAGGGGAGATGTCTATACCCTGGCTGGAAATTGAGACCTCAGGTAGGATTTTTATTTAAAAAATAAAGCTGGCTGGTGAAAACCAAGAGCAATTATGCATGCAGCAATTATCTATACATAAAAAGAAGACTCAGGGTGAATCAAATACATTAAGGGAGACATATTATTTCTTTACAATTCAGGAAAATCTAGCCTCCAGCTATAAAAACACTTTTCTATCTTTGATAAATCAATAGTTATTATCACATATAATAACATCTGCACTGTCCTTTTTAGCATGTGGTATATAATACACAGCTTGATGCATCATGCCCATTGTGGCCAATATGAGTTAATTGACTGTTATAGTTGTTAACATAAAAAAACTACCTTATCGGGAACTAACAGACCTTAAAAATTGGTCATGACTTTAGAAATTTTAATAGCAAATGAGTAATTTTATACTGCTTTGTGTCTAATTTTAAACATTCCACAGGGACATCAAGATCAATGCACACAGAGGACAAAAAGGATAAAACTATATATCTATCTCATATCTATTATGAGATATAATATTATATCATATTAACTGTTTCACAAATGTTAAATGTCCGTAAACCAGTCCATATCACAACCTTTCTTAATTTAGAGACTTTTCCTCTTTTGACAACCCTTGCCATTGGGAAGCACAGCAGAAGTCACAGTAATAGACGTGCAGTCATACTTACTGTACTAAAACCCCCAATTTCCTAGTTCCACTTCCCTGTTAACAGAGATGGGGGGGGGGGGGGGGGGGGGTAGTCTAAATATGGCTGTGAAGTACAGTAGACACAAAGTACACTGTAATGTGAAAGACCTTTTGTTTTAAGGCGTTTCCAAGCAAAAACTAGGCACAATTTGGGTACAAGACTATAAAGAGATAAACAGGTTTAGACTTCAGATGTTCTAAAAACCTGTATTGTTTTACATTGGTGGAGTTGTAATCACCATTTTCCCACCACAACTAGCATGTATCTTCTTCATCAGGTATTGCTTGTATAAATAGCAGTCAAGCCACACAGGCTCCTGAGTTGGGGGTCAGTATATAAAAGAAATGTATTTATTTTTAAAAGACACCATAAATGTCAAATCCTAAATATGCAAATTTTGCTGTGAAAGTCCAGATCTGAGAAATCATGTGAAAGCAATAGTAATAGAGGAGTAACACTCACTACACATCTTATACAATAATTGTTCAACTGAGTTTTCCATTTCACCTTATTGATATCTAACCCAATTCAAATAGATATAAATGTCCTAATTTGCCCAATAATGATCACATGGTTAGTCTTTTGTGCAAGAGTATCTCTTGGTAATAAGCAAAGTTAAACAGAGAGATATGTCAATCAATTTCAATCTTAACAAAAATTCATCCTCCATAATCAATAAATAATGGAAGACAAAAGAAACAAGGAAGAAATACTTATTAACCATAAGGAAAATTGGAAAAATACTCTATTTTGCACAGGAACACAAGGATTGGACTATTTGCCAATCCGCCCATACCCCTCACCTTCAATCCCGGGATCCGCTAGCCCATCTGCGGCCCGGGAACGGCTCAGGAGGGTGTCAGGAGGTAGGGAGGGAGCTCAGCATCTTCCTCCTTGCTGATCTCCCTCCGTGCGGTGAATGCAGAAGTGATGTGTAATACATCACTTCCGCATTCACCTGTCAGAATGTCGTTTTCTGAGGTTTCGCGCGTGTGCGCAATATTAAGGCTTGACATGTTTGGTGTCTTTTTATCCGACGTGACCCCGTCTTTTATATTTTACCAAAAAATTGGATAATAAATGTTTTAGAATTTAATATAGGGGAAACAGTTTTTTTTAAAATTTCTGTAATTTTTCCTTAATATATTAAAAAATAAAAACCACAGTGGTGATTAAATACCACCAAGAGAAAGCTCTATCTGTCCCCAAAAAAGGGTATAGAATTAATTTCAGTACAGCGTTGCATGACGAAATAAATGTCAGTCAAATTACCGCAGCGCTGAATACTGAAAAATGGCCTGGATGGGAAGGGGGTTTAACACCCCGGACTTCAAGTGGTTAATATAGTAAATATTAAACATCACCAAACGAAAACTCTTTGAGTCCCCCGTAAAATGGTATGAAATTAGTTTCAGTTCAGCGTTGCATGACGGAATAAATGTCATTCAAAGTACTGCAGCGTGGTTAAAGTGGTTAAAACAATGTTTTTTGAATTTTTTTTGTTACTTTAATTTTTACAAATTGTTTTTCACACTCAGCTTTATTGCTATCACATAGGGGGCTAACAAGTCCCCTATGTAATAGCAAATATAATGTGACAGGTCCTCTTTATGGAGACATCAGTGGTCTTGCAGACCACTAGTGTCACCTAGGGACCCCAAAGAAGCTGATGAAGCAGATATCTGCTTCACCAGCTTCTTCTGGCTCTAAGAGCCGGTGAATGTGCTCAGTGACACCAGAAGTGATGAAATGCACCTCACTTCCGGTGTCCAGTGATCGGAGGAGAGATCCGTGGCTAGAAGCTGCTGATCTCTCCTCTGATCTGTCAGGGGACACCCTCCACATCGGTCCCAGGCTCACACAAAGGACAGATGAGCCCGGGAAGCTGACAGCAGCACCGGCAGCTGCAGAGGGGGACACGGCGCCGTATTGTAAAAGCGATCCGGCGTCTATACAGATGCCGGATCGCTTGTATTTAAACAGCAATCATGGTTAAAAAAAATACACACACGTAATGAAACACACATATCACACACATATCACACACACTCATTAAAAACACACACATAGCTTCATTAAAAAAAAATAATTGCACACATTCTCTTAAAAAACACACAATAAGACACACTCTCACAACTAATAATAGTTCATTAAAAATGTCCCCCTCTCCTGCTTACCTGTTTTGCAGGAAGAGGGCTGCATCCCTGGGCTTCAGTGAAGAATCAGTGTGCTCTGCACTCTGTCTGGTGCAGACGTACTAATCGCTTCCTGCATGTTAGCAGAGGCCCCACAAGGGAGCGATCAGTATGGTCTGCATCAGCAAGAGATGCAGATCATACTGATTCCCCACCAGGGAATGATTTTCATTTAATATATTGCCGGTTCGGCAATATATTAAATGGGATGTGGGCACTTGCCAGGTTTAAAGATGGCCTCCACTACTCGCGGCGGCCATCTTTAAAAACCTAATGTGCAGTGGACACAGGGGGGATACCGGAGGCTCGCACAGCACCTGAGGTTACGATGTGGAGTGTGCGGGCCCCAGCTTCCTCCGGTGCTGCGGACGGCCATCACCCAGGTAAGGTTCGCGGGCCCCTGAGGCTGGCCGGGCCCCTTAATTGAGTGTCGGCAGTACCCCCCTGATGGCGGCCCTGTTACCCTTACCTCTCCCAGATTTTCAAAATAGAGTTTTAGGTTCAATACAATTGTATGCATAGTTTTCTATATGTGCATTTTATACCTACAATTACTCCTATTATTTTACTTTTTTTTGTGGAATTAAAAATCCATTAACAAAATATAAAAAAATAGACATTTTAGATTGGCGCCCTGTATGTAGTTGGCCATCAAAAAAAGAGTCCTGGATTGGTACAATCTTTAACACATTATACAATATCTGGAGTCATTTGGAATATAAATGTATTTTGCACATGAAGAAAGACAAATTATCTTCCTTGTGATTGGTTTTGTAGTTAATGAGTGTATCTGATTAATCTAAATGTTTTATGAGTGATTAATGTGTTTCTCTCCTACTGCTCAATCATCAGAACGCTGGCAATAGAGAAACAATTAGAATAATGGAGGAGATGTTTGGAAGACACAACTCTATGCCAGACCTTAATGGAATGGTCTCTTACCATTACACCATGAACACAGTATTTTTTTCCTTTCCTGATACACTGTGTTTTCTTTCATATATAGTCTGTGCAAGAGATAAGAAATGACACAAATAAGGACTGGGTGACTTCCATGTATGCAAATCATAATCTCTAAACCAAACAGACCTTTACTATAAATTCTTTTTAGCTGAATCCACACACATTGGGTTGATTTATGAAAACTGGAGAAGACACAAATATATTCCATGTTTCATGTGAAAGAGAAAAGGGAACCTTTTAGTTTTTGTTTTTGAATAAAGCTAAAAATAATCCCAGCAGCAATAAGCATAAGTCTCCTTCCCACATGTCAGAAATTAAAATGTTTAACACATTTTAATTGTAGACAACATTTATGGTGTATAAACCATCAGTACTAAAAGTATTCAAAATGTATTTAGCCCTGGAAACAAATCCAGAATTTGTATTTAGCTTATAATTAAACAGCACAGCACATAATGCATGATTAAAGACAAAAAGCCACAAGATAATCAAGGTGCTGGTTGTTTACCAGTGTTTACCTAAAACTATAGATAAGGTCTAAATAATGAGCAAAAAACGTACTCTCACTACCTACTCACTACATTGCACTGACCATGATGTATAGTTGGAAAATGCCAGTGTTTTAAAGTGCACCCCATACACTTCCTTCAATAAAGCAGACCTAAAGTATACTGGGATCCTTTAGGCCACACATCAAAACTTAACTTCGTCCTCCCACTATCTAAAAGAGATCACAGAAGACTCCACACACCAATATATCCTCCAATAGGATTCCACCCATCAATATATCCTCCAATATAAATGAAGATATAATATGGACTGTAGATGTGGTTGTTGAAAAGGTGAAAGGTAGAATGATCTGCTGAAGTTCAAACTGAGAATGGGGAAGAAAGGTGATTCAAGTGACTTTGAACATGGCATAGT
Source organism: Nanorana parkeri (assembly GCF_000935625.1). Classification (NCBI taxonomy): domain Eukaryota; kingdom Metazoa; phylum Chordata; class Amphibia; order Anura; family Dicroglossidae; genus Nanorana; species Nanorana parkeri. Next base: position 506,411 of record NW_017306325.1, read on the forward strand.
TGTTGGTGCCAGTCAGGCTGGTCTGAGTATTTAAGAAAAACTGCTAAACGTCTGGTATTTCCATGCACAACCATCTCTAGGGTTAACAGAGAATATCCGGTGAGTGGCAGTTCTCGGGCCAAAAATGCCTTGTTGATGCCAGAGGTCAGAGGAGAATGGCCAGACTGGTTCAAGCTGATATAAAGGCACCTGTACGTCAAATAACTACTCATTACAATGGAGGCATGCAGAAGAGCATCTCTGAATGCACAACATGTCGAACCTTGAAGCAGATGCTACAGCAGCAGAAGACCTTACTGGGTGCCACTCCTGTCAGCTAAGAATAGGAAACTAAGGCTGCAATTGAGTCTTGATTTCTGCTTCAAAAAGCATTGCAAAACCAATAAACAGTGCTGTGGAAATATATACAAGGTGCTTATCTGGGATAGCAACCCAAAGAAATATACAGAATAAGTCTAATATACAGTCTCCTTTTGGGAGACTACCAGTTAATACAATCTTAAGCTTACATCACATTGATATAATGAAAGCAAAATTGGGATTCTTGTCTTAAAGAAGCTTTTAGGCAAAGGACTAGACATGAGTATTGCCTGTAGGCTGCCTGCAGCAATTTTTTTCCCCCATTGTTGACTTACTATTCCTTGTTCTGCACTTTATACACTGTGTGCAGGTGTGAGGAAAAGATGGCGGCCGCACATGCACGAAATCCTACATTCTGAGTGACGGGAACACATGCTCTGGTGTGCATGCACGTGCAACTAGAAGTGCGCGGGAAGACGCGCACACGGCCGATGCACAAGAAGTGACATCTCATCTTAATAGATTTCCCTATATAAGCAAGCCTGCCTTTTGCTTCAGTGCTGATTGTCTTCAGCTTGTACCCTGAACCCGTTAACCTGTGGATCTCCAGCATGGTGCCCAGTCTCCCCATTGGTTGGCACTCGTGCTTCTTGCTGTCCTCCCACACTCTGTCTCTACCTCCAGGGGTTGCAGGATGTGAGACACAAGAGAGGCCTCCTCTTCCACCAGTCTCTTTCCAGGTACGTGACAGGAGGAAGCCACCTTGATAGAAGAGCAGTGCTTTCCTTCCTCATAACAGAACATCCCCTTGATGACAGGGAATCTGATGGCAGCAGGGAAGTTGGAGGGTCACAGATGCACAAATTGTATGAAGCAGTAGCAGGGAAATACTTGCACTGCAGGTTTACAGCAGTGATGAGCCAAATGTTTGCATGGATTTCAGCATGGACACCCAGGGCCATCTGTATCCTAGCAACTGATGTTGCTGTGTGATCCGCACAACATCGTTGGTTGCTAGGATGCTAGAAGCTGCGCCACACAGTGTCACTAGTTGCTAAGATACTGGTGGCCCCACAGCATCATAGATTGTTATGGTGCACCCATCTATGTCCTTACAACCAATGATGCTGTGCAAGCCAGCCAATGGTGACCTCGCAACTAATAATACTGTGAGACAAGGCAAAAGCTGGAGTTTTCAGGGTGCAGCTTAGTACCAATAATGGTCATGATCTGAATCATTAGCTTTTCTGCCAAACAGTTCATCCAAAACCAAAATGCAGACATACTGTATATATGTAGCTGTTATTGTGGCTAAATTATTGCAGATAATGAAAGAAAGGTATTTATAGTACTCCAGTAGTTTATCAAGGGAAGTACATGTATAAGCAGCCCAGTAGATCTGTTGGGTTCCTCTGCTTAGTCAATTCTGTCTGCAGGTGCAAGCTAAATGAAACAGATTTTGTTTAGGATATCACTAGATGTCACAAAAAAATGAATGTATTCTCCATTACAAAACCTGTCATGAAAAATATAGGAGCTGCCACTAATTACTTTTCTACTCCTAACTATTATGTTCATCCTGTGGTTTTACTAATTAGCAAGTGACTAACCCAGACCAAGCATATAAATCAGGGCTTCTGAGTCAACTCTTTTGGGCTTTTGAATCTTCTGGCCATGTGCTTGTTTTAGATCTGTGGCTCACTATGTAGCAAAGCCATAGAATGAACAAGATAGGTAGATTGCAACTGAAAAGAAACATCAGCAATGGCCTTACTCATATTGCTAACGTGGCAGGTTTTCTTCAACAACAGGTAGTTTTATTGCAGTTGCTATTAGCCTTAGAACACAGAACACTTGCTGCGCAGTGGGCATTCACTAAGCATGAAATTGAAAAAAATAAAAATACAGAACTTATACAGTAATAAATTTGTAAAGTGAAAAGCTTTTTTTACCTGTGTCTATCTTTTGGGAGAAAAGAAAAGTTCCTTAAAATGTTAGGCTTGTAAGATGAAATGACGCCTGTATACCTGTAGCCATTGAATCCCTTTATTATCTATATTAGCCTAGTTGTGCTCATCGTCACTATTTACTATCACTTATTGCACTGGATTGTGACCCAGAACCTGAAAAAGGTTAATTAAAACTGATCTCTGTATTTAATTAATGTAATTAATGTTCATGGTTCACAACATTAATAAATGGTAATACTTCATAAATGCCAACTCAACTTCAGCTTTGAACTCTGCCCCGTCACTTTCTGGCACCCACAGTACCAGTGGGCAGTAATGAGGTGAAGCTGTAAGTTAAAAGAGTTGAGACTATACTGCATGTGGCAGGAACTGAAGGGACTTCTCTGATGCAGAAGAGCATGGCCAAGTGCAATCACTTTAAGGTGTTTCTACATAAAGTGGATCTAAAGTTGTTGTTTTTCCTACCCTCACTGTCCTCTGAAGCCTAATTTGCTCAAACTACCCATCCTTACTAATACCTGACAGCATTTCCAGGGTTTCTCCATTTCCAGTTTTGGTCTCACATTACAATGTAGTTCATGCTCTGTATGAAGGAAATGATGAATGGCTGCTTAGACTGGAACAACCAACCAGTATAAGTGACTTACACATATCCCCCCTTGCTGCTTCAGTTAAGCATTAGATGTCAGCCAAGTACTACTGTCAAGAAAGTGTAAGGGGGTTCATTTCTGCATATTAGGTTAAATATTAGAGGGTTGGGAATAGGCTAACCCTCAAAATGACTTCAGGTTTGCTTTAAAAGACACTGACACTTTGCCCGTTCAAGACAAAGGGTTTGTGTCTAAACTTAGCTTACTCCTCAGGCATATATACATACCAGACTCACTTTCATACCACCTTCCTGCACTGATGGAGCTCTTGCAGGTCAAGCCGGGGTTTTTGGTATGTAGTAACATGTGACCTCCCCTATGTGACAGTGCTCAGGCCTGAGCGACTAATCATTAGGCCTGAACACTGTCTTGTATAGAGTGCCAGGACACGTTGCAGCGGGAAGGTGGATAATGAGTATGGCTGGGTTAGTATACATGTCTAGGGGAATAAGCTATGGGCAGACACTGTCACTTTGCTTTCAATGGGCATAAAAGCAGTGTACCGTTAAATAGCACAGTTGTTTTATAAAAGTTGCAAACCATAACAAATTTGCTTTATATGATTTTTGTTCAAAAACATTGGGGCTCAGTTCACAAAGCTAACACATCAGGATGAGGATACTTATTTTTTTTTAAAAAGTGACAGTTATTTTAAGTTAAAATGGAATTATACCCTCCTATCCTCTTATATGCTGAGGAGAGTGCCATGTTAGCCTATATTTAGATCATGGTGCAGCATATGTGACCAGCTATGACATGAGCTATTTGAGGGCTTGAAAGCTCAGATGAGAGCTAACATAGGCACACTGGCAAAGTTGGCAGTTATTACCTGAGGCATGCCTTGAATGTAGCATATGCTGGCCATGCACTTGTAGGCAGAATGTAAATAAAAACACTGCAGAAAACAACATTGGTAGGTTCCATTAGAGATTTAATGACATGTTTGAATATTTCTAACTTGAGCTTACTTTTGGGAAACAGTTAACTCTGATGGCGAGACCAAGGACAGAAGGATACATAATAAAAAAATCTAATCATGCTACAGCGTATTTCATTCATATTCTTTATTACTTAGATAAAAATGTAAAAAAACATCACCTTATAACATACACAAATTCCAAACTACAAATAATTAAAACTACCTAACAATACCCTATAAATAGCCCCAGCGGAGGTACCCATTCCTTTGCCTACATAGCACATATGTCCCGGTGTTGAATAATTACTTATTATCCTAATTCATTGCGGCATATGATTTATGTACGATGGAAAAGTCACATATCTCCATGAAAAATTCCTTCATAGATCCTTCTACTATCCCTGGAAAATCAGTTTAGTTCCCCTTTAAGTTTGAAAATTAGAGTCACTTGGCCACATTAAAGACTTTTATCCTTGTGTAAAACTTTGCGAATGGAACCTTTTGTGATTTAGATTTACCAGCCTTTAAACTGGAAAGGAATATATTAGATATGAAATGGATGTAGCCTCTACGTGTTTTCCAGCACAAGGAACCACAAACACAGAAATGCACATATTCAGGATCAGTGCTAATTAAATTAAACCCAGCATTTCTTCTGAGGATTTTAATTCTATAGGTCTGGGAAGATGCTGTAGGTGCCGTTGGAATTTGTTAATAAATGGAGCTCATAGGATGGATTGCTTAATGACTCACATCCCCTCTCCACACAAGCATAGTCATGCCTTACCATCCTCTGGCAGTAAGACATGATTTCCTTTTGTTATACCAGTGTAATTACACATTATTTAGTTATAGATGTATTAATTGCTCCCTGAAATGTGCAGTTCACTATCTCTGATCTCTAATCTCCTGCAAGTGAATATGTGTCAAACATTTTGGCTTTGTAGAATAAAGTTAAATTATTATGTTGTTGTAACGAGTACGGAGTATTACACTGAAGGGCTGGGAATTTTGGCAACACTGCTGTTTTACTTCCATTGTATAGCAGATTAAAGTGGATGGATCACCTCCCTCTTGCTATGTATCTTTTCGCCCTGGCAGGCTTAACACTAGACATTCTTTGTGTTAGGACAACACTACAAGGGATACTAAAAGCACTTATCAGAATATTATGATAATAAACTGCAACTGCACCCAGTGCCTATTTACATTCTTCTTTCCAGATCCCTGGTTCATACGTGTTCCCCAGGGGGATTTTACATAGGTTCACAAGGTTCCAACTTCTTTTACTTCTCATAGCAAGCTCTTTGAAGTAGGTCTGAATTGTAACTAATAATATTACAAATAAACTTTAAGTATTTGTAATTGTTTCAAATCTAAGGGGTGTAATCACTAAGCTGCCATAGGCAGCTGAGTGAAAGACCGACCTGAAGTGAAGTGAGCCGAACGCTGACCGCTATTCACTTCAGGCTGGTACGGCTGATTTCAGCCGTATATCGGCTGAAATCAGCCGTACATCGGGTGGCTTCACGTGGCTTCGGGTTGGCCGAACATGCTCAGCATGTT
>NW_017306325.1:512278-548526 GCF_000935625.1 Nanorana parkeri
GCAGTGAGTGAATAGCCGAAGGCCGCTGAGCGGCATTCGGCCCAGCTGTTCTGCTCGGTCCCTCAGAGGGACCGAGCAGAACAGAAAAATAGTTTTAAAAGTCAAAAAAAATAAATAGAAAACCATTGTGTGAAGCGGGCAGTGACAAATAGTTTCCTATTGTCCGGCGGTTCTGCTGCCGTAAAAAAAAAAAATCTCCCGGGCACTCCGTGAGTCTCCCGCTCCCGGCCGCCCAGGAGAGAAGCACTGATATCATGGCTGGCTCCACCCAGCTGTCAGAAGCAAGCTGTCAGCCGGCTCAGCCGAGCCGAGGCATATGCATTCAGCTCGACTGAGCCGCTCGGCCACGTTCAGGAGCTGTACGGGCTATAGTGAATAGCCCGTACAGCAGCCCTTCGGTTCTACTGAACCGAAGGGGTCCTGGGGCCGAAGCTAGCCGAAGGATCGGCCGAAGCTATGGCTAGATCCTTCGGCTGCTTCGTGAATAGACCAATAATAGTTTTAAAAGGATTTCCACACAATTAAGGGGAATCAGTAATAAATATATTCATGTCAAGGGTACTTGATGTTAAATGACCTCTATCAGGGGGCAGAGGAGCATCAATGACTAAGCCCTATGGCCGAAATATTTCAGGAGAGGAGCCTGTGTCTGATGGGATGCTATTGCTCAGAGAAGAATAAAGTTTGCACAAAAGGAAAAGTGAACGGCAGTGGTGCAGGCCCTTTTTCGATCATTGGCGGATATCATTTCGGGAGAGACCTTTTTTTTACGGTGGGCCTGGGTTCCCCTGGCTGGTTTGTGTAACCATATGCTGTTAGCCTTAGAGTGGCGCTATTCTCTTCTCTGTTTGTCTTTGGGTACTTGATGTACATTGGCTTTATGTATTTTAATAAAGGTAAACACCTATGTGCTCACACTTCTTTTTGGTGTTAATTTGTTCTTCGTCTTTCTCTCCATTCTCAATCAGTAGTATGTTCAACCCAGGGAGGCCTTGTGGAGGGATTAGGTGGGACTTTTGTTGGTCAAAGCAGAACTTTGATGGTTAAAAAGCCATTGCAGCTTGTGCCATAATGTACAGCATGAATGCACAATGTGGCACTTACCTTTGAGTATGACTTATTCCAGCAATGCAAAGTCAGGCATCCCTGTCAACACTGCTGCCATCTTCCTCAGTTCTTCCTTCCACCTAAGGTCTTCTGTTTTTGGCCATTGGGCAGCCACTGATGATGTAACTTCCATGTATACATGCTGGAGTTACATTGTCCCAATGTCTGGCTCTTACTTTTGACATCTTCACAGATACTAATAGTGTACATTGTACTGCAGATGTGCCACAGGCACTGTATAAAAAGTATTGCTAGGTGAGGGCTGGTTCACATCACAAACATCCGTGTTCCAGTGCGTTCAGCCTCTGGAACGCACTGGAACGCAAGCCGGACGGCACCCGGAGTTCAGGGGTGGAAGGGGGCATGGCGGTGTCTTGAAGTCAATGGCACGCCATGCCCCCAACACGCAGTGCGATCGCCTGCACCCGGAGCACAGACGCATAAGTGTCTGTGTTTCTGTCTAGTGCTGCAAAAATAGTGCTTGCGATCGCACTGCGGGCGGGCAGTGCATTGACTTCAATGCACCACCACGCCCCTCCCGCCTCTGAACGCAGGGAGCCGGCCGGCTTGCGTTCCAGTGCGTTCCAGAGGCCTAACAAACTGGAACGTGGAGTTTGTGGTGTGAACCAGCCCTCAATGTAAAATACATTGTTTGGAAACCATTTGTTAACAAGCAATGGGCACTAGTAATAAATGAATGCATATCAAGGACTAGGAGGGTTCTTCAGTAACAGTTGCTATTACAAAGGAGTACATAGATAATGTTAAAGCTGAATTCCAGCCTTTCCCTCAGTCTTGCACTACATGTTCCTCTCCTGCACTGAATTTTCTTATTCTGATTTCACCATGAGCTTCTCACAGTGTGCATTAAAAGCTGCAGCAAGTAATTTTCTGGCTTGAGGATGTCCAGCATCATCTAGTTCTTCCCTCCTCAACGTTATGCACTTTCTGAAGTACCTTGACCCACCCATTTCATTCATTGGACTTTAGTTCTTTCCATCATGGAGGCTCAGTATGATATGTGGATGCTACCTAGGGTGGTATGCAAATGCAGCCTGCCAAGGAAGAATTACTCGTACAGACTGGCATCGATCCACCAAGGCATTTTGATATTTGCCTAACTCCTTCTAAGAACTAGCCCACTGCTCGCATCAGGGCTAGGGGCTCTTGAGAATAGCACTGAGGCAGGGTGCTGTGATGTTTTCAGGAAGCTATGTACAGCACACTGCTGGCCACTCCTACCAGCCAGGATCTGCCTGCATTACATAGAGAAGCAGAGCCCCAGAGATGATGTCACTGGGTCTAACATAATGTATGTAATGGAAACAGAAAGGATTTATTTACAAATGTCATTAACATGTTGATGAGGAAAAAAAAAGAAACCAGGAAAGGCAAAATATAATCAGGTTAAACTTTACCTTGAAGAAACTGTTCTAAAAGATAATGTTTTTTTTCACCTTTGTTCCACTTATTACTACCCCTCCTTCAGTCTTGTTACATCCCCTGCCTATTTTTTTCCATTCTTTTTATCTTCTTTCTCTTTGACTCTATTTTTTGTTTCCTTTTTGCTCCGGTTTGACCCTCTGTCAACATCAGACATTCTCCACAGTCCCTGGCTTTTGTGTCCCAACCACCAACGAAAAGCAGCTCCATTGAGCCCAGAAACCACATCTATCTACAACTATTTAATTCGTTTTGGGAGAATATACCATTTAACACTGTAATTATTTTTCATTTTATTTATATGTTTTAGGCCTCATTCACATAGCGTTAAGTCGGGTGATACACGTCCGTGCGGCGTGCACGCCCGTGTCCAGCCGTTCCCGGGAGGGACGGGTGCTGCGTGCAGGGAGGATGCGGGCATATGCACACACAAACTTCACATTCGTGCAGGTCTGGGTGTCTGTACTCGGACGCAGACAGGTTGGATCCTGTCAGCGCCCAAGCAAGGACACCGGGACCTGCACGGTTGTGCAGTTTGGGTGTGCGTACGACACCGTAGGGCTGTGTCTTCCCACAGGGAAGAACAGGCTGCTGCATGCAGCACCTGTCCCTCCCGGGGACGGCCCAATACGGGCGTGCATGCCGCACGGACGTGTACGGCCCAACTTAAGGCTTTGTGAATGAAGCCTTATGCTGACTTAAACAATCATCTAGTAACTGCAAGGCAGCTCTTATTGAATAGAATATTAACACTTTTTTTTATTAGATTTACAACAGCAAATAATTAGATGTTGGAAAAAAAAATTTCAGACAATAACAAGAATGCAAGAAAACCAAATGCCTGAGCCAGGGATTATAACCATTTGCTATGCTTTCATCCTTCTAATAATCCCACGCATTACTCTGTGTTTTAGCTGAATGAACTCGCCATGGTTTACCTGAAACAAGTGTCTGCCATCTAGTGGATACAAGTCATACTTCTCTTCCTTGGAATTCTGTGTATTTATAGCAGAAACATAACACTTCTGTCCTCACATTTAGCTGGTAAGAAGGTGAAACACGTTAAGCTGTTAACGCCGACTTTGACTGGAGCGCCTGGCTCATGACACGGCTCATGACTCCAGAAGTGAGAAGCTACGGCCCAGCTACCTTCTCAATAAAAATAATAAAAACTAAAAACAGAAAATATTAAAGCTATTTAGGACAAAATGTTGGATTATGTTCAAAACTATATTCAGAATGTGATATTAACAGGGTTATTCACAGAAGAGTGAAGAATTTGTAGAAGGCAGGAGAAGTGAACAATCTAGGACAATAGCTGATTTGGAAACATTCTCCAGTTCAGCTCACTTTCCAGGTCAGCTATGTTGTCCTAGATTGTTCCCTTCTCCTGCCTTCTCCAAACTTTTCACCTTTTTGTGAATAACCCTGTAAATATTTACCTAAAAATGCAGGTAGACATGCAGGGTTATATATGGTTCTCAATGATATACAGTATTTTCATTTAACAGCATGTCTCAATAACCTACCAGTCATAACTTACATGAAGAGGGACTGGTTTTGTGTAGTATAGCTTACATTTTAATTTGTTTCTGTTGGTGCCAAGTCCATGTGTCTGAACACCTTAAAGGAGAACTATGAGGTGAGTGCTTTTCACTCACCTCATAGTTCTAGCCGACCTATGACAATGAGACTGTCACAGGTCGGCTCAGTAGATCGGGAAGTCAGCGAACACATACCGGCGTTCGCTCACCTCTCGATCCTGTCACAGCTCTCTGCCGTGACAGGGGAGGGGCTGGATTCCGCCCTCCCCGCTCCGACCCGCCAGCGCTAACTGATGGAACGGATGGGGGAGGGGGTGGGTACAGCTGGCTCTGCCTCTAGATAGGCAGAGCCAGCTGTCAGTCACGCAGCTGGGCAGATCCCGGCACAATTGTTGGGATCTGCTTCAGCTGCGGCGTCTCAGTATACCGCGAGCTACAGCTCGTGGTATACTGAGCCTAGTGTGACAGGAGGACGCTAGTTTGTGTCCTCCCGCTACCCTAAGGAGAACTATGGGGAAAAGCCTTAACCCCATAGTTCTCCTTTAAGAGGGAGTTGTACATCACTTGTGAGATTTAACACAGTATTTTCTATATTTTCTATATGTACACACTTTATGAGATGTACTAGCAAATTTTTTTTCTATGTTTATTATGGTTTATAGTGTCTAGACCATTAGACCTAGAGCTTTTTTCTTACTATCATCAGCACAGACATTGTGCAACACCTCTAGATCCTGTCATGGCTCTCTGCTGGCTGGATTCTCCCCTCCCCGCTCCGATCCGCCAGCGCTGACTGGCGGAACGGACGGGGGAGGGGATGGGTACAGCTCACTCTGCCTCTAGATAGGCAGAGCCAGCTGTCACTCACGCAGCTGGGCGGATTCCGTCGTCTAAGTCGGGATCCGCTCCGGCTGCGGCGTCTCAGTATACCGCGAGCTGTAGCTCGCGGTATACTGAGCTTAGGGTGACGGGAGGTTGCTAGTTTGTGTCCTCCCGTTACCCTAAGGAGAACTATGGGGAAAAGCACTGACCCCATAGTTCTCCTTTAAAGCTGAACTCCATGATACATAAAAACACAGCACTTAAAAGTTGTCAGATAGCTACTTTGTAAAGTTTATAAACATTTACAGTAAAACTGCAGCCTGTAATATGAATTTATCCCTGTCATGTCATCGTTCCCATTGAAAATGCAGCTCTGGTCAGGCATCTGGAAGAAGTAATGATAGATAGAAACTGTGCTAGGAATCAAATAACACTTGAAGAGCAGCTGTGCTTAATAGGTGAGTACACCCAAAATAGGAAAAAAATAGAGAAAAGGGCTTCCCATAGTGTAGTATGTCAGAATAAATGTATTTAAAATGATTAAAATGCACTTACAATTAAAATAAGGCAATTGCACATGGATTGTGTCCACTGGAGCTCCTGTCTCTATGGTTGCAATGCTCGCATACATCCGCCCACCTGATGCATTTCGTCACTATTGACTTCCTCTGAGGCGACGGTCTGCATACGAGTCGGTGAGTGCGGCCAGATCTTATCTTTGAGCACGGTGGAGACTGAAGAGCACTGATTCACTAATTGTTTATGCATTCAAGGACGTGGTGTTGATGATAAAAGTTGGAAGATATATTATCACATATTTCAAGGACTTTATTGTATCAAGAAGTAATGGACTTCACATATGATTATGTAGATTAAGAGGGAGTTGTACATCAATTGTGAGATTTAACACAGGATTTTCTATATGCACACAATTTATGAGATGTACTAGCACATTTTTTTTCTATATTTATTATGGTTTATAGTGTCTAGACCATAAGACCTAGAGTTTTTTTCTTACTTTCATCAGCACAGGCATTGTGCAACACGGGTGTTGTGTATGACACAAAATTGTTTATCACTTTGTGACAATTTCACATTTCATACTATTTTTCTCACATTTTAGGAATATTTTTTGAGTTTGAAGCGCAGTGCTATTTTCTTTTTGTCCTTTTTTTTTCCTATCTGGAAGAAGTATTCATCACATCCGCTCTCTGTGTGGCACCGGCATGTGAAACTGCAATTCTCATCATTCAATGGTAAATGAAGTTGTTAATGGGCAGCATTGAGGGGTATGATGCCATGTACACAGGAGACTACTGGCCTGCCAGACAAAGTGGGAGGTCATGGTGGGCAAGACAGATCAGAAGTCTTCTGGGCTGTTAATGAAACAATGCAGCAACAGTGGGCAGTTCTAACTGGGAGCCTGAGACTCCCGGGTCTATCCACAACATTGAGCAGGAACGTAATCACATCACGGCTTGCTGAAGACAGAACTACAGCAGGGAGGTAGAAGGGCATAGTGACCACCGGCCTAACGGCCACTGGTTTTATCAAAAGAAAGCTAAGACCTTTCCATCAGGAAAGAAATTATGGATTTCTAACTAACTGCAAACTATGTGAAGCCACCTTGCCCTAAGCCGGGTGACCCCTTAAATTTAGTTCTGCTAGTCTTTATCCAGTCTAGCTAATTTGATAGTTTGTGCTCATTTGGTTTTCCCTAAGCACTCCGTTATTGTTTGCATATGCCTGCTGCTGAGTTCAATCTTTCCACAGAGCAGAGCATCCAATAATGTGGTATTATGAATATCTGTGTCTCCTTGGCCAATCACTAAGAGGTTCAAGGCCAGTGCTGCATGCTGAGGGAGGACACACATTTCCAAATATCTGTGTCCCCCCCCCCCCCCCCCCCCCCGCCCTCCCCAGTAGTCCTGGCTACTGGAGGGTGCGTGAAGTGTGTACTGTCTGACCAGGCCTGAAGCCTGCAGATGGTCAAGTATGGATCTAGTCGGGGGCTGAATCTGTTCCTGGGATGGAGAACCAAGGAGGAACTTTGTTTGCTGGAGGTACCAAAGAAGTCTGTTGTCTGGCCTAGGGAATTCTATGCTAGATCTGCTACCCAGCTAAGTTTCTACAATACACAGTGTTGCTGCAATCAGTTTAAAGGCCCTCTGCACTATGAAGATGGGAAGTGGTTGGAGAGTCTGGAGTTCTGTATTGTCTGAGATGTCTGTAGCCCCAACCCTCTCTCCCATTTTTGTCGCTTATGGAATAAAGCATTAGAAAATCCTTAAAGTGACCAGCGCCCAACATTACTTTCACATCCCACATAATGTTTAAGGACTTCCCTCTGAGGTGAAATGTCACATCTCCCTGCCTCTGAAGTCTCCCATGTGCTCCTAGAGGTCAGGGGGGTGGTACATATGATTTTAAAGATTTTTTTAAAATAACACATTTGTTAAAGGTAAAAATAACATTTATACCGATGCAAACAACTTTCTGCTCAGATATTTTTTTTAAATAACACATTTGTTAAAGGTAAAAATAACATTTATACCGATGCAAACAACTTTCTGCTCAGAGTTCAACTTTAAAGTGCATATAAAGTGCAAATTTGTCTTTTTGGTTTTGGGTTTAGACCCCTCTCAGTTTTTTTCTTTTATGTTGCCTCCATTCCTTCAGGGGGATTTCCCTCCATTTCCTGCACCAGAGACAAAGCATGAAGTATAGAGATTTCTCTAAAGTGAGGGGATATCTCCTCATAGACAGCTGTCACCAGAACAGGTGTACCTGTTGGAAGATTTCCCCTGACCTCCTGCCCAGGGCCGCCATCAGGGGGGTACGGCCAGCATTCAAGTAAGGGGCCCCAGCAGCTTGGGGGGCCCGGGCTCCAACCAAGGAGTATATGCTATAAAATATTATGTACAGTCCAGTTGGTACGGTCCCGCTCCCTCCTTCTCTGTACAATTGATGCCTTCCTGTACATGCAGGAAGGTTTTCAGGGGCGGAGCTTATGTTTTAGCCGACTGAAGCACTGAAGAAAGACGGGAGCAGAGCTGCTGCCTTTGCAGAGGACAGACTGGAGTCTGAGGCTGACTGGTGGCCCAACGAGGATGGGAGGGATATCGCAGAGGACAGCAGCTGTGCAAACACTAAACAGCGTCCATTGGGTGGGAGGGTTGGCAGGCATCAGCGTCTCTTGTGCGTTGTCACTCCAGCGTGGTCAGTGTCTCCTGTGCGTCATCACTGAAGCATGGTCAGTGTCTCCTGTGCGTTGGAATGCACATTACAGTTTCATATATTACGTTGTAATTGTGTTGCAACTTTAATTAGTGTTACAGTGGGCGGACTCAATGGGATAGCCAATGGACAGGTGCAGTGTTGGTAGGGTGGCGGGGGCTCAGGCATAAAGCTGTGTAAGGGGCCCCAACATTTCTGATGGCTGCCCTGCTCCTGCCCCTATGACAACTCAAAATGTTAGGATTTCCCATCTCTTCCTATACCATAGACAAGGATATCCAGATCAAAAAGAGAGTGTTCTCAATTCATGTCCCTTGCTTTAGATTAGCTCATATACTTATCTAGGCTCAAAACTTTGGCAAGCTATACTTACTTAAATCTGCATAAGGTTGGCTGGACTTTGCATACAAGGTGCCTGGCTGCTGACAAATTTTCACCGGCTACTCCCAGAGTTTGATGTTATACATTATTATTATCCCAGACATAGGGTCAGCAAAACAACACTACTTGAATAAGTCATGAACTGCTGCATGCGCACATGGTGTTGCATTGGTGGCTTCAAAAGTAGGGTTCAGATTTCTGAACAGTGTGTATAAGTGTATATTAATGTATATCAGTTCCTGCTGGGTCTTCACTGCTGCCCAGAATCTCCATAAACTGGCTATGGCAATCTGAAATTTTACGTTGCTGTCACAGATTTGAGTCAGTATTTTTGTGGAGAGCCCACTCTTCAAAGAAAAACTGTATCACGCAAGCTCCAATGATGCATCAAAAAGATATTGATTGAAAACACTGGCTGGTGACACAGGTAGCTCGGCTTTAACTTGTGCCAGGAGAATACCTGAGAACACCTACTTCAGTGTATCCTACGTTGACTTTAAATATGAAAAATTAAAATTTGCACAGTATAATCTAATTGCTCAGTTAGCTTTGTAAACCAAATGTAATGTGTACCTAGTACCAGTGTTATTTGCTGGGATGAACAGACTATCCCACCTAGTAATGTTGTTGATTGCAACTAGATATATGTGAATGGTAATCATCCTAATCTGCAGGTCATGTGATGTGTGATGTTAGCAATCTGCCCTCTCACCAACCCTGGCTTTACGTCTGAAGTCTTAGAAGACATCAGAGGAAGTGAAAACGATATGATGCCAGCAACCTTTATCCAAACAGTCTGCAGCTGTGTGTGGGACACATGTTGAGTCTAATAACTATTATATATAAACTAGTAACTAATAATATTTAAATACATTTTCCATAGCACTCATTAAGCCTAATGAAAATGATAGGAACACATGCACTTACTGTTCATCAGCCCTTTATGTACATTTATTTTTCTCTGCTTACATTATTTACTTAGAGGTGGAAGCCTTTGAAAGCTCTCAGCAGGCGCAGCAAAATATAGTATTTGGGAGGATATTTTAACAATGGCCTGTATCCCCCTATGTGGGGTCTCCAGCAAATATTTTTCCCCTTAGAGTTGGGAAGATTTACAACTCCCATTTCATTTTTATTGGAGTGCATTCACACTGGGAATATTTTGCCATGTTACCTGTCCCTGAGACACAACAGGAAGTGAAAAGGAATTTATACAGAATTGAAAGGTGATCCCAGGTTTCAGAACTGTTAACTATCAAGTGTGAAGTTATATACATTGTATTTCCCAGGGATAACTGGCATCAGGGCAGGAATTGAGGACAAATACAACAACAGAACCTGCCAGATGTTCTAAAGCTTACTTACTGTATACAAAACTAAAACAAAATTCAGAAGTTTGACTTTAAAGTGAATTTCCACTTCCAGCCAAATTAGGATAACACCTACTTTGTATTTGTTACATGTTTCCATTCACATAGCATAACTTAAATTAATTACGAAAGTGATGGAACCTTATCACAAAAATGATTCTGATTGCTTTTCTTGTGTGGATCATAACCCGCTTACTCCACTTTCCATTTTCAGGATGGATTGGTTGGGCTCTGTTTAGCCTTGCTCTGGATCAACATTTTGAATAAATACTTTAGTATCCAGAATCATTTGTATTTGAAGTATTTCGATTGTACCAAGTTTTCTAACATCACTAACTATCCAACTCCACTATATTATGTATAGAATCTGCTAAAATGATTATGCAATCTTGTCAAATGCAGCATTTTCCAGGCATAAAGAAATTAACATTTAAAATGTGCTATAAAATTACTATAGTATTTCATTTATTATTTCTCTTAAAAGCTTTGCCGCGTATCAACACTTTTTTTTTTATAAGATGCTGCAAGAAGTAGTTTTATTTGCATCTGATGTGTAAAATACAGTTAAATGTGTGAGTTGTTTTATGCCTAAGCGGAGCTGCATACTGATAATCACAGCCCTTTGGGGAAATCATTCTTGTGCTAAGAGTCACTTTTTTAGCTCTTTTCTGGAAAAAAGAGTGGATGATGCTATTTAATTGTATATGTAAAAATGTATCAAGTAGAATGTTAAGACCCATTTTCAGTGTATAAAAGTCACTGAAATAAGACAAGAAAATTGCTAAATGTATACACCAGATAGTCATTTTACCGCAGTGTGAGCATGATGGTTGGATTTGCTGGAAATAAGTACATTCATGTAAGATCATTTTTCATTTTATCATCCTATCATCTCTCAGCAGGAAGGAGGACTTGTTTTCTTATATGACATATTTTACTGTCTTTCTGTACTTTTCTAGCAGGCTTATTAAGTATTGTTAGTGCAAATGTGTTTATAGCTGATGGCTTTTGAACCCTACTTGGAACAAATGTTTATAATTCTTTTTTTACCGAATGAACATTTGTTCAATTATATGCAGTGAATGTGTTGGATGTGGTAGTAAAAGAACAAAGTCAACAGCATATTATGTGCAGCAAGGTCTAACAAGCAGGACACTGAGGTCTTGTGCTTTCTTCTTGGATGTGTATTTCTGGAAATATATGTTTGTCATATAGACCAGGCATGTAAGTTATGTTTCATTCCAAATGGATATCCGTATGAATTTCATTAAATTCGGACATTCAGATGCATCCGAATTTCCGAATTCGAACGCATCCGAATGCAAACTAACCCAAATGTTCCTTTAACAAAAATTCAGATCTGTCCCCATTTCATTCAAAACTAAACTAAATCGGACATGTGACTGTTCTCTGGACAATCACATGGGGTTTTTAATCGCTGTTGGGGGTTGCATTACAGGCATGGTCATGTGACTTTCTGTTGTGGCTCATTCCAAAAAGAAAATTTGGATGGATACGAAATCCAAATAAAGAACCAAATCGAATTCTGAAAAATGAAAGTAATGAAAATCCAAATTGTTCCGAGACCAAACACATTTTTTGTGGGGTCACATGTCTAATATAGACCATTGGGAAAAAAAATAAAAAAATAAAAATAAACACACACACACATATCTATATAGATATCTATCTATAATATATATATAGCTATATCTATATGTAGATATAGATATAGCTATATATATATTATTTAGAAGTCTTTTTTACACTAGCGAAATTACTCAAATCTCTCATGATAGTATCTTCTTATAATCCTGTAATCCCCTGCATTGTAAGACTGGAGAAAGAAAGGGGGTATCATTTTGAGTCATCAGGGTATGCAGCTTTGAACATTGCTGTCAATTAAACACTTGATGATCTCTGACAGGTGGAGGGATCAGAGTGATGACATGGTTTAGTGTCATTCATGTACTGCCCTTTATTGTGAAACCACAGGCTGGAGAGATAAATAAATAAAAAAGGAAACCTGAATAACTGCTATAGTAACGTGGAAAGTCTGTGAATGCAGCAAGTTATCTTAATGTAAAGGCGGAAGTGTGCAAGTGTTTGTTTCCTTACTTCCTGCCAAATTGGTTTCAGCTCCAGGTGCTCCCTAATGCTAAGGGGGTTATTCACAAAGCTGCTGAAGGCAGCCGAGTGAATAACCCAGCCGAAGTGAAGTGAGCCGACCAACGTTCGGCTATTCACTCCGACTCAGTACGGCTGATTTCAGTCGTACATCAGCTGAAATCAGCCGTACATCAACTGCCTTCGGTCAGCCAAACATGCTCTGCATGTTCGGCTGAGCCAAAGTGCAGAGGGACTTCGACTCTCAGCCAATCCAATCCAATCTGGATCGGCCAAGCTGAAGCTCCGGCAGCTCATTTGCTGCCGTTCGCCCCTATTCTCAAAGGGGCTGAACGGCAGTGAGTGAATAGCCGAATGCCACTCTGAGGTACCGGGCAGAATAGAAAAAGAGTGACATGAAAAAAAAAAAAAAAAAAGCTGAAAAATTATTTTTAAAATGTAAAAATAGGAAAATTTAAAAAGACAGTGACAGCTAGCTCCACCCAACTGTTTCCTATTGGCCGGAACCTGCCCGAGTCTTCTAGTAGGTCCCGGTCAAAATGGCTGGCTCTGCCCAGTTGTTATTGTTTAATGATAGATCAGCATCCCCAAGTCATTTGGGGACGCTGATCTGTCATTACAACTGCGCGGAGCGAGCCGTGAGATCACGGCTGGCTCTGCCCAGCTATCATTTACCTGGAGATTAGTCAGCTTCGGCCAACCTATCTCCATGCTTCGCTGTCACTTCGGCTCAGTCGAACCGAATCATATGCCTTCAACTGCTGTACACACTGTTGTGAATAGCCTGTACAGCAGCCCTTCGGTTCGACTGAACCGGAGGGCAGAGGCGGGCGAAGAGAGCCAGAGGATCAGCCAAAGCTACGGCTGGATCCTTCGGCTCTTTAGTTAATAACCCCCTATGTATTCCCAGCGTCAGTTTTTGCCACTATAGAGTCCTTAACACAGACATACCACTTTTTCTTCTTAAAATAAAAAAAATGCACATTTATAATGTACAACTATGTGCTTTACATATATGCTTAGTTGGCTATGGAAGCCAGTGGAGTGTTATTACAATGAATAATTAAAAGAAAATTACATGATGAGAGCCCAGTCCCATAACCTGCTAAGCAGAGTGAATTTCGCAGGACACTGTGGCAGGGTCTGCTCTTTTTGAAAGGGTTGTAAAATGCACCGTACGGTGTCGAGTAACCTTGTGGAGTTTAGCAGGGAGGCAGTCTATACATATAAGCCCCCTAAACATACATGAAATTAAATGAAATTTATATTCCACATGTAAGGCAAGGTGAAGAAGAAACTCATCTCATTATGTTCCTAGAGGTCGCCATCTGGGATGAAATTTCCTTCTTGTCTCTTGACAGTTTGAAGCGGTACTAATGTTATTTACAGACCATGTTAATGGTTACAAGTGTAGTCTCCACCGCCACCTCCTTCAGAAATATATTGATTGCCAGAGCTGTAGTCAGTCAGTCTGGTTGAATTATAGTTGGTGTTTATCTGGTTAATTCCAGGAGTTCTGGCATTGATTGTACCTGCCTGAGTGGAGTGTGACTCTGCTGCAGTGTGGGACAACCAATGGGGGGGCACTGTGAGTGTGCAGTCCACCAGCCAATTACTGGTACCAGTGGTGCATGCTGGGATAGTGGATGTATACTCAGGGAAATTGCTATGTGCTCAGTCTAGTCTAGTCCTGTTCTGGGATAGCCCAGACAACAGTCAGGGCTGGGTTTAGTTCAGCCTGCCCCTAGGTCTGGGCCTGGGGGTGGGAATACTCAAGTGAGGGAAATGCGTTGCTAGACCTCAGGTCTGGAGGAGGCCTTTGCTACTGATTGAGGAGAACCAGGGAAGCTGATGGCTGTTGTATGTGCCTGGAATAGAGTGGACCTCAGGAGCAAGTCTGGAGACTCTTCTATCGAAGATTCTGTGCCAATCCCTATTCAACGGTTGCTCTTACCCAGTTCAGCGTGTGCTCCTATTGAATCTGCACTGGAATTCGTAAAGGGACTGGTGTGTCTGCAGTCTGTCTACTGTTCCCATGAATGTCCTAAGCCCTATACCTTCTCTCCTTTTTCAAGAATTCTAATAAAAGTTCTTTACCATCATACTTTTGGCCTAGATTTCAGCTCTGTTGGACACTAGAAGAGGGGGTTCATGCTAATGGGGCAGCTGGTTGCTAAAATCCCCTAGAAAGGCTATGGGTGACCCGGGTATTCCAGTGGCTCCTTCGAGGGTGAGCACTACACAAAGTTTAATGTAGAACACCAGCCAAAACATTTTTTTGGGGGATAGCATTAGAAAGGGTTAGAGCAGGGGTAGGCAACCTTGGCACTCCAGCTGTGAAACTACCAATGTCATCATGCTTCTGCTTCCGGGAATCTACCTGTGGCTGTCAGAGACTTGCAATTTAATGAGTTGTTGGTTCCACAACAGCTGGATTGCCAAGGTTGTCTATCAATAGGTTGAAGCCAATGTCATCTCTTTTGGGATGATGTACTATTATTCACCACTTTGCTTGTGGTAGGCGGTTAATGGGACATGAAGCTAGGGTAAATCTGCCCAGTGGGACCCTTAGATAATGATAAAATGCTGACAAAGGTAATGACCTTTTCCCACTCCACCCAAAAATTAAAGGTTTGACTGAAGTTTCAATTGAGAATCCAGCTTTCAGGCGGTTCTTTTGGTTTTGCAGCACCATAACGTTGTGTATATTATTTGGTGATATAGATGAGAGGGGTACCATAGACACCAGCAGTAACTTGACCCATAACTCTTAGGGTGGGGTTCAACTCTGAACAATGAGGCTGAATAAAATGTCGTTACCCATAGCAACCAAGCAAAAGGGCTTTGAGTTTGTGATAGAATTTAGCTTCCTGTTTGTACCAAGTGCCTGTACCAAATGCCTTGCCTCTGATTGTTCCTGCTTACTAGACCCCTCGCCTGGATAACTCATACGCTACTGATTGCAGGCAGCCTTGACCCTTGCCTGGATAACAGATTACGCTACCGTTAGGCGCCTGCTCTGACCCTTGCCTGGATAATGAATTAATGCTACTGACTGCCACACGCCCTGAACCTTGCTTGAATTATGGACCTGTCCTGACCACTGCATTACATCCACCCAGTCACTAGTGCTGTTCGCTCCAGCAAACTGTGTCTACCTTGAAGCATAATGCATCTTAAAGCCATCTGGCATGGTATATTCACTCTTGCTCTGAGGTCGCTAAGGAGTGCCCCAGTTCTGCAAATACAGCACTACATCTTAAGTCCTGGGGGCATACAAGAACAGGTAGGCATATTAGCTTTAACCTTTTCTCTGCCACCACTGTAAGGCATATGGAGGAACACAAGTGCTTCCAGCTGACCACCGCCGTAAGGCATACAGTGGAACACAACTGTTACGTAAGGCATACAGCGGTGGCTTTCATCCTTCTGCTATATATCACAAGGGTTCTCTGTAAATGAATAGCTGATAAGCTGCTGATGACAGCTACTCGTTAAAATCCGCACCCCCCAGCTACTGCCACTGCAAACTGACAGAGCCATTCCATGCTCTGATCTCAGTCCTCTAGGATCTAGGATCTCCACTGTCCTGTGCAGAGGAGGGAGCTGTCAAATTCAGGATGCCAAGTGGGGAGGACTGAGCAGAGCCGCTGTCAAGTTCTGGAGAGTGGATATGTGCGTGGCTGAACAGTTCAGGATGCCGAGCGGAGGATTGGTAAATATGTGTAATATTTACAGATCCTTCCCTGTGCAGAACAAATACTAGAGTGATTGCTGATCACTCCAGTGTTTGTAAACAACTGGGGACATAGTATGTGTCCTCAAAAATGAACAGGAAGTGCTGTACATCACTTCCTGTTCATTCATGAGTTTCTGAATGGACAGAGTACTATTGCTCCTCAGTTTATAAATAAATAGAAAGCCAATGTACTGAGTGCATTCTTTTCATTAAGAACAGCTGCAGAAAGAGATTGGGACTCTGTGTCCTCAATTTCCTTTTCTATTTCAAAAGGGAAATGTCAGGGGTCTATTTAGACCCCTCATATTTTCCTGAAGTCCCCCCCCAAAATAAAAAAGTAATAAAACACAACAACCCCCTACACACACATAAAATACTTATGCAGCTGTGTGCACCATATTATGCACATGCGCTCCGTTATTAGAAAACACCACACTGCTTGATTTTTTATATTTAAAATAACATTAATTTAACTGTGTGGCAGCCCATGGCAATGCGTTGTGATGCATTGCAATGCACTGCTGTGTGTTGTGATATGCTGTGTTGCAATTAAATATATGTCTGCATAATTTTATCACAGCACAAAGCTTAACACAGTGTACAAACGGCACTGCAGACCAGGCGTTAGCACAACACAGATTTTTAAACATAAGTTGCTTATTTACAGTTTTGCGTTCCTTGGGTTTTTTTTACCATTTTGCAAAAAAGCACAATCTCAAATTTCCAAATATTTGTTTTTTATTACCTCAATAAAGTTTTATCTTTTAGATTTAGTCAGAATCTTGTAAATTATGTTTTTTGGCGTGCGCTGATACTAATTTTTATGTGTTTTTATTTATTTAATTGTGTATGTTTATTGTTTTGTTATTGATTTGATGAACATTTGCGCAATTATCGCTGGCCCTACAAAATTAGTAGCACCATCTTTTTATCCTACTGGTTCTGTGCTTTCAGGAAATTAATCTTTTTTTTTCTTTTACAAACTCTAAAAACAGCAGTTGAAAATGTAAACACATTATGTATATTAATGCATATTAAATATGAACAGGTAACCTTACAACTGGGTCTGTTTTCTAATTTTGTATCGAAAAAGGGAAAGTTAAACTACTGTCCCTTTGTTATTATTATATTATTATTATATTTATCCAATATTATTCAATCAATCCAATATAGCAATATTATTATTATTATATTTATATTACGGTTATAAAACAGTTTTCTTCTAATCACCTTAACATGCTCTATAATTTCAGTATAGTGATTTTGAATGCTTTTGGGTCACCACATATCAGTTCATCTCAGAAAGAAAGGTTAAAGGCTTGCAAACAACCATGACAAAGGTTAAGTAAACTTATAAATGTTTCAAAGAAACAGCAGGCACTTAAGATCTTAGCTATAGGTTAAACAGGAACTCAATGGCCATGAAGTGCATGCAAGCAACCTAACCTTGCAATTATAATTCTTTTACTGGTCAGCACAAATTTTGCTATAACTTTTCAGATTAAATTACTAAACTAAATTGTAGAAAAGAATGAACAAGACTTAGATATTCTTTGTGGCAACATAGGTTTTAGTTTTCTCATCAATAACAGGAAATTCCCACACAAACCTAAGTGGAACTTCATTACAATTTATAGTAAGGTTAATAACTGAACAGAGACCTTCATGTAAAATTACTGTGTAATTATCTGGAAACATTTCATGGTAAAATGAATAAAGAAAACACCGAAACACAAGGAAGGTACTTGAGAACAGTTTTAATAAATAATGTGACAAAAACTTATGTTTTGGATTATCTGATCCTCAGTATGCAAAATTATGGCTAAAAATAAGACGTTTTCTTAAATGAACAATAATAAAAACAATAATCACATGGTTTGTTCCCTTACGATTCTCAAACTTTGAAAGTGTTTTACTTGTTTAAAATAAAGATTTTTTTTAACAAAAGAAAGTATTTCACTTCTGGTTCTTTGAGACCTTAAGGCCGCCATGTTAAAAAAAATAAAAAAAAGTTTATGCTTTAGCACCATTGGCAACTTAAGGTTCACAATATACCAGGTACAACATTCATGGACAGAAAACATTATGTGGTAATTTATAGCACATATGTGCTATTTTGAGATTGGCAGAATTATTCAAATTGCTGTAAAAATGTTTTGTTTTCCATTTCAGTTTATCCAGTTTATGCTGTATTTTATGCCATGAAAAATTGGAATTTCATTTACTTACACCATAGAAGCAGGAACTAGGACTCTGCTGGCTGTTTTCAATACGGACAATTTTTTAGCTTAAATTTCTAATATAAAAATATGATAAGTGAAACTCTCCTCGCAGCTTGATAAAGATGAAATATAAAAAATAAATTCTAAAAAAAAGTTACATGGATTTCCACTGAACTTTTGATTTTATGTGTATTTAAGGAGTTGGGGAATATAAACAAAACTCCCCATTTGAGTTTCATATAATTGTTCTTCTTATAATTGATTGCAAAATGCTTGTATTTTCCTATTGCAATAAGAAAAGAAAAAGTGTTCTTATTTATCATGTTAAAATTTTAATGTCTTTTTAGACCAAAACTACATACATGGAGCTATTTTTTCAGATGCCTTTTAATTACCTTAAGTGTTTTTTTTCGGTCAAGTTCCTTACTATGGCATAAATAAATATTAAGAGATGTGCAATAAGCCTTTTTTGTCACTACTGACTGACCCCAGAGAGACACATTTCCCTTGGAGAAAGGCTAAAAATTATTTTTTTCTAGAGATTAATTTTTAGTCAGTGATGATAAAACACAGCCTTGACACAACTTATTCATAAAGACATACACAGAACCAAATATATTTCACCATCGGCTAACTTTCCAAACAATCTGACAATAAATTCAACATTAATAAAATGCATTAACAAAAATAATAATAACAATAATGATTTTTTGACATTTTCAATAAGACAAAAAAAAGGTTAATAGTTGCAATGGTTTAAAAATAAAGTTTAGTGATTGTGCTTTTAAAACCAACAAAACAGTGCATTACAAAATAACCATATCAAATCAAATTTCCTGAAGTGGCACTTTTCTTTTCTCAGCGGGACTGACTTTGCGAAGAGGCGCCATCTGATAAATAACCAAAGAGGGTTAGCACTTTTTTTTACTTGGTGTTTTATTACAAATGTTATACTTTTTGTTTTTTCTTCTTTTTTTTCCTACAAATGTTGTTGAATGGAAAAATAAATGATTTTCTGTAAGATTTTTTTTCTATGAATCCCAAGACCACCAGGCATTTGACTGGCTTGACTTCCGCATGAGCAATAGGATGTAATACCAAAGATACTTTTAATGATGGACAATGAAGAAGACAAGTACCACAGAAATTTATGAAAAAGTACATATTTACAATGAAATCACCTCCATACTGCTTTATAAAGTAGGGCAATGAAGGTCAATACTGCTGGACAGTAATTTCAGGTCTACAACAAAAACATCCCGGGTTATATGCATTTTCACCTAATGAAACCTTATGGTCAGTTGTGAAAATATTACACATTTGCAGATGGATTCTCATTGTTTGAGTGGCTGCTCTAGTCTATGGATAGACACTGGTGCTTTGGTGGTTTGAAGGCAACGCTCTGCGCTACTTCCCAATGGAGCTTGATAGGCAAGAGTTGTTCTAGGAGAGCTTGGTGGGCAGAAAGCTTACAATTCCAGTCTTGGCACCTTTGGCTGTCTGTTTCTCTAAAGCAGCAGTCTTGGCACCAACACCTTGAGACTTGACAACCTGCCTTTGTGGCTGGAGCAGTAAGAAGGTGCCTAGATTAAGTGCTGCTTTTGGGGTGCTGGGGGCTACGTCAAGGTGGCCTTATACAAAGAGGGTGTAAACAAGTAAAGCGAAAAAGGTTCTCAGCTGTTATGTGTATAAAA
The DNA here is from genome assembly GCF_000935625.1 of Nanorana parkeri. NCBI lineage: Eukaryota > Metazoa > Chordata > Amphibia > Anura > Dicroglossidae > Nanorana > Nanorana parkeri. Next base: position 531,965 of record NW_017306325.1, read on the forward strand.
TGAACGAACGCGTACAATCTGATTGCACTGAACAGTATCTCTGGCATAAGGTCTTTCATCTTGAGGCATCTTGAGGAATTTATTATCTGATAGAATCTCCAACATTTCCATCTTTATCTTTCAACTTTCTGTTTCCTGTAAAACAAAATGACAAAATGGTTTGAACATATATTTCTTTCAACTAATCTTCTCCATCAGTTATTCCCCAAGTAGTTTTAATGCCCTTACTAAAGCAACATAATATTTCAATTCCCGGGGTTAGCCAATTCATTTTTACTAATGAAAGCAACCATGATAAAAATCTATGCTTTTAAAGTATGATTTATGGGGTTGAGCCAAACGCCTACCATAAATAAGAGTGAAGGCTACATTTAAAATCAGGAAATTAAGTTGCAACAGAGAAAATCATTTATTTTATGAAAACTTAAATAAGAACTCCCTTCTATGCACACTTGTAAATACAAAGAATATGCTTATTATTATTAAACTTATTATTTTCCTGAAGTTAATTTCAAAACAAAGCCACTGATACACATAATATGAAAGTTTGTTTCCTAAAACAGAAAACACCTCTGTCTTTGGGATTTACAGTAGGTTTGAAAATGTAGCTGAACAAATATATGTGAGTATATACTATATATCTATCTATATATATATATATCTATATATCTATATAGATATATAGATATATATATATATAGTATATTTATTATCTCATAAAATTAAATGTGGCATCAAAACAATGTGAACTGACAGTTTTCTGTGTCCTTGCCCTTTCCCAGCTGTGATTTCTCCAGCAAACTGACTAAAATGTAAAAAACATCACAAGTGCACTGGTCTTGTGCACGAAGTCAAACAGAATTTTGATATATAATAGATTAAAATCACTGACAAGTAAATAAAACATATAAACTCATCTATCTGATCATCGTTAGTTGGTTCTGAATGTCCTCACAGGAAAGTCTGCCAAAACTTCTCTAAACTCCTCATAGAGACCACTGCTACTGCTCCTGCAGCATACATTGCTGACTGTCACGTTTTTCTAAAGTTTTGACAGAGCTTACTGTGAGGACATTGAGAGCCAACAAATCACTGCTTGTCAGTGATTTTAAACTATTATATATTAATTTGGACTTAGTTTACCAGGCTAGTGCACTTGCGGTGATCAACATCTTACATCCTGGTGCCTGAGCAACAGGAGGTAGGAGAAAGTGGTTTACAACTCTCCATTGCCAGCCAAACCTGATATTTGCTTAAAAACCACCCCAGCTTTCAGGACTCCTGAGAGCTGAAGCAGATTTTGAAAGATATGTGCAGGTCCCGGCTTTTCCTTTGCCTGGCAGTTGTCAGTACAGGTTTACCTCAATGTCATCTTCATCAACTGTACGTTCATATGACCCTAAAAGCTGCATCTCTGCTGCATTTCTTCTTCCTGCTGGTTGATCTGTTCTTCGTCTTCCACCCGAGCCTCTCGAAGACATAGAGCTGGAGGAGCTAGGATCTCTAGGATTATTTGATGTGGGGAATGATGGTTTACAATATGGCAAGATATCCTCTGTAGAAGACAACGTGTATCAATTAATATTGTGTGAAGAATAGGAACTCAGCAAAATGAAAACAGAACAATACCAATAAGTATGGATTTACACCACTTCCATTGCATCTACCGTACATTGATGTATGCTAAATGCACTTGAGTTGATGTGCTTTGACATCAGCTTTTTAAACACACAAAAACTTAGCATGCATTGCAGTGTGCTATGAAATGTTTTAACGAGTTGTGCTGTGTTGAAACGCAGAATGTCCCATTTTAACCCAACACAACACATTGCTGTGAACTGAGCCTATTGAAACAATGTAATTCAGCTTGCTATTGCACTGGGCCTCCGTTGAGCAACGCAGCCCAATGCAAATGCTGTGAATGAGCCCTAAAATCTCAATAATATAATATTTAGAAATGTGAATCCATTTGTTAGCCTAAATGACAGAAGCAAAGGACTACAGGAGCAATCATGGTTGGATAACCCATGGTACTATGACACGAGTTCCATGTTTACACTGACACTGGGTTATGAGAACAAATGCAGAAATGTCATCTATTATGGCTCAATAGCATTATTCTCCTGTAAGACAATTATGCATTTGAATTTGATATCTATTCTGTAGAAAATCTGGTAAAAGGCTGTCATCACCATAGGACTAATTTCTCTCAAGTCTGTTTATTCAATTATGGGCATATAAACAGTGGTGAACAGAATCACATGCTGTTCTCCCATGTATTGCCAGGGGTGAAGTTACCCCATTAGAGCTCTTTACTCCATCTACCAAACTGTGGAATCCTTGCTGCTGAACCCTCAAAAATGTATAATAAAAATAAACAAAGAATGCAACAGCTTTTTTCAGCCATCCATAGTGACTGGTGACTTGAATTTAACTCTAGGGTTCTTATTACCAAAGTTCTTGGGGTAGATAATACATCAGAGGGTGTTTGAAACTGCCCACACCCACCCCAGTTTTAAATATTATTTTTAGGTAGACTGACACTGTAATCAGCCCTCTCACTGTCTCTGTTAGTCTATATTTGTAAAAGCAGGAGAAGGTTTGATGGCATTTGCCAATCCTTCTCTCAACATATTCCAGAGTGGTCATTCTGCTGGCTGTAGACTATGGTTTGTTTCAGTATTGGCACAAGTAATGAATGGTAAGTATAAATGACTTACCTTGTATTTGAGAGGCTTTTGTTGGTGTGCCATCTTTCTTTGCTAGTTTCCCTCGTTTCATTCGCCCATCAATGTGTTGCTCTAGAGATTCCCTTTTCTCTCCTGAATTTGTCCGAACTTCAGGGTGTTGTCTGCTATCCACTCCATCCCTCCCTCTGTAATTGGGGCCTTTCCTTTCTGCTGGCCTGTCTAGTCTTTGTTCTGCCAACATATACTTTTGTGGCATGCCAGAACGTACATCGAGCAGTGCTCTGGAAGGTCCAGTTGGAGATTTAATGGCTGGAGGTGGCAGCGGTGGAGGTGGTAAATCTAGACAAAAAAAGAAACATGTTTCATGTACGACTAAAACATATATATATAGTTATAGCTGAATTTGTTTATAATGTATTGTGAACTGACAGTTCATAGTGACCATGCATTTTAAATATCTATCAGTAACAATCCTGGTGGATTTGTCAGTGTAAAATGATCAATCATAATTACTGTGGCTTGATGACTGGCACTCTCTATGTTTAAGGCCTATTTTAAATGTTGTGGATGGGCTTACATTTTAGGATCAGGTTATGTGTAAAGTATTAAATGTAAGTGTGAAGTTGAGCATTCAGCAGAGAGGAAGATTTTGGGGTTGATTTACTAAAGACAAATATACTGTTCACTTTGTAATGGAATTTTCACTTTGCAAGGGATGTTTTGCTTGCACATTACAGATGTACTGATACCGATACTAGCATCGGTATCGGTGCCAATACAGAGTATTTGGGCAAGTACGCGTACTTGCCCAAATGCTCCCGATACTTATCCAGATACCAGAGCTTTCGGTATCAGGAAACTTGGCGACGAGTCATTACACGCCATCCGGCTTCCTTAATGGGACTTTCGGTATCAGTATTTGGTACCAGTGAGTACCCCCCCAAAAAATATGGGTACTCGTACTCGATACCAAAAAAATGGTATAGGTGCATCCCTAATGCACATGATTGGATGATGGCAGATTTTCTATTAATTCAGTAATCTAAAAGAATTCCTTGCAAAGTGAAAATTCCCTTACAAAGTGAACAGCCTATTTGCGTTAAAGCGGAAGAAGGGTAAACTGCAAATTGACAGGCCTTTTATATCATAAATTGACACTGTGGATGTGTCTTCTGTGATAAAAGCTTCTTGATGCCATTCAGCAGGTTTTGTTTTTCTGTACACTGAGCTGCACATGCACAGCTCAGTGCACACACCTGACATGCCGACATAAAGTATGCTGGGTGGTTATGTCATTGTGGCCTGGCCAATCAAGCAGCCAAAGACTAAAAACTGGGAAGAGGACTGAGACAAAGATGGAAGCACCAGAGAGGGAGGAGCACAGCTCTGGAGGGGATTGGTTTGACAGGTAAGTCTGCCATAATGTGCTAATATGCTGTGCAACTGGCACGTTAGGGCTAAAAGCTCCAGCCCCATTTTCTTTATTTTTACATTTTCATTTACTTCCATTTTAAGTAAACCCCCATGAGTCACATTTAAGGGTTAGGTAAGGGCTATTGCAGAGAAAGTGAGGGGAGTGCTTCAAATGTTAGAGCCACTTAGAGAAGCTTAAAAATGTTAACATGTTTTCAGTGCCAAAAGCCCCAAAGCAAGGAATGCCAGGGCTGGGGTTTCCTTACCAAAAATGAATGTAAAGTGATGTGCTAAATAATAGAAACATTTGCATTTGCATCTAAATTTTACTTGTATATTTGTACCAAGGAATTTATATTATTTAATCAGTTACAGTATTTAAACATTAAGTTGTGCATACAAATATAAATAATAGGAACTTACACATAACATAAGGTGACCTCTGCTGTTTATTCTGCTATCCAATCTAACAGTCCTTGTGTACAAAGACTGTTGTAAGTACTTTATTGCGCCCACTCTCAGTTCACAGCTCTCTCACAATCTCCAGATAGCAGATGTGAAAACTATGGGGTCTATTCACAAAGCTGCCGAAGGATCTGGCCGTAGCTTCGGCCGATCCTTCGGCTAGCTTCGGCCCCAGGACCCCTTCGGTTCAGTAGAACCGAGGGGGTGCTGTACGGGCTATTCACAATAGCCCGTACAGCTCCCGATCATTGCCGAGCGGCTCGGTCGAGCCGGTCGCATATGCATCGGCTCGGCTGAGCCGTGCAACTTCACTTCTGATCGGTCATTCACTCGGCTGCCCTCGGCAGCTTTGTGAATAGACCCCTATGTGTGAAAATCAAGTTTACCCAAAAGTCTGGTGTCTATGAAGTATGCCCAGACACAGTGATGATCCCCCCTTACCGATAAGCTGGAAGTATTTTTTTTTCCTAATAGCTATGCTGTCAACTTCTGGAATAAAAATCCAGGCAATTCCGAAAGAAGGGATAACATTATTGTATCTGGGCAACTCTTCATGGACATTAGACTTATAAAGATAAAGTTGATAATACACAAATGCTATCTAGGGATTGCTGCAGAGCTGTGACATGAGAAAGGGAACAATTAAGACCTTACAAATGCCTCTATGCACATGAGATAGCAGAAAAAATTGTAAGGGTCACTTTAAGTGTCAAAGCCAGTTCATATCATTTATATCTATACACACAATTTAGACAGTTTATACTGTTTGAATACTGTAAATGAATAAATATTTAAATTAAACACTACATATTAGTACAGAAAGCAGAGTGTCCCTTGGTAAACTGACCATTGAAGAGTGTGGCATTTTGTGGGTTGTCTATCACTGTCTCTCAAGCTATTAGTATTGGCGTATTACAAGAATACCATACCAATAAATGACTAAAGGGTCTATTCACAAAGCTGCCGAAGGATCTGGCCGTAGCTTCGGCCGATCCTTCGGCTAGCTTCGGCACCAGGACCCCTTCGGTTCAGGAGAACCGAGGGGGTGCTGTACGGGCTATTCACAATAGCCCGTACAGCTCCCGATCACGGCCGAGCGGCTCAGTCGAGCGCTGAGAGCCCTCGGCAGCTTTGTGAATAGACCCCTAAGACTATCTGGATTGACTTTGGAATTCTGTCACCTAGAAATGTATTCAGTCAGCAACCTTGCGTATCTATATGGTGAAATCTAATATCCTTGCCATTTACAGTAGGTGATACAACATTCCATATTGTATATTATTATGGCCATTAGATGCATACACTACATATTTGTGTTCTACACTTGATCGCTAAAACCTTACAGAAGCTTGTTGATGTTAATGTAATTTTAAAAGTCGTTTTTTTAAATCTTCAATTAAAATAATCCCTGGTGATCCTGCCATGAAGGTCTGTGTTCAGGTACTTATTGTTATAGGGTGACAAATGTCTGCCAATTTTTCTTCTGCATTGTCAACCTGCCAGATGCACTCCTGGTGGTGACTACATGTATCCGTGATGACACATGGTCCACTGTTCACAATCAGAAACTTGGTCCAGAGTAATAATGTGTTGCCAATGGTGGAGAAAATGCACATAGACAGGAAGTAATTGAAAGAGGTTGAAAAAGATTAGAAGCACCGAGATGGAAGAAGGATAAAAAAATGTACAGAGAAAAATACACGGCAGTTGTTTATGATACACAGTCTACACAGCAAACTAACAGGGTTATTCACAAAAGGGTGAAGAGTTAGGAGAAGGCAGGAGAAGTGAACAATCTAGGACAACATAGCTGAATTGGAGAATTTTTCCAAATCAGCTATTTTGGTCTAGATTGTACACTTCTCCTGCCTTGTCCTAACTCTTCACCCTTTTGTGAATAACCCTGGAAATGTAATCCAGTTAGGGATTAGTTATTTACATCTACTTTAAATTAGCCTATTGAACTACAGTAAACTCCAAGAAATCTGGCACCTACAGAGATCGATATAGGTTCCGGATAACTGTAGTTTCTGGTTGCTTGAGAGATAAGATACTGAGTAGAGGAGCGGACAATTAAAAAGTTATCTCTCTTAGGTCCACTCCTCTGCTCAGTGGGTGGGTGCAATAGCCATCTTGCTATTGCAATTTGAAAAAGCCAACAGCAGGCTGGCTATTTCTCACTGTTGTTTACATTCAGCTGCTGACTGCAGAATCTAGCCGCCTCCGGCAGCAAGATGTAAACAAATTATTTTGTTAGCAACTAAATATATTTAGTTGCAAACCAAATTTTTTAGTGTGCACCAAGCAACCAACAATGTTTTAGTGGTGTGCATCAAGCCACTGGAAAAAAACACAATCTAGGACATATTTTGTGAGAGTGCCAGTTGCCTTGAATGCCGGATAATGGTTCATTTACTGTACTTAGATACATCATTCTGATCCAGTTTTGTATTACATGTAAATATGTAAAGTTTACTATGGCAGCTTCTGGTTGACAAAACATGTGGAGACCTGCATTGCTACGACTATTCTGCTGCAGGATATGGTACATTTTCCTTAGAAAAAAAGAGCATAAAGTGCTTGACAAAGAAAGCAAAACCAGGAGTTGTTGCCTTACTTTGCCTTGCAATAACGGTGCGTGTAATATCTAAATGAGCATTAAAATGACTAAAAGCTGAATAAACTGGAAACAGCAGCGACTAATTTGACAGAAATTTGCTATTTATACTTACATTACAGGCCTACTAATTGAAGCGCTGACATTAGGAAGGAGCGGGAGTCTATTTTAGACAATATGCTGAATAAGACACAACTTATATTGATCACATATATCAAATTTACTGCGTTAATGCAGGGTGCATTCTAATGGCCACTAAGGCCAAGCAGCATCTCTCTACATTATTCCTTTTCCAAATGAGGATGGAAATTCAATGAATTTTCATTTGTTTCTCTCCATTTTAATTTTTTTTATTTTATGCAGGTTGTAAGGCTCAGTTTGCTAAGAAATAAACAGAAGATGAATAAAGGTAACCATCATGTTTTTAAAAGGGTGTTAAATTTCCATAAGGTCATTAGGATTATCTATTCCTCTATCAGCCCTTTGCAAAGGTGCATTAAATGTAGAGCTCAATTTGCTTTAGGACTTGTTCACACCGGCCTGAATTTTCCTGTGTTCCAGCACAGGATAATCCCCTTCTTCTAAAAAATCAATATTAATTAATGGACCTTCTGCACATCTGATGCAATTCACTAATGTGCATTAAGAGAATTGAGCCTGCAGTATTGTGGCCTGTGGACGTTCACTTTAGCATCTAGCGAAACTAAAAGGGGATCGTCACAACATGCTTAAAGCAGAAACACGTACAAAAATGTCTATTTTCGTCCATGGTACATAAGAATATGGTGTGACTGCAGCCTGTAACTGGATGAGATTTAGTTTATTAAAACACTGCACATCATAAACAATTACCATACTGCCTTCCATAAAATAATGTTTTCACCTTTAATCATTATTTTCTGGCGTCTCAGTGCTGCTGATCTCCTCCAGTCTCTTTTATCGCTTTACTGACACTGGCAATGGTGGACCATACCTCCCCATTACTAACAAGATTACTTGAATGCATGTGACAGGGTGACAATGCAGAAGCATAGTTGCTTAAGAAAGAACCTCCATAGTAGGATAGCCGAGTATTTTGTTAACCAGCTTTAAAACAACAAATGTTACAGCTTATATGAGATTTTAATGATTGGGTTTAGATCTACTTTACAGGGTAATCTATTTTCTCACCAAATTTAGGCAAATGAAATTACCACACAAACCTGCCCCCCCCCAACAGCCAGTGTACTACTAATACACTAGTTACTAACTACTAACAGTGTACTAATACTTTACACGGGTATTTTAAATGCTCAGCGGCAGGGCTGCAGTGTGGTGTAGGGAAAACAAGAATGCTATACCGCAAGTTTAGTTGTCAATTTACTTTATCAGAGAAGCCCAAAGGTAACAAGCCAACATTTTCCAGGGGCTATAATGTTGCCCCTTCATGAGGACTTCAAGTGCTGGTTTAAGCAGAGTAATGGACTCTCATGGGTGAAAGGGCAGGTGATTCAACTTATCAGTTGGCTTCTTCAATCCTTTCCTCCAAAAGTGCTTTCACGGCTGGCTATAGGCACCTTTAATTATTTTTTAGAAACTATTTTTAATATCTGCCTAATAATGCATATTAAATAGCTCCTAAAATGCATTTTTCTGACCCGAACAATAATAAACCTTGTAACCAGCTACTCCCACTGCAATAACCTCCTAAGATCAGATAATCCTGAAACATCTCAGTTTTGCTGACAGTCAGAGTCTGCGAAGGAGCCATCCTGTCCAGGTACACTGTCATGTTTCTGTTAAATGTCCTCTAATCTCAGATATAGGCTCCTGAGCATATACTCAAGGCAAAGAAGAGATAATAAAGGCAGACCACTCATTCCAAAATTGCTTGTGCTCTTCCTGCTGTGTGCCTTGTCATTTTTTCCTATCAAGTACCTGCTATTCACGGGCAAGCCAAAAAAAAACTGTGAAGCCCTTGTGTAGCCATTGATAAGAATCTATAATATTAAGCTTTCATATGATAATGGGAAATGATGCCCCTCTTTGAAAAATTGCTGACTGGTAATGAAATTCCTAATCAGATTGCTGTTGCTAAGAAGCGGGAGGCGGCAAGGCAAGAGATGCAGGAGACGAGCGTCCCCATCAACAAATTTACTAAGGCTGACAAAATGACAAAAAATAGGAAAACGTACAGAACATAAATTTCCAGCGTGGCTTGCGAGCTGTTTTCCTTTGAAAGGCAGAAGAGGAAGGAATGTAGCAGTTTAATAAAAAAAAGTGCACCACCTGAGGCGTTTTCATTAAGGGCTTTTCTCTTCAAACATAATACTGCTCGTATTTACCCCACAGAATTCTTTGGAAAACAAGTATTTCCTTTTCAAAAGAGATCAATATTGTGTGTGAAGACATGGAAAGAGATGATTAGGGGCCTTCATGCTTATTTTCCTCAAAATTGTCCTCAAGTACCACATTATGTAGTAGTTTGCCAGTTGAAGTGGCAACTAATACATAGAAGACACAACCCTAATAAAAAAAAAACATTTGTCTCTTTACCGCTAGGGGCACCCACTGAAAAATTCAGCTTTCGACCAAGCTTGACTTCAGCTAAACAGTGCAGCTACATACACAAATGATATACATATGAACTTGTCAAAGTACAGGTGAAACTCGAATAATTAGAATATCATGCAAAAGTAATTGCAGTAAGTGCTGCAAAAGGGGCCCAAACCAAGTACTGAGTACATATGCATGCTTGTACTTTTCAGAGGTCCTATATTGTTCTATGTACAATCCTTGTTTTATTGATTGCATGTAATAATCTACTTTTTTGAGGTTGTGGATTTGGGGTTCTTGGGGTTTTCATGAGCTGTAAGCCATAATCATCACAATTATGACAAATCACGGCTTGAACTATCTTGCTTTGCATGTAATGAGTCTATTTCATACATTAGTTTCACCTTTTAAGTTGCATTAGTGAAATAAATGAACTTTGCACGATATTCTAATTATTCGAGTTTCACCTGTATTTGTATTTCAAGGATCTAGTTATGAGATTAAAATTCAAGTACTTACAATAGCTGCATTATTTATTTTATTATTTATTTACTGTAAGTACTTCTATAGCGCTGACAATTTACGCAGCACTTTACATACTGTGCATTTACATCAGTCCCTGCCCTCAAGGAGTCTACAATCTAAGATCCCTATCTCATAAGCATACATCCAGGGTCAATTTAGATAGGAGCCAATAAATCTTCAAGCAAGTCTTAGAATGTGGGAGGAAACCAGAGTACCCAGAGAAAACCCACGCAGGCACAGGGAGAACATGAAAACTCCTTGTAGTAAGTGTTCTTACTGGGATTTGAACCAGGGATCCCAGTGCTGCTAGGCAGAAGTGCTAACCACTAAAAACCAGTATTAAAATTATCCTCAGGTTGTGCAACCAACAGCCAGGCCCTAGCTAAGCCACTGTGCCAGTGTTAGGCACCAAGATCCCAGTTTATTTCACATCTTTGTCCAGCAACAACTTTAAGCGATTTTTAGCTACAGTTATAATAAGGTTCTTTTTGTGTCTCTGGAAACATCTATATATAAAGTATTTCAGGCATTAGGGTAATTTTTCTAAGATGATTACAATGAAAGCATTGAAATAATATGATACACTGTATGTTGGATCAGAGCAAACATCCTAACCCTAAAATTCCAATGCATCTGCTGCACAAGTGAAAAATTCAAGGAAAATGTATTATAAATAAATGACTCCCATCCAACTTCTGGACTAGACCTGGTGCCACAGAGCTCTGTACAACCAATCAGCAAAACATTGTGCAGTGCAATGGGCTACAGTAATCAGCTTATGCTCAGCAATAAAGGTTTCAATAAGCTGCAGCCCTTTTTTCAGCTATTTCAAATGTCGTGCAAAAGTCTTTCTATTCAAATGTGCCATTTCTACTGGTATGGCTATAAATATTTCATCAACTTGTATGGAGATTTAAATCTCAGCAAGCGACCATAGAGTAACTATAATATGAAACAGCAGATAAGTCATGTTTATATAAAGTGTGAAAACATTTAAAAATAAAACATGAAACATGGGAGAATAGCCTGCCAGAGAACAGAAGAGGCGAATTGTTCTTACTTCTGGTTGTGTCTCTGGGGCAGCAACTGAAGGGCCATTTCTCCAATAGTGCAGAGGCAGCAACAAAACTAACCTAGCAAGGCTTTTTACCCTTCCTTGCTGTATACAAATCTAAAAAAAAGTTAGGACTATACATACACTTTGGGCTATAGAGGAAATCAGCAACTACAGCTTTGAAAACTCTAGCTTTGAATGCTGAGTTTGAATTGCTGCTTTTTTTTGTAATTTTTTGTAATTAAATGAAAAGCCCAACAGGGAGAGGGAGGCCCCCTTAAACAGCCAACAGTTTAAGTGCAGAGGATCTCCAAATTGTGCTTGAGGGAAACTTACAACTGATTTTGCAATGGTATTTCTGCACGGCTAATGGAATATTTTCAAATAATTGGTTTTAAATCTAAATCAATAAACTTGGAATTCAGTGTCAGCAAGTTAAGTGTATTGATTGCCGATAAGTGCGGGTTGGAAAATACTGCAGTTTACATCAGTTGTCTATCATGGGCAAAATGAAAATAATTCATCATTATGCAGTCAATGGATTGATTTTTTATAATATATACTTTCCGAGGCAAGCTTTCATTGTTGGTAATGGGCTAATTACTTCCATTAGTAAAACACACATAATGCAACAGACTATCCTTATGTTCTGTAATTGTGTGCTTTTCATGTCAAATGGAGATAATTACAAAGGCTCTTTCGAGGTGAAGGAAGGTATTTTTATAGTAGCACCTACTACGCAATCTGTGTTCTTTGAACAGACTTATCCATATTCTTCGAGCAAGGTCAGTTATAAAATGCGCACAATAGGAATGATGTTTAAACGCTGCATGCAGTAGGTATGAGGGAGCTGTGTTTAGCAAACAGATTACAACTGTTAACTTCTTGCCTGCACTAAGAAATGGCAGCTGGGATCTGATTGGTTACTACTGGAACTCACCCAATATGTTCCATAGCAACATGAAGGCCCAGACTAGAGATGGCAGATGGTGGTTATTCACTTAAACAGTCTCTACGCAATAAATGTTCAGTTTAATGTAGCCCTTCCTTTTGTTCCTCTGCCACTCCATTCTGCTCTGGGAACTAAGAAAATCAATGCGTAAGATATGAGTCTCCAGGATCATAGCTTACTCAGGTCTTTGAACTTTTAACAGTGCTGATAGACTCAGCAATGTAACATGAAGTGAGTAACATTCACTTTCATAACTGGAAGTATTGGGTATTGCCTTTGATTCTCGAGCTTGGATGGAGAGGAATAGTGAAATTAAGTATACACTAGGAAGGATAATAAAGCAAACCTGTGGCTTTGGTAAGAATGGGATAAGTAGTTTATATGAGAATAAGGATATTTGTGCTTTCTTTTCAGCTCACAAGAAGTGACAAGGAAACCTCATTTCTTTTACGGTCAATGGGTATTTTCTGTACTTGCTGTAACAAAGAAAATGTATGCAGCTACCACATCTAAGGAGTGGTAGGATGCAATATAATATATGCACTTTCTGCTTTTCAATTTAGAAACCAAACCAAACTCCTCCCCCAATGAGTACATTCAACAAAAGTCTACTAAATCCTGATAATAAAAAAACTTAATTGTTCAGGTTCTGGTTCACATGATTATCTTAAATAGGGCTGTTCATCTGTTAAGTTATACTGCACGGCAATAAGGTCATGAGGGGCACCATACAGCTGTAGCTTCTGGATTAGATGTCAGGGAGAACAAACTGCACACATTTCATCATCTGTAGTACAGTAGTTATCTGTAGGATCCTGGGGTCAAGCCAACCTGGTTACTTGGCTTTCCTGCCTATGTCTGGCAATAGCACTGGTATGCTTAAAATAGGGGTGTTATTTTCAATGACTAGAAAATGTTTTCCAAACTTCTGAAATGTATTACAGTGTTATAGAAATCAGTGCATTACCTCAAATATAAGAACCTTGGCTTTCATCAGCTGCATTTTTAAGCTAATATCACTGTGAACATCAAAATTAAGTTTGTTTGCTTTAAACCTGCTAAAGGTAGAAAACCCCATTTTGTTTCAGGAGAACGCAAACTGCAAAATGACATTCTACATTGATAGCTGAACAAGATTAATTAGAACGATAACATGTGCTAAAACACATTAAAAATAAATTAGACCTCCAAAAATTTAAAACTTGGAAAAAAAATTGGAGAGAAGCTTCACGCCATATGCATTGAAATGAACTGTAATAAAAACCTAATTGTGTTGTATTTAAATGAGTCTCACCATCTGTGTAGACGTCTTTTCGGAGATGTCCTTGTTGGTGTTTCTGTTTTTTGGCCGGGCGACTTTTCTGTATAACAGCAGTGCTCATGTTACTATCTGTAGACACGGGACTCGTGGGCCTCTGACAGTGAGCTGGATGGAAATGTCTACGGCCTGAGAAAGGAGAATGTGAGAGGGTAAGCATACTACGCTTCACCTTTTTGTAAATTTGTGATAACTTTATTTTCCAAGCTAACTATATCTGCAATGAAGACATGAATAATGGCTCACATAGCTGCCTGACTCTCTCTAGTTTCCAGCAAAGACCCCTGCTTTTAATGTTATAGCATTTGTATCTCTGCAGTGGTCTAAAATACCCCAGCTAGAGTCCTGCAAACAATAGGGAATGTGAACTTTTCTGATTGCAGAACTGTGACTCAGTGAGGGGTGAGTCAGACCACGTGGAGAGACCACTCCTTTTACAAAAGAGCAGCAGTCTTATGTGCATACTACTCTTTTAGTGAGAAGACTGTGCTGGATCTCATTTCCAGACTAGACAGAAGATAAATTCTCAAACATATAATTGATCTCTATCAACGATGGATGCTTCTGAATACATTAGAAACAGTGTCAATGTGTTTTTGGGTGCTTGGAACTGCATCTCTCCCCAAACAAGACTTTGCAAATGCAAAGGCAACAGAAGCAGGTCTAATGTAGGTCAACTGCACCTGCAATGAACTCTAAATGACTATAGAAGCATCTTAAACTGATCTCAAATTCATGCTGCATTTGCCCATAGAAGTCAATCGACATAGTATCTAAGTCAGCTACTATAACAGTCAGTTATATGAGTTTATGATGACAGCTATCATTTCTATAGAAATCTAAAAACAACGCACCTCCCACTGCTTCTTGCATTTGGTGTCTTGCTACTTTTAGTCCTGCATATTCTGCAGCAGCTGCCACAGCCTGTGCAAAATCAGCATCTGTAAAAAACGAACCGTCAGATGAGCTGACACTAGATCGTCCGCTGGAGACATTGTCTTCCTCAGAGGCAGAGCCCCATCCATTGATCATAGAACCAGTTACAGAGCTTTCTAAATCTCCAATGCTGGAGGCGGGAGTCTGCTCCAAGCCACGTAATCTAAGTCTGCGGCTCTGGATCTTGGTTTCCATCTCCATGTCATCTCCTTCTTCTTCTGGGACATCTGTATCCATGTCAGACACTATCGGCCCAGAAATGTACCCATAAGTATGAGGCGGAGATATGGGCCTTGGAGGTGGTGGAGGGCTTATTTGATGTCGTCTGCATGAAAAAAAATATATAAAAAGCAACATTTTAGTCAATGCCATACTGCAGATGTTAGATATTTATGGTGATACGTAAGTCTCAAAACTTACACAAAAATATGATTTTTTATTTGTGCCATGTGACTGCAGTGTGGTAGTGAAACGATTTAAGCTGTGAAAATTGATGTAAATCATAGTAGCCAATCAGAAGTCATCTATCCCATAATCTGATTTCAGCAAACTGGATTGGCTGCTGTATATCTTTTTTACTCTTCTCCCTGCCTTACAGAATAATAGCGGCGTAGTCAATAAATTAGGAAAGCTACCATATATTGTTCAGCCCATAACTGTGGAGCACTTAGGGACTTACTTTTCAATACACTAATAGATCATCATTGTTTGTTTATTAGCTTAAAGAGGCCTTCATGCCTTACAAGTCATGTTGTGTGAGTCACTTGTATATATGTTGTAATAATAAGATGTTATGTGGGGCACCACTTTCACAAAAAAGTTGCCAGGCGTAGCTACACCCCTGTTGAATTTACCCAGCGCTGTAACTGTAATAAGGCAGTCTGAGGTGGTTGTCTCAGGTGGCATCTCATTAGGACTGGCGCCAGTGTCCCAGGTTGCTAAGAGCTCTAGACAATCTGTGATGCTCTGTCCGGCATCTCTCTGAGCTCATTGACGTCATTGGTTTGGCAGGGAGCTGAGCAGGATGCTCTAGCTGGCAAAGCTCCTGGCAACCCATTAACTTCAGTGAGCTGGGCAGGAACGGACATAGAGCCGCTGACAGCACGGCTCTAACACAGCCACCTGACCCACTGCATCGACCGTACCATCAGCAGCACCCGCTGTACCCACTTCCCCCCATTCTACTGCTGCAGGTGGCATATGGGGTAGGGACTGTGCTAAATACACCCATTACACTTCTTACAGGCATTCTTTTACAAAGCAATAATTTCATATACCTGGCACCTTGTCCACAAGAGTTTGATAGAATTTGCTGTTTTTCCTATAGCAATCAACCAGATTCTTCTTAGGAAAGTTTAGGAAAGGAAAGGGTAGGAAAAATCTGATCGGATGATGAAAGAAAATTCTCCTTTCTTACACTATGGGGTCTATTCACAAAGCTGCCGAAGGATCTGGCCGTAGCTTTGGCCAATCCTTCGGCTGGCTTCGGCCCCAGGACCCCTTCGGTTCAGGAGAACCGAGGGGGTGCTGTACGGGCTATTCACAATAGCCCGTACAGCTCCCGATCATGGCTGAGCAGCTCAGTCGAGCGCTGAGCCGTGCTGAAAGCCAAAGCTGGCCGAGCGGCTGGCCATTGGCTGGCCAACAGCCTGCTTCTGACAGCTGGGCAGAGCCAGCCATGATCTTACGGCTGGCTCCGGCCACTTTCAGAGAGATCAGCGTCCCTGGTTGCTAACCAGGGACACTGATCTCCAAACATCTAACTCTCCCTGGCGCTCCGGGAGTCTCCTGCTCCCGGCCGCCAAGGAGAAAAACCCCGCTGTGTCTTTTTTCTTTATTCTGACACGGAGCGATGTCAGAATAGAGAAAAAAAAAAAAGAAAAATTCCCATTCAAAAGCATTGGGACATTACTATTGGCTATTTCAATTTCAATAGCCAATAGTAAACTAGCATTGTACCCGCCCTCTTTTGCAGTTCCCCATCAGGTCCATCAGCAGAGGGCGGGTACAATGCTAGATTACTATTGGCTATTGCAAATTGAAATAGCCAATAGTAA
>NW_017306325.1:549526-678828 GCF_000935625.1 Nanorana parkeri
GGGTAGGGGGGGAAGGGTGGAAGAGGGGTGGCGACAGTGTCCCAGGTTGCTAAGAGCTCTAGACAATCTGTGATGCTCTGTCCGGCATCTCTCTGAGCTCATTGACGTCATTGGTTTGGCAGGGAGCTGAGCAGGATGCTCTAGCTGGCAAAGCTCCTGGCAACCCATTAACTTCAGTGAGCTGGGCAGGAACGGACATAGAGCCGCTGACAGCACGGCTCTAACACAGCCACCTGACCCCCTGCATCGAATCTAGACAATCTGTGATGCTCTGTCCGGCATCTCTCTGAGCTCATTGACGTCATTGGTTTGGCAGGGAGCTGAGCAGGATGCTCTAGCTGGCAAAGCTCCTGGCAACCCATTAACTTCAGTGAGCTGGGCAGGAACGGACATAGAGCCGCTGACAGCACGGCTCTAACACAGCCACCTGACCCACTGCATCGACCGTACCATCAGCAGCACCCGCTGTACCCACTTCCCCCCATTCTACTGCTGCAGGTGGCATATGGGGTAGGGACTGTGCTAAATACACCCATTACACTTCTTACAGGCATTCTTTTACAAAGCAATAATTTCATATACCTGGCACCTTGTCCACAAGAGTTTGATAGAATTTGCTGTTTTTCCTATAGCAATCAACCAGATTCTTCTTAGGAAAGTTTAGGAAAGGAAAGGGTAGGAAAAATCTGATCGGATGATGAAAGAAAATTCTCCTTTCTTACACTATGGGGTCTATTCACAAAGCTGCCGAAGGATCTGGCCGTAGCTTTGGCCAATCCTTCGGCTGGCTTCGGCCCCAGGACCCCTTCGGTTCAGGAGAACCGAGGGGGTGCTGTACGGGCTATTCACAATAGCCCGTACAGCTCCCGATCATGGCTGAGCAGCTCAGTCGAGCGCTGAGCCGTGCTGAAAGCCAAAGCTGGCCGAGCGGCTGGCCATTGGATGAGACCCATTGTAGTGGTACCAGTAGTGTACACAATACCGAAATGTCGTTTTTTTTTTTAAATTGTCAGATACAACAGTAATTGAGCTATAAGTTATATACTACTTTCCAGTAGGTATATAGGTTTACTGTTGCTGGATCCAAAAACACAGTGGATAGTCTGTGTTTAAGCACTATCACTAAATTTGTGTTGTGTCTGGTGCTCTCCTTAAACTATCTACTTATCAATCAATACTTTGGTTATGCAAAAGTATATTAGTATACCCTTTATATACTTTATGTGGTACTTTATATTGTACCATATCCTTAAAAAGTGCAGAAAGTTTCCAAAAGCCGATCGTGAAAATGTCAAATTCATTAACTTGTGAAAAAGTAGAAGTTAGCAAATCCCTATGTTATATTTACTCCTAAACACTCAAAAGCTACTTTTGGACCTGTTAATTTGTGTTTTTTTTTAATCAGTAAGAAAGCGAGGAACATATGTGATCATCTGAAGAGCTGCAACTTAATGAAGTAGAACACAAACAATATAACATAAAAATCTATGGTTCATTACGCTTTATCCCCTACAAAACTCTGAAACAAAATGAATCAAGGTGGAGAAATAGACTTACTAATAAGAGACTTGGCAGGCAATACTTTCATTTAACATAGTATTATAATGAACATTCTCATAATGTGTATGCAGAGAACTGTGAGCGACAATGTTATTTTTGGCACACTTGGAAGTCTTTCACAGTTCCCACGCACTAAACATTCTCAGGTGCTTACAGCACTTTATAAATGAATCACTGCATTCACACTAATACTGTGCTGGCACCAGTGTGAATTGCAACTGATTTCCTGCTCTGCTAGTATACATGTCACATACCTACTGCTGCACTATAAAATGAATGTTTTACCCATCTGTAAGCTAAAGCAGTGATGACCTTAAATACAGAAAAATATCTATTAACTGTATAATGAATGAGCATCAAGCCAAGCCAACCTTAGCAAAGAGGCAAATAGCATTTGCCATGGATCCATAGAAATAAAGGATGTAAATAGTACCATAGATTCAATGGGAAATTGTTTTGCCTCTCTCTACTGGAGGGATCCCCTGCTAAGGATGCCTCATTAAATAATAACGGTATTTAATACTAAGGCACACTAAGGTGCCTACTCTACACAACTGGTGCAACAGGTAAGTAGAGGTAAGACAATGTTTATTTGACTACATATTTATTTCTGTGACTTCATTTGGACTTACTGTATTATCTCTGAAAAAAAACAAAAAGACAAAGATGTTTTTTCATAGTGTGTTCTGTAACTTGCTTCAACAAAACAGCTAACACCATTCTGCAGTTTAACAACGGTCAGAATCATAAAATAAAATTTCAGTAGAATAAAAGTTAACTAGAGTGGTTTTGTACTACTGCATTCCGCTGCTTAAGGTCAATAAATCATAAGTTACTTCTGTATGCTGTCTGTTTTGCACTCTTGAACTTATTGATAATTGAAAGGTAAAGCCTTTGCATTAGGCAGGATACAAGTGATGAAGCTATAGTCTCAACCAAGTTCATCCCATTTTTAATGTTTTACAGCTTACTGGGTGGACAGCTGAAGCAGGATGTCTTATGTCTTCATTCTGAAGGTTTAGACAACTACATACCTCACTAATCATCACAAAACTTCTAATCGAAAAGCAGTAATATAGTCAGGTAACTTTTGTGAATGACTCCTATTGCCTTTGAAGTGGTGATGGATATGCATGGAATAGACGGCACGAAGATCACAAATAAATTCATGGAGTATAATTTATTCCTAAAGCTTATTATGCTTAGCAATATCTACATCCCTAAGTGTTAGTTTTGCAACATTTTTTATTGTTGGAAACAATGTGGAGTATGAAGTAATTACCCTATAGAGGTCAACTCCAATGAAAACTGATTGTTGGCAAGTTAAATCATCTGCTGGCTTCCTAAAGAAACAGCAATGGGAAAATCTAGCTGCAGGAGAGTGACACCTTTGTTAAGGTGCTGTGCCAAGAACATTATAACATAGAAGCCTCAGAATGTTTTAGTGACTGTATACACATGTGTTTTAAATGTTAGAACTGCTCTTTTCTCCATACAAGTCATTGAGAATAAAAAATCAGTTTGGTGCATCTTAGAAGGAGGTCAAATGCAGATCAGAAGTACCTGTATAGAAACCCAGATCAAATGCAGATCAGAAGCAGTGGCATAACAATCGCCATAGCAACCCAGGCGGCTGCTATGGGGCCCGTGCACAGGGGGGCCCGGTATCCCTCTGATGCCGCCTGGGTCGCTATGGCGTCTCGGGTGCTGGCTGTCACTGACATAGCTCAGCAGCTGCTGTGAAGGAGAGCGTCCCCCCTCACAGCCGCTGCGGAGCTGTGTCTTTGACAGCTAGCAGATGCAGCAAAATAGGCCGGTTACACCGGCATTTTCAGTAAAGGAGGCGGGGCCTGTTTAACAGCAACCCCGCCTCCTCTCACATCACTGGCCAGCGATCTAAGAGCAGGTGGGGCAAGTGATGTAAGAGGAGGCGGGGCCCGTCGATAGGAGGCGGAGCCCAGGAACGGAAGAGAGGGCAGGGGCCCGGCGGCGGCGGCGACCACGGAGGTGACAGGTAAGAGGTGTACAGCGCAACTGAGACCTTGCAGAGCCCACCATAGACATTCTATGGTGGGCTCTGCAAGTGGCATAACTAGCAATCACGGGGCCCCATACAAAATTTTGCTATGGGGCCCTGTGTTTTCTAGTTACGCCCCTGATCAGAAGTAAAGAAATTCAGGTAGAATTTAGCAGCAACTCAAAGTGGTCTCAAATACAAGTTGAATGTGCCTGAATGTGTACTGCTTTTTGCCAATCAAGTATGGGTGGATTTAGTTTGCTCTTTTGTCAAGTACAGCCATGAGTTTTACATAACAGCAGGATAGTAAAAATGTCAAACAAAAGGTTTGGAAAAGTCAAATGACATAAATGAAGAGAATGGCTATTTACTGTCAAAGAAGCACCCAGAATTGTACCTTCTCTCGAGGTGATGCTGAGCTAGAACTAAATCTTCTTGGCAGTCTTGAAGCATTGGCTGAAGCTCCTCCTGAGGGGATGGAGTGAGTGTGGCAGTAGACTGGTGGCTGTAGGACACGGCAGCTGGAGAAGAAGCAGCACCTCTAATTGGGGGTGTAGGACCTCTCTCATCTTCTTCTTCTAGCTCATCTTGCTGGAGATACATTCTTGTTGGTGGCATGGGACATGGTAGTTCTCTCTCATAGCTTGTAATATATTTGAAAATAAGACTGAATTTTAGAATACACACTATTTTTATATACAGTATGCAACCTAAGTCATAATATTGTACTTCCCTTTGTAAAAGTGTAATTCCTTGGCTCATGTGACATGAAAATGTTTGTAAGAACAGGCAGCATCACTAGGTGTATAAATATTTGGGACACATATTTGAAGCTATTTCAAATAATGATCAATATATTTTCAGCATAATTAAGGAGAGTGACTAAACCCCCACTGAAACATTTTTGTAGTATAAGCTTATGATTAAAGAGCACATGTCATAAGAGATATATGGGGGGTTGCCATTGCATGGTTCCTTCTGAAAATGCTAGTTGGCTGGTTCTTTTTGGATTCAATATTTCTGAGACATGGGTACAGTTACAGACAATGTTACTTGCACATCATCTGACACATCAGGTCAATTATCAGCAGTTGTGAATTGACCCAAAACTTTTATTGCCCTTAAACCAATCCATGTTAATAAGGGTGATTAATATTATCCAATAGATTAATAGCTGCATTTTAAGCTAACAACATTTTCTTAAATTATTTAGAGACCCCTCACCCCTATCATTTTGTTCCCATAGCCCCAAGTGGTATGTATACCCCTGATTATGAACCCTTGATCTATACATATTTGTTTTTTTACCTTTCATCAGCACTCAGAGGATACTCCTCACCACCCCCATGTGGAGGTGGATGTGCTGGGGGTGGTGGCAGCAGATCGGCCCAGTTCATTCCAGCTTGTTTAGATACTTTGGGTCCACGTGTTCCTTTTTTATGACCTTGGCTCCCTGCAACAAAAAAAGGGATGCTAAGTACATAGCACAGGTCTGGCGCTACCAAAATCTTTAGTAAATCATTAGGAAAAATGATGAGACATAAATTACCCAGAAACATATTTATTAAGTTAATAGCTAATAAATACCTAAAATTCCATAAAGTCACAAATGAATTTTACTAGCAACACCATTTAGAGTGATCTTCCTCCAGCTATTAATTGCATTATAGATTATCATCTAAAACAAATGAGCTGTAGACATATTTTCTCAAGTGCTTTCTTTTACTATTTAATTGCTGCAGCCCAAAATACAATCTGATCCTGATATGATCTATTAACGTTTCACTGTTGCATTAATTCACTGAGTATACATCATTTGTACTTGTCCAAAAAATTGTTTTAGGCAAAATTTAATTATTTTTTTTCACTTAGGAAAGCAGCGCCAGACAAGCATTTAATTGTTGCTGCAAAAGGGAAATTTATCCTATGCTAAAGTAACAATTTCATTATGGGGCTTAAAAGAGCAATGAAGGGGCAATTGGAGGAACTACCACGGACATGAGGGAGGGTACGTTCACTTCCAAGTCACAAAGCTGGATGGCACTTTAACTGTTTGCCCATTCAGGTTAACATTAATGGCAATCCAATAAGTAGCACACCCTTTGCTCTCTTTCCGCTCCTTTAATCTCCGGGGAGCAAAGAGAATTACCCTGAGCTTCCAGGTACAGGGGAGCATGTGAATCACTCTCCTCCTTCCTCCCATGTGACAGCCCTGGTGCCTGGCGATTGGTCACCTAGGAACCAGCACTGTCACATGGGGGTGAAAAGAGAGTCCTCAGCACTATGTAATAAAGAAAGGGACAGTTAGTTGGATAGAGAATAGGATGCAGAGAGATTCTCATTTTTTGCAGAAGTTTTGCACTTAGTAGTTTTGCACGTAGTGAACTGACAAATGCTTTTGTAATGTTTTCATTTAGAGTCACTACGTAGTAGTGATGATTACTGCAGAAAACGTTGGTTTATTTCACAATGCATAACTTGTAAAACATCCAAATCACTACCTGAAGTGCTGCTTCCTCGATCTGAGCTGTTGTATGATCCACCAGTATTCTGATCATGAGCCTGGTTGTAGGGAATAGTAGATGGTATAGTGTCCGTGACCCGATAATCTAAAAAAAAAGACAAACACATGATTTGCTGAAAACAACACCAAATACATTAACAAAAAAATGCTGTTTTAGAGAGGAAATCCAGGAATGTAAAAAGTTAACCCTTGTAGTGCAGCTACCCCACACTGCGAGGGTTAACTGTTTGATTTGGCATTTGGTTAGAAATGAAAAAAATATACTCGGCCAATCCCCTTTCCCGCCTGGCTGCTAGTCTGGCCCTGCTGCCTCTTCTCCCCTGGGCTCCCGTAGTCTTAGCCCTGCTGCTACTGCTGCCATCATCATGTCTAATGTAGTCCATTCACCTGCATTAGACGTGAGGACACCAAGGAACATACAACAGCCGGAGCAGATGGATAGAGAGGTGAGCACTCACCGCCGCAGGACCAGGAAAGTGTATCTTTTCTTATTCTGGCCTCTAGGCCAAAATAGCCCCACTGCAAGGGTTAACGTTTCACGTACCTGGAGTTCTTCTTTAACTGAACTTCAACAAAATTTAGCAAACAACTTCATATGGTAATTCTCACACACAGAACAGAGGCTCTCAAGATGTTATAAAGGACTTAGGGATGAAATTGGGGAATGAAAATTGATTTGTTAAAAATGTACTTTCAATATGAACATATATTTACCAGACCAAAGTAGACTAAATAAACTAATTTCATTGTTAGGGTTTACATACACTTTGGGTAAAAAAAGGATAAATACATCTAGCCAGGCAATGGTAAGACTCACTTGTCAAAAACGTGTTTCCTACTTCAGGATATTAGCATACATTATTACTTCCTAGAAAAATGTTGCAGCAATATTTCTTTTTTTAGGTTAAAAATAATGTCTGACAATAATATTTTCATTAAAAAAATAAGAAAATGCGTACATGAGAAAATCTCAATGTGATTTGCTATCGTCTTCAGACTAATCGCCTGAAAGAGCTTTAGGTCTAATCCCAGTCATCAGATAGGTCTGTAACTCAATATTTTCTTTATGACTCATCCGCATTAGTGTATAGCAAGTCCTATCTCCTACTGTGACTGTTGTGATGGATAGAGGAATAAAAATAGCTGTCTCCTGTATTTTTATTAACTAGAAAAGGTAACGATCGAGGTTTCCCTTGTCTAGAATGACTTCCGTAGAGGTGTCACAGGAATAAAACAGGGATTTATTAGTCATTAATTAGAAATTCAAGGAACAAAGGAGCAATAAAAACAACAAAAATGTATCTGACATGGAGTCATAAGTGTATTGTCAACATACTTGTGAAAACTACATCCTACAGTTATTAATGCTAGACTCATGCAGGGTCTGTGTGTTTACATTTGATGATTAAGAAGGAAAGACAAGTTGGGCTGTTTGATTTGAGCAATGATAACCTCACACAGGGAACAGAAGGTATCACTCTACAGAAATGGCACAGTTTCCTGTTCCATTAGTGTCTATTGAAACAAAGAGTACTGACACGTTGCTTCCGTGTTAGAGATAGATATATAAACATTAGCAAAGTAATTCTACTGTTTAGTGGTGATCTAATCACAGAGAAAGGAAGGATGCTGCTATGCTGGAGCTGCCTGCCCAATGCCATGCAGAGAAAACCAAACACCGTGACAGGTTCTTAAATACAGTGAGTGATAACATGAAGTCACAAGTGAAAATCTGACAATTTTTGCTCTGGCCAGAAAGGCTGATGTTCAGAAGATTGTTTGGGAACTGGTGTGAACACATGATGGTTTGGTAACTTCAAAGGAAGCGTGACATGAGGGGAATATGGGGGCTGCCAGAATATGTTTACTGCCTGATGCTGATCCTCTAGTTTCAATGCATTCCAAGTTACTGACCCGTAAGTATGCAGATGGGGTTTTCTGACTTTACTAGCTGTATGCTCATTCTGGGTCGGTGTGTCATATTTAATGAAACCATAAACAGCAGAGCAAGTTGCACTTTCTGCAGAAGGTCAACAAGAGCAGCATCTGTATTTTACTCATGGCAGGTTTCCTTAAGAGTGACTCTGTTGCGTTGTCAAATTAAGGTCAATGTGGCAAAGTATCTTTGAAGCTCATCCCCCGACACATTATATTCCATTAGCCCAACCAATTTGGAAAGCCATTGCAAAATAGGCGGTCCGTCTCGGTATAGAGGAGCATGCTATCTACCCCCATTACGCATTGCTTAGGCCTAGTGGTCAATCACCAGCCATGAAGACTGTCATGTGAAGAAGGGGATGATATCATAAGCTCTTTGTAAGCTCTCACACTATCTGACAAAGAGCTTATACAGGGTTTAGCTACCTAAGAAACAGAGTGGCTGTGAAGCACAAGAAAGGGGAGTAAAAGGGGGTTGGGGGTTTGGAAAATACGTTGCTACTTTGCCATGGAAAGGCAAAGTGACAGAGCCACTAGTGATCGCAATAAGGCTTTTTAAGACCACATAAAAAATGTTTCTTGTAGTGATAATGTTGACTAACCTTACAACAGGGGACCAGGAATGCGCAACTTTGTGTGTTCCTAGTTCTCAGGCCCAATGTCAAACTGAAAACTTAAGCCACAGAATGATAACTGATGCATACTGAATCCGCAAAACTTGGTCTGGGCATCTAAGCTTCAAAAAACTTTGGTCATGAAAAGGTTAAGCAGATTTCTTAATACTATACTATCTGACATTCATCGGCAGCATTTGACAACACAACAACATTTGATCACATCTTTATTTGCAACTTATTGACAACCGTTAGTCCCAGTGCAGCCTTGCACAAGTTCCTCAAACTGACACATTGAAATATCCAAATGACTGACTTCAGCATGTGATGGCCCTTCAAGTGCAATTAAATATAACAAATAAACATTTCATTTGAAGCCTCTACAAGGTAGTGAGCAATCTGTGGCACAGAGAACTGTTCTTGTTTACTTTCTCCTCAGCTATTGGAAAGACAAATCAAACTCCTAACGCGCAGACATCGCAGATAGATTCACTTCATTTATGAGAAAACCAGAACTAAATATTCCAATCAGTCACAGGGCGTCATCCGCTAACACAACGTATGTCATATTATTAGAAACGGGAGACAAATAATGCCAGAGGCTGCTTGCTTTGTATATTTGCTTTCCAGGTCCATGTCCAAAATGTTTATGAGAGGGATAAATAATACAACAGCAGCTGGGTAACAATAAGCGTTCCAGCATGCAAACAATTAAATATAAAATACAAAAAAAACTAATTTGAGGTTGTCCTTTACAGATGTGAAATCCTTTTATTTTGCAATTTGTTGCTAATACAAAGGATGTTGAAAATTTAGCCTGGAAATTATTAAAAAGGGCTTGAAATAATCTTAAAGGGAAACTATTTCATGTTTTCAGTGAATATACATTTTCAGTTATTTTACTAATTTACTTGAAATAATTACTTCTGTTTTTGTATGCTTGTTGTGTCCTATTGTTATGACTGTATTTTATATACAGATGAGAAGGTTCTTCTCTCAGTGGATGACTACATATTAGAGAGTACAAGCAGCATTCTTACTAAATGACTGCTGGAAGAAAACCAGTGACAGGATAATCCCTAGGCAGAGTGGTTTGTTTTTCATTTTTTGCCAGAAAAATAATTACGGCTGGCGTGGGGTAAAGTAAATAAATAGTCATTGAGAATATCACTCTGCAGTGGGTTTAGACAAGTCAATATAGTTTCTAGAGCAGGAAGTGGGACATCAAAATCATTGAGCAAGCTGTCAGGTGAGGGAAGGCCTGCCACAAATATACAAGTATACCAAACTGTGACACTAGCAAACATGGGGCAGTTTAACACTTCCCTCTTCTACACAGAAGAGTTAAGGATTGGGGCTGCTTAAATAAAAATGTTCCATGTTTGTTTAATCATGTGTGCCTCCCTGTATAACCATGTGCGCCTAAGACAACCCAAAACACTCTCCAGTAGACTAGAGAAGGCCCAACTATTGTAAACAAATAATCAAAATTGGGAGTAATGTTTGCTATTATGGGTCATTTATGTTCAGCCTTAGGTATACATTCGCAACTTTACAATCTATGCTTTTACTATTAGCAGACGCACATCTTTAACATGATCAGAGTCCCTTTTAATCTGGTGCAGCCCTACTTCTGTACACTTCTGAAGTTTCAAGTTCAATTGGATTGTATATTGTCTCAATTAACTGTCCAGTCTTCCTGTTCTGTAGTGAAATTCTTGTAAATCTGCCATGAGTAGCCTGAGCTGGAAAAGTGTTGCTCACTATAAAACATTTTCATTGATACTTTATAGACTGGATAGATGTGCATTACATTTACTGACCACACTTGTGCATTAAAATGGGTCAAGTACACGCAGCCACCTAAGTAGGAGTGTCTATTTAAATTTAGAAGTTGTCAGGCTGTAGTCAGCCTGAGTTTGATTGATAATTTCTGAGTCTATTCTAAGTTCTGGTTATGTTTTGCTTTTGCCTGCTGCTGAGGAATGCCCTTGGCAATAGCATGGGAGGCTGTAATAATTAGAGTTATAAATATTTATATCTCCCTGACCAACCACTAGGAGATGTATTGCCAGCGGCACAGGCTTGGAAAAGGTATACTGTACATATTCAGGAGTGACTTTGAAAGTCAGTCTTCCCTCAGGTCTTCTGCCTGGGGGAGGGATGCAGTTGTATATCTGATCCTCCTAGGCCTGCTGCCTTAGGAGGGTGATCATGTGCTTGGACAGAGTGGGAATTGTGATACCATGAAGGAACTTCAGCTTGAATGAGGTACCTGAGAAGCTGGGCATAAACGTGTTGCTTGACTGTGACTCCTAAGGTGATTTCTCCACAATGAGTCAAGTAGCTGGACCATCCAGTATTGTACAGACAGAAGATTATTTAACAGAATGCCAGGTTAGCTTAAAGGTAATCTATCTGTGAGGGCTGTAGAGAGCCATTAAACTCCTTGTTTGCATCTCAAATGCCTAGCACGCATCTATTCATATTTCTGCACTATTGCCAAGGACCAGACCCTGAGGTGAAATACTAACCCAGCCTGCCTATAGGGTCCTTCATATGCACTATGGGGTCAGAGGGGTGCTACACACATCCATTGCACTTTGCTACTAAAGAGGAAGTACAACATGCATATGTAATTAAAAAATATGGATTTACCAACGCTCATATTTGAATAATATTTCTAAACAAATACAGTGTTTTACTTATTTATAATAATTATTTACATTAAATGGTTACATCTACAGATAAAAAGGTAGTAGCACTCCAGTAACCATACTTTCAATGCTGTTCCTTGTTGTTACTGTTCATATATACAGTATTTCATAGCACTGCAATTCTGTAATGAATAGAAATGAAGGTAGCCACACATAGCTTGCGCCTTCCTCACATAAAGGTCACTTGTGTTGAGCAGCAGAGCCGGGTCACATGAAATGATCCGCTGTACAGCTGTGATAGGACACGGCCTTTTACTGGGGCACTTTGCGCTTTATTATGTGGTGACTCGCAGAAATATGTTTAATAGTTCAAAGCTGGCACTGATCTGGATCCTGGGGACACCGCTGCTGCAAATCATGTTATTAAAGTGGATTGCATGCTTCCATAGCCTGAAGCCCTAAAAAAACTGACTGACATACCTTTTTTTTTCCCCTTAAGTTCAACATATTACAGTTAATGAAATACATCCTAAGAAGTGAACTGTTCTGCTGGTGATTGCAGAAGGCTTCTGATGGAACAAAAAGAAAAACATGTAGTACTGCTGGCATGATATACGTACAAATATACTATAATAGCAGTACTTAACTCTGCAGTTATGCAGCTATATGTGTGTGTCACCATTGTGATATTTTAATAGCAGTACTTAGCTCTTTAATTATATAGCTATGCATGTGTGTCAAGATTAAAATATAAGGGTATTACAGTTCAGAGAAGAGTACCAGAATAACCTATTAAAATATGAGATTTCACAGGAGCAACACCATCACTATGAAATTATTATTATGACATTGCTGCAAGTAACATACCAGTTCTCTACATATGGGCTAATAATTGAGAGCAAATTAGTTTTCCATTGATGTCAGTTGGGGCATATGTCCCAGCTAAGAAGCCCTTCCACCATAGGCAGCAGCTTACACTCACCTCTGTGGTAAATTAAAAAGGTATTGCAAGCGCAACAAAAACTTCACACAATATGGTGTGTTACTTCTGTGACCCATTTTATGAATTAATTACAACAGCATTTCTCAACCTTCTTACCCC
Organism: Nanorana parkeri; assembly: GCF_000935625.1. Lineage (NCBI taxonomy): Eukaryota > Metazoa > Chordata > Amphibia > Anura > Dicroglossidae > Nanorana > Nanorana parkeri. The sequence goes on from NW_017306325.1 coordinate 561,939, forward strand.
AGAGGAACCCTTGAAATAATTTTCAGGTTTTAGGGTACCCTTGCTAAAACCAATTCATTGGTGGTCAGTGGGAGTGGCTGGTAGGACACTAGACAACTAAAATATTATTATGTTGATTCAGCTGGCTATGCCAAGTATTTTTGGCCCCTGAACTATGCATGCACCATCAAATTGAAAGTCAAACACTTGCAGCCACTGGAGGAACCCTAGGGTTCAACAGAATCTTGCTTGAGAATTGCTGAATTAGAGCCCGTCTCTACAAAGAGGCAGATGAAGCACTTACCGGATGAAATAAAAAAATATAAATAGCATTGCTGCGGGAAACATACAGGCTAAGAATTAACAGCAATTATGCACACATTACTTTTCCAGTGATGTCAGTGAAGGTAATGAATTAGAGTCTGCAACTACCAAGAAGTGATCATCAACATGGGACTAACAGCACATAACAATGTTAGAAAAAGTGTGTGAAAAAAATTTCAAAACACACATCTATAAATTAGTGGACAATGGCCCTATATTTGTCTGTTGGCTCCTAGATTGAACTGATTAGCGTATGGATACCAGGGATCCATGTCCAGTACTGATAGGGAGATATAGATGCAAGAAAGTGTTCAAAGCATTTCCCACTGTATTCAGCTACTCTATTTTTTGATCCAAACCAGGAGCAATGGACAAAAGTAATATGTATGGAATTGGTATCTATGCTCTGTCAAGTGTTCTACCACATTTTTGGGAAAGTAAAGAGAGAAAATACCAACGATTATAGAATCTATTTGAAATTTGCCATTGATCTACCAAATCTGGACATGTAATATATGATGTAGACTTGATTGTATGTTTTTTAACTGGCAATGGAGTGAATATGCTGGTCTGTGAGTAAATGGACCAACAAGAACCATTTGATCTACAGAGCATTTCACTTGAGTGTGCTACATCTTCACACCTATTTTGCCTATACCAGTTCCACTTATCTGGGCTATACAAAGTACTTATTTGTATGTAATATAGTCCATATACGGGCACTTATTTAATGATGACACAAGACATACATCTCTATATATTAGACAAGCCCCTACCAGCCTATACACTAGTCTAGGGAAGCAAATGTGGATAAGACTTGCACAGATTTGACCAACATATAAATGAATGGTAAGAGGTCCATAGGAACTTGTTTTAATTGACTAGCTTAGACTTGCTCACCCCACAGATCATATATACCTATCAAATATCTGTTTATTAAAATGATCTGAATATGTGTCAAATCCCTGTTCAGTAAATCGTATGCAAAAGTGTTCTGAAGCACATATCGATAATGACGGTGTAAGAGCAGTTTGGTGATAACATCATTCTTCTCTCACAATTTTGTCATCTAATGGCCACACGTCTGAAAACTATGTGCCTCTGTGTACATATCTTCACCCCTGTCAGCTGTGGGGGTGTGTCTGTTTGTACAGTATATATATATATATATACACACACACACACACATAGACACAAATTATATGCTTGATAAAACACGATCCGATTAATTAATTTCAATACCCCAGCAATAAATGGGCTCACAACAGACACAAAGATTCAAATTGCCATCTGTGTTTAATCAGAGGTTCACCGTGCAGCAATTGTACAGTATCCTCCTCATGAATTAAATATCTTATGTTTCATCTCCCAATCCTTCATCCACTATAACACTTAGATGGAATCTCACCATATTAATTTTCTTTTATTTGATTTTATTTCATCTGTGGCTTATTATTTGCAGCGTTAAATTCAGTTGCAAAGGTTAGGAGAGTGCTAATTAACTTTTTGACACTGTTAATCTCGATCTGCTGCATTTACATGTATAGTAGCTCGGCGGTTCGGCGCAGCTAGTAGGAGACTGAAAAAAGCTGCGCCTGGTTATTAAAAAGATCTAAGCCTGAAATCCCAGAAGACTTCAACTTCTAATAAAAGTAATAACAAGAAGTGGCAAGCATGGAGCTCTCTAGCCAAACACTGGGGAATATATAGTTTCACTAATATGAACAAGACTTCCTAACATGCACACACACAAAAAATGTCTGCTGCATATGGCTGATAATACTAACAGAGTCTGGGAATCTGTGAAAGTTAAGAGGAGATGATACATAAAATGTAAAAAAAAATAAAGAAAAATTAAACTTTTTGTTTATACCAATTCTTTTAAACAATCTGCATTGTCCTATAGCTTCTTCTTCTAACACTTGGACTGGAGTTATGATAAAGTCGAAAATAAGCAGTGTGGCTCATTGAATAACATATTTTGTAGCTTTTGCTAGATTGTGGGGTTTTAAAGCTGAACTCCAGGTGCAAAAATATGTATTTAAATCCATTCCCCAATAGCCCTAATGGATATAAATCCAATTTGTTTTCATCAAATTCATTTACAAACCCAGGTAATAACTTTTACAATTAATGATAACATCACTGTGCTGCAAATAAATTGCAGATAGCAGAACTTCAGGCTGCCTGTAGATAACTATAGGAGTGGGGGCAGTCAACCTGCACAAGATGAGAGAGCAGGAGTGACTGGTCTATATTTCAGGAAACTCATGTACAAAAACAAAAGTGTTCGAGTCAGTCCATGCTAGATAACTGTACAGAACTTAAAATATACAGTAAGAACACCAACATTTAGGTAAATACAACAGTCTCTTGTATTTAGACAAATATTTTTTTTAGCCCAGAGTCCAGCTTTAAATCACCTAATGGTTTTCTTCAATCTTGTGTAGACTCCTTCGGTTATGCAGAACATTTCCAGGAATTTACTAGTCACCTCATGCAATATTTCATAGGTAGTATAATTCTCTCTGTTAAATTATTTGTTTATTCTCCATAAGGACAAGAACAGGAAGAGCTGGAACATCCAAAGGGTTATGAATATCCAGAAATGCAAGGGGGTAGAAAGGAAACCAGGTACTATATGTAAACCATCAGGTTACTCACCAGACTCTACCTACAGCTGAAATGTTACTTTTATATGGATTGACCTTTCAAGATGTTTAAAATAACACCTGTACGTATGCCCTATAAAAACAACCAATCAGATTCAGATTGATCATCTAAATGTAGTGATCAAATGTAGGCTTGGCTGTTAACAGGCAACAAAGGTAATGCTTCATTGACATGCTTTCATAAAGCAGAATCCCCTGTCTTGCACCACAGCAACCAATCAGAATGAAGTCAACAATGGAAAATAAGTCAGAAAATGAGTTGGAAGCTGGCTGGTGGTTGTGGGCAGCACGTACAGTCCCTATTGAACCTGTATTTATGAACAAAGTCCTATTTTCACCCGCTTAACAGAAAAGTAAAGCTTTACTCTACCTTTATTGATTTTATTTTGCTCCATGATGTTGTACTGCATCGGGGCAATGTCAGGCTTGTGTTGTGCTGATGGTTTCCAGTGTTTGTCATCCATATCTGCACTTGAAGAGTTTATGTTGTTGCTTATGTTTGACTGAATGAGCTGAGTGGTGGCATAGGGAGTGGGCTGCCCCACTGGAGTGACAAAACGGCCATCCTTCAGATTTGGACTATTGAAGGTTTTCATCTCATTTATTTTGTTGCTTAAGTCCACATCACCATAGACAGCAGAATCGGGCACCATCAGGTTGGTCTGTTTGTTGTCCAGCTGGTTGTTGTAGTTTGCTATGCAATCCGCTGGTCAAAAAACAAAAGAAATAGATGATACATAAGTGTTCAACATTTCCATACAACTGTGAGAGATGTGCTCACCTTTAGTGGTGAGGAAGCAAAACAAGTATAATGCTTTTAACTGGTTGGAATGAATGCAATTGCTGGACCACTCTTTTTACCTGCAGGGGCAAAAATGATAACTCCAGGTAGTCAAACTTGAATGTTACCAGAGAAGTGAAAACAATCAAGAGTAAAGGACCCAGGTACATCGGTCAAGGGTCAGTGGAAGTTCCAGAGCTTATGCACCTTTAAAATGGTTCTAGCTTTATGATGCTTAATGTACAGTATATGTTCACACTGTGAAGTACACACAAGTTTTGGTAGGCAGGAATATTCAGATCTTAAAAAAATATATACAGTACAATATAGATATAGTCTTGGCATATGATATACACGCCAGTAACAGAAAACAAATGTAAAAGCTTCCATGAGACCTATAAGATTTCTTAAAATTATACCAGATATAGAGTGTATATAATATCCAAACGCAACTCATTCACAGCTTTTGGCTTGAAAATGTCTATATGTTTAACATTGAATTTCTGTACCTTCTTGCTGATTAGAGGCAATTAAATCCCCGGCATATCATTTAAAAAGCACTTTAATACGCCTGATTCAGATTAACATTCCTCCATATAATTTTTCTGTGGTGGTATATTTAAAATGTTATGTTATATGTTTCCATAAAACTGGTGCTAGTCATTTACAATATCTGGCAGAGCTGCTTATATAGGGACATTAACTGCAAAAAAAAAAATATGGGACTGGATGTTCTTTTTACAAAGTGACTATACATATTAGATTAAAATAATATTCCAGTTACAATATAGAGATGCACGACTAAAAGGATTAGGATTTTGGAAGGAGCATCACAGTACCATACACATTTCATTAAACCCCATAAACTTACATTGCATGTACGACTTACATGAAGGCTGTATTCAGACCTGTGCACTGCAGTAACATGTGGTAAAATGTGCATTCTAACATGCTTTAACAAAATGCAGGATAACTTACTACTTTCAAACTTCATTTTGAATGACACCACAACATATATGTTTAAATACACCACAGAACATAGATAGAAAACATCTGGGCATTTTAGTGTGCTGCAGTGAAAACAAATGTTGCAAGTGTGTTATAATATGTGCTGTGGTGCGTGGGAGGCCCATATGAAATAATGGGCTGTCTTACTGCAATGTATAGTGATGCACAAATTATCGGAATGGAAAAATGGTAATCTGGCTGTAGAATGTAAAAGTCAAAGCAAATATTGGGGGTGAGCCTGGTGAGCTAAAGACTACTTCTATCTATCTATCTATCTATCTATCTATCTATCTATCTATCTATCTGAACCTGCTGTGGGTAAACCTATCAAAAAAGGTTTGTCTGTCTAAGACATTTGCTACCTCTGTAAAATGCTTACATTCAACAAGCAATAACAAAAGCATTTGTAGGAAAACCATATATGTACACAAATCTTCCAACCTGGATGTTTAAGTGGATATCCCTCAGCCTTAAGAATCAAGAGTGGTCAATACAAGAGCTGATTATCAAAAGAGAAAGTATAAAGCAAGCTTTCTAGGCAGATAACCGGCCCCAGCACAGATACAATAATGACTGGTCTTACCTGGTCGGCTGTAAGTGGCCAGATTGTTATCACTGCTCCCATTTCCAGATGTACAGCAGTTAATGGGACAGTCATTGTGGCTGTTCCCTGTGTTTGGCCAAGTATCAGCTAGCCATGGCTGGGTTGCAGGTTCTGCAATATTTAGGAGCCCTGGTCTGTAAAAAAAAAGTTAATTCAAAGCTATAAGTGAACACAAATTGAAAGCTATGCATGGTTTGTGACACAAATTGAACAAACAAGATCAAAATACTGTGCCCAAGACACCATTTCCCTGTATAAGCCTTGGTGGGCTTGATACATGATCTGTGTTTCAGTGTCTTTCACAAACATAAATAAAGTAAGGAGTAAAAGGCATCTACAGTAAATGCAGTTCATATTGTTGCCTTCCACAAAGCCATAATTTTCTTTTCTTTGGTTGCATAATGATCCAGGTAGAAACAGCTTTTGTGGAATATGTATGATAAAACATCTGTACACACAGTTCAAGGATATGTGTCAGAATGCAGTGAAAGCAATCTGGCATATATTTCTAAACTATAATTGCATTTATAGTTGAAGGCCCATGGTACACTAGTGATTGTGTAATTGGTGGAAACTCGCTAGTGATAGGATCACTAAGAAATAAACTGAGAACATTATTTTGTTCCTGTGGTATTACTACCTCACTAGGTGAACCAGTCAATGAGGGAACAACACTGTAGGAACAGGTAAGTATTGTTGTTACCAAATCTGTTGCTGGTGAATTTCAGACAGTGACGCGATCGCTAATGTGGCATGGCCTCTAGGTATCACACACCCACCTGTAGCAGGAAACTATTTTAAATGGAGTGTAAGCTCTATCTAAGTTCACCTCAAATTGTTACCTCACTCTGACAAATAGCAACTTGAGCCATATCTAGGCTTGTGGGTAAAAATACAATACTTTTTGAGACAACAGTCTGCAAAAAGACTTCATAGGCTAGAAAACAAATGTATTCTTAATTACTTTTAAACTGTGAACAATAACAGGTATCTATGACAAACATCTGAAGCCCTGCATGACCTTCCCAAAAATTACTTGCAAAGCCATTTCTGTGTTTAAGTATTAACTGAAGATTAAACAGACACTAGCTGATTTTATGAACACTTTAACACAGTTCAGAAATTAATTCCCTCTTTACTGGTTGCAGACAAAGCTCACCTGAGACCCAATTACAGGTCACATTTACTGGCAGCAGTAATGTAGGAGCCCTAGAGAGAGAACGAGGGACAGCATTCCTGCCTGTGTTAGACTTTTGCTACTTTGCTTTAACCAAGCTCTATGTTTTATTTGTTTGACTTCCTTCATTGGTGCACTTAGTTTGAGAGAACAAATACTGGTAATCTATCAGCAAATATTACCTACTGTCCCTGAATTTTATAGAGAGGTTGACCGGCCATGTTTGCAACAAGCACACGAACAAGGAGCATAAATAAAAACAGTGTATAGAAAAGCTGTGGGGTAATCCACAGTGACGAATCATGATAGCAGTCATTTTTCAAGCTGAACAAGAAAACTTTTCACCCAGAATACGACTGGATTCTTAGATCATTTTCATATTGTAGTGGAAGTTACAGCCTCCATCCCTTATAAAGAGGCTACTTCTAGGCCAAAACTGATTGATCAGCTCGGTTTATGAGCTGATAAAATTTCTAGGCTGCTGTGAGATCTGCTGAAAACTGCTCTGCATAAATCAACTAGAATATACAATAGATAGCAAATTCTAATATAGCCTATGTGCATTCTGACCAGGGAATTCACACCACACACAAAGTACAGCAAAAAATCGAAAAGCTATTGTTATCTATAGAACTTGTTCCTACTGACCCATATGTTGCACATTACATTGTGAGTAAGCCCTTAGTAGTAAAAAAAAAAAAAAAACCTTTTTGCCTTAATTGTCTTGGCTAAGCTTTGTAACAGGCTGGTGAGGGTTGCTTTGAACTTTTCTAATAAGGTCTTTAGCACTTCTATTGCAACAAAGGTGTTTCTTGTTAACAACATGAACAAGATACAATCCAGGTACATGGCTGGACAGTTTTACTTAAGTACAAATAATTGAACAGGTGTAACAGAGAATTAGAATATGCTAACATGCTTGATAGCACAAGCAAGCTCACTGAGAAAATACTACCATCACAATAACAGTTCACTACACTGACCTCCAACATACCAAGGTTACTACTTGAAGTTTCTGAGAGCATTATCACCAGCTCAACCTGACATTAGATGTCCTACCGTGGCTACCCACTGTACAGATAGATGCAGGCTTCTCAAGCTTCACTTTGAGCACACTGCAGAAGTTCACTAAAAGGATCAAGACTACCCTCTAACGATTTAGCAGTAACAGTTCTTCACCCACCACTCTGATATGCTGCAGCCATGGGTACCACTTGCAGCTGCCAGCATGATGAAAAGAGGAAGCACTGGCCTCCGGTCTACTTAACAGCATTTGGATTCCTGGATTCCTTGGTTTTGTGTAGACAACAGGTTCCCTTTAAGCGAACAGCTTTAGTACTTTTAATCCAGTCATATCCATTCAGAATAAAGAATGTCTGCTTGGTTTACAAAATCAGATTCAGGAAAGCATTTGTCAGCAAATTTAGCTTTATCAAAAGGGCAGAAATCATGTAGTTTAATTCAGTGTGATATATGAACGAAGGCTTGACAGCCTCCAGGTAAGGAGAACACATAAAAAACAGAGAAATGCCCTTTTAATAATCTTGTTTGCGTACTTTTAAGTTTCAGCCTAGGAAGAGATTGTCCTTGGAATACCATGTACATCATCATACTGTTAAAATTTCCATGTACTGCCAAGCGTTTTGTTCAAGAAGACGATTAGAGCATCTGTCATATCCAATAAATGACAGCAAGCAACAAAAACAGCAAAACCTTGCAGCATTAAAATCCTTAGAACAAGCCTGATCATTTGTACTGTTCAACAGTCACATTGTTTAGAGAAAGAGTGTTCAGCTAAGAAAAGAGTATAAAATATAGAGAATGAACTGCGCCAATAAGCAAGCTAACAGCTACAAGGCACTGGAATGTACACCCACTGAGTAAGAAAAGAGTATGATCCTTCACCAGGGCTAGAGTGAGCCAGAAAACGCAATCCATTTGCTGCCGTTTACATAGCTTAACGGATTTGTGTAGGGATGACCCAAATTTAACTCCAAACGTACCTCTCACTCTCTAGTTTATGTTCCATATTTCATGTTTTTTTAATACCGGGTTCTTGTAGCAGGAAATAGCTTTAATTACTTCTTGCTGGGAAAGAAAACAATATATGTACATGGTGTGGGACAGAGAAAGGTGAAGATAGGAGGAGTCCTGTAGTCCTGCAGGTAGGACTGACAGATCAATTTTGGATTTCAGAACAGCAGAGGCACTGTCTTGTCAGTCTGAACGGAAAGTTAGGAGCATGCTGGATTTGTAGCAGATCCATAGATTTTTTTTTGCATTTGCACAACACAAACTGACATGTTAAGGGCAAACCTGATGAACACTCAGTCCACGATTTCACAACCAGTGCAACTGAACTAATCATCATTAGCGATCAGGTTTAACGAATGAGTGACAAGTGAAGAAAATATGCCACGTTATCCAGCAAGCATACAAATCTCTGATTTGCTCTTTTTTTCCCTCTCATAAAAAATGGAACAATCATTTCACCATGCAGCACTTCAATAATTTGCCCATCAGGAGAAAAAGCCATGCTGGGTTCATGAAAAGGACTGCTGGAACTCTCAGGTTTCTCCAATATTCACAAGCAATACTCCTGATTTGAAAATAACCTTCACTAACCAGTCACTATAGGGGCACCCTCGTGGGCATTAATGATCTTTGTGCAAACATTGGAAGTGCTCATTATGTTTTCCAGGATTTTGAAAAATCTCTACAATTATCGTCCACATTTGGACATATAACTCACAGTTGAGAACATGTTAAAGTTATATCTAGTGGGATGTGCTGTTCAGCAGGTTTATCTCAGCTTGTAATACAAAGTATAAGTTGTATAACCAAACACTATTCTCGGAAAAGGTTGGCTCTTACTTTTACCCCTTGTGAATGTGGGGGAAGTGCAATGCTTTGTACCATACATGCCACTGCAGTTAAAATGGTGGGAGGGGACCTTCATGGGACAGGGGGACTTTTAATTAATAATTATTGCCCCATGTAAGCAATGTCTTTTAACACTCCAGATAAACAGAGCAGACTGACCAAGGGCTGGCATTGTCCTGAGTACAACTTGGAAGGCAAACAGTACATTGGGGGCAATCTTGGCTTAACTATACTTCTTTTTTTCATAAAAGGTTAAAAAGTGATGCTGATACAGGATAACTAACACGTATAAACTGCAGAACATCCATGTCTGCCTATCAGATGAGATGCAATGCAGTGAAAGTGTAATACATCTGCCCCTGTATCCCTAGTTAGGAACTGTCGGTGAGCCTGTAATATGATAACTTCCACATTGGAAAAGCTGTTGTGCAGTAAAAAACATAATATGACCCTGGATAACATTACCGAGAATAAAAAGGTGACCCGTCCTGAGCAAAATATGTATGCAGTAACTGTGGACCTCTACCAAAATTGCCAGTTCCTCCTAGGAGGTCTGATTACACTAGTTGCATACTTGTTCTAGGTCAGAAACACCAGAGGATCAGCATGACAGCCAGAGAACTAGCCAATTCTGAAGGATAGTGGCAAAGGCTGTGTGTGTTTATTTCTCATATTTAAAGGAAAACTCCACTAAACAAATATTATAGCATACACATTTGGTACACAAGCCATTTTGTAATTTAATGTTATTAAAAAAAACTACCTTTCCATTTCAATCTAAAGCTGCTGTAATTTTTTACAACTGTTCAAAAAGTTAAATGCAATATGGCAACCTGGAGGCATTCTATGTACTATTAGTGTATGGAATGTCACCCCAGAAAATAGGATTTTTGTACTCACCGTAAAATCCTTTTCTCTACGTTTATTGAAGGACACAGGGAACAGATCTAGGATCATGTACTGTAGGCATGATCCTAGAGCTGTTCCCTGTGTCCTTCAATGAACGGAAGAGAAATATAATCTTCAGCTTGTGTGAATGGCTCACTGCCTTTCTCAAAACTTTGCACAAAGATAGTCAAATGTTAGGTAATCATTACAGCAATAGGAATCTCATTTTAGCTAGATACTTCTTAAGGGTTAACTTCTTCAAAGGGGACACAGGCACTGCAACTTTCATCATTAGAACACTGAAAGTGAACCAGGTAGGCATAATGAGTGCATAACCTTCCATTCAGGAATGCGTTTAGGCAGGACATGATGAGACAAACAAGGTAGGAATCTGCAACACAATTTGGTAAAATCCCTGCAATTGGTCCACCAGAGGGGACTATGTTTTTCTCAACAAAAATGCGAGTTACATTTTAAGGTTCTTTTTTAATATGCAGAATAAATAGGCTGATTTCAACACCTGAAGCCTGGTGATTGTAAATTGGGGTCAGTGAACAAACCAGTTTAGGAACATTGACCTGATCTACTCTTTAAAGAAGCCTTGGTGCTCCTTTGTACCGTGCACCTCACTGCTGTCTTTTGTAACAGAAGAGCTCCCTCTGGTGGCGGCCAGATGCAAACGTCAGAAAACCGGTCTTCACTTAATTATGTGCACATATTTAGTTTGGTAAATAAACACATGTTTGCTGACAGATAAAATCAGCAACATGCTGTTTGCCTCACTTAATTATGCTGAATATATGCCAGAAAAATAATAATAAATAAAATATGAGGTAGACTGGTGCAGGTCGAATCTTCAAAGGACACATAAAAGGAAGATTTAAGCTCCTCAGTAAAACACAGAGCCTGCAGCACGTTGTTCCCTATAAAAACAGAATGACAAAAGATATGTATGTTTTTGTCAGGAAATATATATTTTCTCACCTTCCCGCACTGCTTACAGCTTCCCCGCCTCGCTGATACGCCACTGGAAAAGGAAAAGAAAGAATACGTATGTTTGAAAACAATGAACACACGGGGAAAAAAAGCCAAAAGCGGCAACATTCAGCCATGACTAAATAAAGATACAAGATGGATGACGGTGATCTATATTAGCCGTGCTGTTTGGTCAATCAACATATGCTAATTTACAATTTACCTAACATATTCGGCGTGTTATTTCCTCTCAGAATCTGTTCAGTGACAAGCACCTGATAACAGGAGCGATAAATCTTTAAGATGGAAGAGAAATGCACAGAGTATGACAACCTGTTTTGATGCGAGATTGATCGCCGAGATTCTACTGTGTCATTTCTAGCATAACAGATCGCTTGTTCTGCTCAAGGACAGCTTGGAGAATAAACAAGAATTTATTCTCAGAACAAAAGCTGACTCGTTCAGGCTATTTTGGGTCATGCTGGTTGCTAAGCCTTTGAGGCATTTTGACCACAAGTTAATGTCTCATGGTTAGAAGTGAATATTCCAGATCACTTAGGCCTTTTTTGTAAGCCACAGGGCAGGGAACCTTTGCCCTCCAGCTGTGGTAAAACTACAAATCCCATAGTGCTTTCGCTTTTGGGAGTCATACATGTGCCTGTCAAAGTCTTGCAATGCCTAATGGGACTTGTAGATCCAGAATAGCTGGAGTTCTAAGGTTGCCTATCTTTGATCTAAGACATGACACCTATGCTGTTCCATTATGCTTGTACAGGGTTTGGAAGTTTCCTTTGAGCTTAGGGAATATTCAAATGTTCTTGTTGCCATGTAGGAACTTTAGAAACAATGCAATGCTGTGTCTATGTGAACACTGTATTGTTAAAGCGAACCTGTGTTAAGCATCATAGAATGATACAACATACCTTTATTGTGACCCCTTCTCTCCCAGAGACCCAGTACTATCCCTTCTTGTAGGGTCTTCCAACTACCCAGCAACTGAGCAACAAATCGACAGGCTCAAGCATTGCCACATGGGGGTGTTAATGCATAAAGGTGGCCGTAGATGCCTCAAATTTTGGCAGATTCCTTTCCTGCTTAATCAGCTAAAATTCAAGCCATGAATGGCCCTGTCTGCACCATTGGGCTAATAAGAAATGGATTTACAGGTGGAAAATAATCAGCTGAACGGTGACTGCATTCTATTAGATGCAAACACTATTTGGCAGCACCACTGTATTCAAGTACTTGCCGGTGCTCAATACAATAGGCGGTAATAGGGATTCTTCCATCTACGCTGTTTAGCATGGATGGGGAATCAATTAATTTTATCTCGTTCAACCCAAGTATGGCTAGCTTGGGGCCCATCTACAAAAACTACCTTTGCAGTGGTGCTAAAAGCACCACTGTTTTTGTCTTGGGGCTGGAGTAAAGCAGTTACTTACTCTGATCCCCGTTCCTGCCAGCTCCCTCCAAGCTGCTACACTGGTCCCCGCAGCCTATTCTCCCATTTGCTCTGCAAGTCTAAGGACCGCTGACATCATGACGTCAAACGCAAGTTGCTTAGACCTGCATTAGATGCGAGGACCCCGAGGGGCATTTCACCAGACAAAGCAAGGGGGAGAAAAGGACAGCACTGAACACCAGAGGAGCAGGGATCAGGTAAGTAAATCTGTTTTACTCCACTCCAAAATAACACTTAACCTTTGTAGTACAAGAGTAGCCTCACTGCAAGGGTAGTTTTTTAGTCTGGAGATGGCCACTAAGCAGATGTTTGTACTGACCTTCAGAAAGTTGGCATTTGCAAAGGAATTTGCAAATGTTAAAAGTATTTTGTGAGATCTTACAGTGTCTCTCAATCCTAGCCCAAGGCTGGCCATACACTGCTCTATTTTTCTCATTCAACTCATGGACTAAATGAGAAAAATAGAGCAGATTCCTCCATCAACACTGCAAGTGAGTTGATCAATGAATCCCACTGTTTACATTGTATTCTGACAGCGGATGCAGGCCGCTGTCAGAATGTCCAAACAGAGCTGGCAGCTCATTGGCTGCCGGCTCTGATCGTATGAAGCTTCTCAGGCCAGCTCCATGCCGGCTGACAGGGTGCCGACAGCAGCACACACTGTGCGCATTTCATTCCTCAAAAACCGTCCGAAATTCACAAAGTGTATGGACAGCCTTGGTTTTGATAATGTTCATCCAAAAGAGGTGAACTGTTGACTGTTGTAGACAGAACCTATGGCATCAAGAAAATATTGAACTGGAATGTTTTCGGTATGGTTGGATTTTTCAAAAGCCAATACAGACTAAACTTAACAAAACAAAATAGGTAATGCTATCTACAAAGTTTTTAACAATGCCCTGCATCATTGTGCCAGATAAGGAAAAGGGAAATCATTATGAATTACTATCCATAGTTCTAACTACTCTACACTGATGAAACTGATTGGTGGCCGTAGCTACTGCATTTAATTACTCTTTCAACATTTTAAGGCGTTTTACAAAAGACAATGAGACACAGGAACCTATAGCAATCAGTATATACAGTATGCAAATGTACCCCCCAAAAATCAAATTATTATTGAATTAAATAAAGTCTTTTAAAGTTGTTAAAAAACAGTCCAGTCTTGCTAAGGATTATTCTGAAGGAACCGGAGCACATTCAACATAAAATGTGTCTAATGTGTTTGACTTAGGCATCCCCCATTAGAAAACTGCAACTCATATGACTAGTGTTTTGTACTATAAGAAGGCAATCAACAGGCTGGTTTTCAGGATTTTGTTGGAAGACTTCTTACAGTAATGAAAGCTTGAAAATAAAAAGCACCCATGGCATATGCATGAATAGACACATAAATGTATTATTAGTTGTTTTTGACTCAGTGAGGGGAATTTATCAAAACTGGAGCAAACAGAATCTGCCCATGGCAGCCAATCAGCATCTTTCTTTAGTTTGCTCAGGTAAGAGTTGAAAATGAAAGAGAGAAGCTGATTGGTTGCAGTGCAAATCTGCTCCTGCTCCAGTTTTGATAAATTCCCCCCAATGTGTTTGATTTATTAAGTATGTTCAAGCTAAGTTTGTTTATTTGTGCATGGTAAAGAACCAGAGGCTCGAATGTCTGAGGCCTACAGCCAACCTGAATAAAAGTTCCATAGATATAGGTGGGCATTATTCTTTTATACATTTGAAGCCTCTAGCCTATTTAACTTCTTTCATCTTTTTTTTTTCTATTGCTGTCCCCATTTAGATTTCTCACTTCCTTTCTATTTGAAATGAAAAAAATTCCTGTATGACAGGTTTCATATAAAATAGGATGTAAGGTGACATCTCTCCAATGGTGGCACAGACAACTACTTCTAGTAAAGTGTGAAAAAAAATTAGAACCTCTGTTTGGATTAATTGCTGTCAGTGTCCCTTTTATTTCCAGAGGGCAGGGGGAACAGGTAGACAAGAAAAGCTCCTCTGTGAGAGCACAGACCATGTAAATCAATTAAAAAAATATAGAAATTAAGAATGTTATAATGGGGACACCATTTTGAAATATAGCCTCCTGTTACCTAGGTAGGCCTGGTAGGTATTTTAAAGCATTTCTTTAAATGCACCCCATTTTAAAGGCTATGTTTGAGCATTGTATAACTAAAATTTTAATTTACATTTTTGTATTTATAGATTACCCAGTCTTAGTCAATAGACGGATTGCAGGTAATCCATAAAAAGTGTCTCTTTCTTGGTGCACTTTAAATCTGCCAGATGTTTATAAAACAAGTGTTTGCTTGGGTTGGTTTTAAACATGAATTAAAGCACTTTTCTGCAAACAATGTACTCTATTTTATATAACTTAGAGGCCTAGGAGTCATAGTATCAAGAAACAAGTTTAATAGGGGTTTTAATACAATTGTACAAATGTACAATTCCAAGTCTGAGTAATGGACATTGCAAAGGGCACAATTCCTTTAATGTGAACATAGAGCATAGTGAAGTGTTCAAAGTTAAATTGCTTTCCAATGTTTGGCCTAAACATTAACAGCTAAACCAGGTGTTAGCTTGATTATCCAATAGTCACTTAAGGTGCCCATACACTGCACGATTCTCGTACGAGAATCGCGGGAAATCCCACGATCTTACGAGAATCGTGCATTGTGATTGAAGGCGTGTGACCGTTTCTACTGTACAGTCTTTTGTCTAAGGAGCATGCTAGAAAACCAGCCGAAAATCTTACGATTTTCGGCTGGCCTGAATGATGCTCAGGAGACAAATGCCGAACAGGCTGGTGTGCGCACGCGTACACTGCCCGTTCAGCATTACGGTCAATTGCAGGTCCAAGATGGGGAGATCGTCCGTTTTTTTTAATTACTTTACAACCATCGCAAGACTAAGGTCTTGCGATGGTTGTAAAGTGTATGGCCACCTTAACACAGCCACAGCTTGTAAAAGTAAGACTTTTGTTAATTAACAATGAGGTTGATTTATTAAAGGCAAATAGGCTGTTTACCTCGCAAGGGAATTTGTACTTTGAAAATAATTTTTTTCCTAAGTGTATGTGGGGAAAATTCATGTTGCAAAGTATACCCAATCATGTGCAAGGAAAATAATAATAAAAAAAACAATCATTTTTGGCATATAAGTTGTTAATGGTCCGGATCACTAGGGGTGTGTCTATTACCTAAATACATTGAGGGGAATGTATTAAAACTGTGGCAGACACAATCTGGAGCAGCTGTGCATGGCAAACAATCAGCTTTTCATTTTCAAAGCTTAACTAAACAAACCAAAAAAATAAGCTGAATGGTTACCATGGGCATCATCTCCAGATTATGTGTTCTCTAGTTTTAATAAATTCCCCCCATTGCACTGAAGGGTGTCCCTCTTTCCCATCTAAGAAAGTTGGGAGTTATGCATTATAGCAACACACTACGTATGTGTATTGTGGTTCATTGCCATTCACTCTTCATGGCACCAAAAAAAACCTATACTTTAAAAGAAAAATAATGCACACCATGCTTCTTTAGAGCACCACAAAGCGCATACATGAATGTTCTGTGCATGGTGGACTGAGTTGCCAAAAATAGTGAAGGTTCATTATTTTGCGTGTTGAGGAAACATTTAAAGTGAATGGGCTACCTCAATGCAATGCAAGAAAATGTGAGCATTACCATTAGTCGCCGGTCACACCTGAACTATGCATTCATGGTACCTCGGTGTGACCGGGGTCCAATGTTCAGAAACATTCACAAGCGTTTTTAGCCGTGTTTGCACGTGCATTGTGATTGAAGGCGTGTGACCGTTTCTACTGTACAGTCTTTTGTCTAAGGAGCATGCTAGAAAACCAGCCGAAAATCTTACGATTTTCGGCTGGCCTGAATGATGCTCAGGAGACAAATGCCGAACAGGCTGGGGTGCGCACGCGTACACTGCCCGTTCAGCATTACGGTCAATTGCAGGTCCAAGATGGGGAGATCGTCCGTTTTTTTTAATTACTTTACAACCATCGCAAGACTAAGGTCTTGCGATGGTTGTAAAGTGTATGGCCACCTTAACACAGCCACAGCTTGTAAAAGTAAGACTTTTGTTAATTAACAATGAGGTTGATTTATTAAAGGCAAATAGGCTGTTTACCTCGCAAGGGAATTTGTACTTTGAAAATAATTTTTTTCCTAAGTGTATGTGGGGAAAATTCATGTTGCAAAGTATACCCAATCATGTGCAAGGAAAATAATAATAAAAAAAACAATCATTTTTGGCATATAAGTTGTTAATGGTCCGGATCACTAGGGGTGTGTCTATTACCTAAATACATTGAGGGGAATGTATTAAAACTGTGGCAGACACAATCTGGAGCAGCTGTGCATGGCAAACAATCAGCTTTTCATTTTCAAAGCTTAACTAAACAAACCAAAAAAATAAGCTGAATGGTTACCATGGGCATCATCTCCAGATTATGTGTTCTCTAGTTTTAATAAATTCCCCCCATTGCACTGAAGGGTGTCCCTCTTTCCCATCTAAGAAAGTTGGGAGTTATGCATTATAGCAACACACTACGTATGTGTATTGTGGTTCATTGCCATTCACTCTTCATGGCACCAAAAAAAACCTATACTTTAAAAGAAAAATAATGCACACCATGCTTCTTTAGAGCACCACAAAGCGCATACATGAATGTTCTGTGCATGGTGGACTGAGTTGCCAAAAATAGTGAAGGTTCATTATTTTGCGTGTTGAGGAAACATTTAAAGTGAATGGGCTACCTCAATGCAATGCAAGAAAATGTGAGCATTACCATTAGTCGCCGGTCACACCTGAACTATGCATTCATGGTACCTCGGTGTGACCGGGGTCCAATGTTCAGAAACATTCACAAGCGTTTTTAGCCGTGTTTGCAGAGCGAACCCCATTGATTTCAATGGGTGCCACATGCGCAACAAACGCTAGAAAGTAGCTCATGTAGCATATTCAGTTGCAAGTATCCTGTGTTTTTTTCCTGCGCGTTTAACATGTGTCAACACATGGGAAAAATGCATTTTACTGGCCGTGTTTGAGGTACCATGAACAAGTAATGGTACCACAAGCATGTTGTGTCATGTTCACTGAATGTGAAGGTGTGAATGGGGACTTAAGGTGCCTGTGAATTCAAAGGTGTGACTGGGCCAAACTACATTTATATTTTCATATATTCAGTGGACATAGTGACATTATACAGGTAAATCTAAACCAATGTTACAGTAAACATTGTACAGTAAAAAGATAGACCTAGTTATTTATTTCTGCTAGTATTGTCTCCTGAGATTCCAAGTGCCAGCTGTTCACTTTAGAATCAGGTAACATTATTTCCTTTCAGTATTAAGTGATCAAGCTTGTGCCTATACCTTACAAATATCCCTGTGCTGGGATTGCAGATTGTAGTATATTCTGTTGTTTCCAACACCTGCAGAGCCCCCCTAATGGGAAAAATCTACAAGAAAACGTATAATTGCAACCTCATGAGATTTCTGGATATACAATGCAGCGTGTTTCCACTGCCTTAAAACACGACACCCGTCACCTTTCCTGGCTCGCCACATCAAGAGGAAATGGCAAAAGCGAAACTGTAATTACGGCTAAATAACTGAAGGCATTTTGCTATGGAGATTATTCTTCGAATGTCTCCGTCAAACCATTAACCACTGCTGAACCAGCTGCATCTCGCAATAAATGTGTGAGGTGGTTACATAAACATATACACAGGATGGAGTTTGTTAAGCAAAGAGACTATAGCATGGTTATTTTGTTAGCTTTTCAGCCCCCCGCCCCCACATAACATTCAGCATTAAAAGCCTCATTTATTAAAACGTCTGACAAACCTTCCCAGCCTCAACCAAGGAAAATTCTCAAAGCATCCAAATAGCTTATTACAGTGTAAAGCTAAAACCCTACAGGCCAAAAAAGGTGCCATCTTGGCCTCTATTTGGATTACAGTTGCCATGGTGCTACACCTGTGATCAGCTATGACACCAGCCGTTTGAGAGCTTGAAAGTTCGGTTTGAGAGCTGAGAAAAGCACACTGGCAACCTTGACAGTCGACAAGCCTTAAAAGTTTTAGGAGACATTTTCTCTTTAAAAGTTCCTCTTTACCCATCAATTTAATTTCTGCCAAAACAGTTACTTATAGACCCCATTCCCACCTAGGTATGTTGTGAAGGCTTGTCAAATGCGCACAAAAGAGCACTAGCTAATTGCAACCCAAACGTGGCCGAGAGAATATGCGCAAAAGCACAGGGGAAAAAATGGACTACACGTCCCAGAATAAGCTACATGCTATAATTTCCTGCATTTTGGTGCGCATCCAAGAACCCATTGAAATTAATGGGGACGCACACCAAATGTTAAAAACAAATGCGTGTTCCTGCTATGCTCAGGTGTGAATGGGTTCTCAAGGTATATCAACTGTCAAGGTTGACGTTGTGTTTATTTCAGCTCTTAATCGAACTTTCAAGCCCTCAAATGGCTGGTCACATGTGCAGCACCATGGGAACTGCAATCCAAATAAATGCCAAGATGGCACCTTCCTTGGCTGTAAGGTATGGGAGGACACAGATGCAGGCTTCATGTGTTACCCCAAGCAGCCAACCACATTCTTCCTATTATTTTAAAGCCTGCATGGAAAAAATAGCAGCTATTCAAATATTTGTTTGCTAACAGCAATGTACGTTCCCTTTCAGACACTTTGATAAATGAGGCCCTCAAATGCACAGATTAGCTTTGCCGAGGAAAAAGAAAATCATTATTTTTAGGCATTCCGTAATATGCAAGAGTTAAAAAGGGATTAGCTGCACAGAAAATGCTGATGGATTCTATAGCTATGCCTTCCCCATCTAGGCAGGACCGTGTTTGAAAGACATCAAATTGGGCCCTTTAGAAGAATTCCAAGCTGGCAGCCTGCAAAGCAGAGATAACTGCTCGCAGTGATTACAATAACAGGATTAAAACTTAAGAGGCAGTGTTAAATCTGTCACTGAGGTATTGCTAGCGATGTGAGGGCCTGCCACCAGTGAAGCTAGGCCGCCACTAACAAAATGCAGGCTTTGCAGAAAAATTTCATATTTCCTCCTAAATACTTGACTGAAATTGCATTTTTTCTCCCATTTTCAATAAAAAATAAAACATGTTTACAGGAACGAACATTTGCAAGCTGCAACGTAATCATTTTTTTCCCTCAGCGGAATAGGAACCTGATGGTAATATTTGAAATGGGATTGTTAGTTGTGGTTACATTTCTTTTTTTTAAATTACATACTCTTGTGGTAGACTTGTAGTAAATAAAAGCAACTATGTATAGAGGTAAAATTAAATTGATTACTATTATTATTGGTAATAACAATATTAACTTGTATGCTGTTCGGTGCTCACCTTGCATGGTATTCCCTACATTACATAGGTCATAGGGCTATGTGATAGTTTGAAAAATGATCACCCCCTGCAGAAAGGGGGGACACATGGAAATCATGTAATAATATTAAAAACTATTAATGCTACATTTGTAAGTAAGGGCTCCTCCACATTCACTGGAAATAATAACTGTCAACAATTTACGTAAAGGAGGATGGAAAGTGTAAAATTAAAATGATTTAATGAATAAAATTGTTTTAAAAAAAAAAATCATTTTAGCCCTTATTAGAATTAGTTGTGAATTCCTAGGATTTACTCAGGCAGTTGTTTCTAGCTGATGCTGTCTTTGTTTCAAGCATCCAACCAGTTCAGAAACATTAACAATCAAACATTTTCCTTCCACCTGTTGTGATGCCTGAAGTATGCACAGGATAGCCATGTCACTTTTAAAAGCTTGTCATACTTCAATTAACTTTTACCAAACTGAGGTTCATTATACACCTCAATGTCTGACCTATGGGGAGCGCACGTTTGTATAGCAGTTATATGGAATTAAAGAACATTGATTTCATGGACACATCTGTGCCACTACATAGTCATTGTGCAACCGTTTTCATAATTTTCATGATGTTACTTTGGTATGGGTGTCTAATATCCACACCTGGTTGTGGAAGGCTGATCACCAAGTATACGTATAACTTTGTACAGGACATTGCACTTAGATTCTAATTTATTCCACTTTTACTTAATCTGCCTCTCAAAAGAAATTGTGACATGACAATTGTTGCTGCTGGGCAATGAACAGATTTACATTGGCAGCATTTCAGACAAAAGTTAGAAATGGAAGAGTCCCTGTGACTTCATTTTAAAATTCTTTAAGCTGTTTCATGAGAAAACATACATACAGTGCAATCATGTATGTGTGTTAACATTTCTAGTGGAGCAAGTCCCAAAAGATTTCCAGTGATAGACACGAAGCAAGAATATCACTATGAAGCACATGCAATGCAACAGACAAGAAAGAGGTGCAAATACTGTATATACCTGTCGGTGTGAAGGTAAAAGACGGGACTGGAAAATCAAAATAAAAAAATGAAATAAAAATCTGGTTATTAAGCTGAAAGAAGAATGTGCACATGTCAAATTAGTAAATATCAAGCAACATACAGTTAATCAGGCAGCAGTAGGCAGCCTTGTGAACAAAACACGATACACAGTGATTATAGTCCGAGTGTTTTTACAGTACGTTGGCATCATTGGCAATTAATTGTACGTGCAGTCTTTTTTTCTAAGCTGAATAATGAAGCCTGGTTTGCAGAGATTATAAATATTTCCCTAATCAGTAATGACTGCAACAGCCACTGGGTGAGCCTATTGCATGCTCTGGATTCTTATGTTGCTGTCTAGACAAAATTCACTAAGACCAGGAATGGTCCACATTGACTTGTTTATATCTCCTGGAGAATTTAATGACATGGTCGGGTTTTGGGGTGGGCTAAGCCAAGTCTGAGCAGGCCTGGATTGGCCTATCTAAAAACCAAAGGTTTTTCCATCAGGCTACTTCACTGTTAGCCTGAGCTAGCTATCTTTTCCATCAGGCTACTTCACTGTTAGCCTGAGCTAGCTGCATTGTGCTAGCCACAGCTAGCACAATGCAGTACAAGAGGCCAAGGGTATATGTTCCACAGACACTAATGGCTGTCTCCAGGACAAGCACACACAGCAATAAACACCTCCACACTAAAAAAACAACAATTTTGCAGTCTCTATCCTCACTGGGAAGGTTTGCAAACACGTCCTGTCCCTGTGAAACACCAGCCTCATGAGAAAATCTCCTCAATGAGAATCACAATATAAATTCAAATGGAGCATCTATCATTTCTTCTCTTTCATTCTCTTTTTGGGTTAAAAAAAAAGACTAAAAAGATGGGCTTAAAGGCGATCTCCACCAAAACATTTCAGCCTTGGGTGTGTGCTGGTGGGATGAATCACCCAATGGCTTCGTGTATCTTTTGAAGACCCCACTGGTGAGGTTTCCACAGCAGTTTTTCCTCAGTCTCCTGCCACAGTGCTTTAACAAAGGTGTTCTTTCACAGCCATATTGGAGGGGTGCACCATTACCTAGCCTGTTGATGACAAGGTAAAGACTGCCGCTCCTTTATCAACAATTAAATACTGCAGCTCTTCTTTTGACAAGGTGAACGTTGCAGCTCCTCCACTGATAAAGTGTGGCTTCAGTGCATAATAATAGGGGTGAATGTTGTTTGCCCAATTTTTTTCCTTCAATGCAAACTGAAATGTGTATGGAAGCTGAGATAATTTGCTGGTTACTATTTCCAGTACTGCAAAATACTGCAGCCCCCAAATGGAAGCACTTGTGAAGAAAATTGACTACTTACAGGCTTCAGATTTGATCAGTCATATCGGGAAAATATATCATTTTGTGTTAAATGAGGGTCTGCCAGAGTGAATATACTTTTAATAGACTTTTTAAGTATGCATGCTGTGTGTTAGTGGGCTTTCTTGATTTGACAACATTCAAATTGAAACAAAATCTGTGTGTGGTCAGTTTTTGGGCAAAAAACTATGTATTCTCTATTTTAAAATAAAATGTTCCATCTGTGTTACCCTTGAGTGTATTGACAAGGGTACATGGCTACCTTTGTACCAATGATAATTACAGCACAATATCTGTATTATTCCCTTTTATTAAAGCTGTTTCTCTTCACTCCATTTATCCCTATTTTCTGACTCATCTCCCAGAGCCAAAAACAAAACCCTGCTTGTTTTAAGCGGATTCACACAGTGGCTTCCATTTGAAGCACAAGAGACCCTATCGAAGGAATTCCATTTGGTCTCATCCCAGCCAGCTCTTTTCACACTGTCAATACAATTTAGCAACATCAAAAAAAAAGAGAAAAACTACAATGCCATAGTAACAAGCAGTCATCAAATAGATGCATTTAAGAGCAGAGCTATCCAAACAACAGTGAAAAGATGTGAACATTAATTAGAAGTCACAGGGACACAGTATTGGGGGGGCAGGACGATGGCCATGAAAAGGTTCAATCAATGCTTTTCTTTTGACCTATTCATGTAAACATTGTTAGATTCTTAAGGAAAAAAATAGATTAAAAGGGGTCAGAGAGGAAGGTGTGACAGAACAGCCCCAGCACATTGTAACTTAATTTCTGCAGCTTTCATTCGAAACCCAACAAGCACCTGCATCTGCATTTCATATAGCATGGTTTGCATAGCATAGAAATGCAAGAATGGAGCTAAACACAACAGCTGAATATGTTTACCTGTGTATGTATTTATATATAAGTACTGCACATTACTCAGTTTAATTAAAGGGCATCTTTGCTTTAAAGTGACTCTGTGGCAAAACAACACATAAACAAACACTTGGATGGAATAGTAGGACCATAGATTGCCAGAATATACTTCTCCTCTTACATAGCAGCATTTAAGAGCTTTTGAAAAGTTCTTATGTCCCTCCCCCCACCTGAGCATGCAATAACAAGGCTTCATGAGATGCAAAAGGTGTGCCCTTGTACTGACTTTCAGAAACTCTGTATTTGAAAAGGCAACCGCTCTAGGGGGCTTGGTGAGGCACTGAAGCAAGTAAAAATGAAGTTACATGAAGGCATAGGATCGTGTCTACTTTTCTTTGCTAGTGTTAGTTTGTACAATACTCTTTTTCTTGCCATTACAGATTTCTAGACTCCTGCCCTGCCCGCTTAGGGCCACATTTGCACGTGTTTTACAGTAACGCAACACATTACCAAGTGTTGAGGTAGCACCTAGATTTTAAATAGCCTGGCAGCAAACCTTAATGCATTAAAAAAAGGTAATGTACTATTTTTTTTAATGCAGTGCACCAGAACACACAGATGGTTCATTTCAGCCAAACTAAATGGCAACAGAGCAAAAGAAAGGCAAGAAAGTGCAGCTGGTGAGGCTGGCATTAAAGTACAACTGCTCTTTGCACTGCATTAGAAGTTGGTCATTTACTGCTGGTAAAGAAACAAACACATTTGGTTAGCTGTGATGGGCTGGTTTATAAGTCCAAAAGCATATAATATACATTTCTTCGGTCCTGCAACTGGTTAATGTAAAAGTTTGTAAAATCCATACTTATATAATATAACAATAATAATAATAATAACAACAACAACAACGGCAAACCATTCAAAATAAAAGGGTGCGCTAAATGTAGAAAAACATGAGTTGGGTTTTAATTATGAAGTATGGTTGTGTATACCTTTTCTGATTCCAGCATAGGTGCTGTTTAGTCCACTGCGTTTCTTGCGATGTCGGTACAGCCAGATGCTGAACACCATTAAAATAATCCAACAGGCAGCGCCTATTCCTGCAATAAATGCCGGCTGCTTCACCACATCTGATATCTGCTGGGCAAGGCTCACTTGGTCTGGAGACACCGGATTACCAAAGGAATCTATAAAAATAACCAAAGCTCCATTCACATATGATCTACACTGAAAGTGAAAGACATGGCTTAAAAATGGAAAAAAAAAAAAAAAAAGAACAAAAAACTCATCTAAATATTTTTTTTTTATAAGGCAGTGATTAAAATGTTTCAGTCACATAGGTAAAACAGGCCAGCACCTTTTTTTTAGTTATAAAGGTGTTAATGCAGTAAGGTAGGGGTGTCAAACTCAATTTAATTGTGGGCCGCATCAACATTATGGTTGCCCTCAAAGGTATCTGTAAGACTATATAAATGTATCTAATCTTTATCATAATTGCCTCTGCATTCGATTATCACTGGTTTTAGTAATAACTTAATACCTAGATCTAAAAGTAGAAGTCTAGGAAATGGCCTGGTGGGCTGGATTCGGCCCCTGGGCCTTGAGTTTGACACATGTGCAATAAGGGTAATAAGGGCAATGTTAAAGCCCATTTCCTCTAATGATTATTTCTTGCTCTGTCCACCTTTGGTAAGGTCTACCAATTCAGCATGTAGCTGCAGTTGAGAGGTTACGCTCCAGGAAGCCTGACACACCCCAGTCTTCCACAAACTATCCTTACTACATAACCTTGATACTAGTATGGAAGCACACAGGGCTTGAGTACAGCTTAAAGAAGCTCAGCCATTTCCTTTTTTTTTTGGAGTGTTAAAACTCTGTCAAGTTGTTTCAGCTATTTGAACATTTGTTTATATATAGAGTTTTAGCATTATTGTATATAGCACTACCCCTGATAACCACTCCAGATGCCTCAATTTATAACTACAAAGCTATATTATCTTCCATGTTATGACTGCACAAGGTGCAAAACAGAATATATAGATGTAACATAGGCACTTGAAAATAGAAGTAGTTTTATTCAGTGTGTGTAATGAGTGATGTGCACCCAAGGCAAGAAATGTTTCCAAGGTGGGGCTCGTAAGGAAGGCCACAGGGAGGATTGGGTAGCCCCTAGTAGGTATGCATCTTTAATATTGCAGAGGTGTCACTGGATGTCACTACTTTCCCAATAAACCATTTTGTCTAATTGTTAGAGAGCTATAATCCAAGCTTGTCCATGTTCCACAGTGAATTCAACAGCCGCACTCTCACCCACTCCAAGTGTGATCAGCTAACACTTCTGTAAATTCCTAGCTTGCTAAACTCTTTTAGTCAAATCAAGACGATCATGAGCTTCAAATATGCAGACAACATCCATGACATACAGAGAACATGTCAGTGTATTGCAACATCCAGTACAACCCAATGCAGCAGCCTTTGTTCTGAGTTCAATCATTTTCTTGGCTTAGGACTAGACATATGTTAAGGCATGAAAGAAAATTAAGTGTTGAAAAGTGTAATAAAACATAAATGACAACTGATGTTGAAACATCCAAGGCCTTTGAAAATGCTTTTTTCTTGTCAATAGCCATCCAAAAAGCCTTTGAACCAACGCCATGTTGCATTACCCCTTGTAAGTAAATCTGACTTACGGTGTTTGCAAAGAGCATTTTATGTCTGTTTACTGGCTGATAGAACATGTATTCTTTCACAGCTTTACAAAATGCATTTAAAGACAAATGAATCAACCGTCCACCCTTTTTAAACAGATTGTGATTGACTGACCAGGCACAATTACCCGAGTTCTCTGTATCTTGCACAATAAAACTAAGTGCTTGTAAATCTAAAACAGTTTATTGCAGCTGCCCACAGCCACTTAACACTTGGCAAGAGTGGACAAACTTTGCATTAAACGTAAGCAGCAATGGCAAATGTATTTGGGAACAAACAAGATGTCAGGTAAATAGATTTTAGTTTTATGAGAGCTAGCAGAGACAAAAAGCTGACACTGAACTGAAATCTGAATACATGGTGCTTATTGCTGTAATAAAATGTTTTAAAAGACTAAAATTTCAGCATGGATATTGATCTGACAATTTTCACCAGTAAAACTGAACTTCAGCAACAGCGATGTCTCCAAATGTGAGCAGTCAGGCTGAATCTGTGGCTTTAATATCTATGCTTTAGTTGGTGTCCTGGTCAGTAGATCTGGTCTCAGCTCAGGTATAATGTCCTAATCTACTTTGCAAGCTTCTCCTGTAGACAAGCCATCTTCCTGGAATGTTTCACTGCTACTTGGGTGCCCCCAAGATTTCTGTGTTAAAGACATACCTGGGTTAGTACAGACCAGAGGGGTCAGCCAGGGCAACAAAGGCAAGTCAGAGTCACAGACAAATCAGAAAACAGAGTTTCAGTTGATGGTACATGGTAAACACAAGGCTCAGACAAGAATCAGTCAAGTAACAGGCAGAAGGATGGTCCAGATGGCAAAGGTTCAATAGTAAAAGCAAGGTAACCTGGCACCAGAAATATTAATAAGTAACAGGCAGCACACCCACAAGTCAGGAAGAGAACTCTACATAAGGCAACTAATGCGGTAGGTTCCCTTTAAAACAGTGGCTATCAATGAGGAGTAAGCTGGGGAAGCAGGAACCATAGCTCTGGGATTTTCTTGAAGAGGTACATGTGATTGTGCACATACCAAGTGGTGGGCAAGGACAGTTCTCCAAGAGCATAAAAAGCCAAGATTGGGCAGGTGCTCTTACATAGAAGTGATATATCTGCTGGGAAGGAGGTAAGTAGGGCACAGGCCTAACACTGGAGGTTTCCACATCTTGAGGCATAGCTGTATGAAATCTGTCTTACTGTACAGAGTGATATCCTGTAAGGAGCACCCACAGCTGAATATTTACCTATTTTGAAGTGGCGAGACAACAAAATCTGTATTAAGAAAAGTTCCCTCTTGCAGTGTATGTACAGAATTTACCAAATGCTATGCGTCCTGCATACAGGCAACTTCTAGAAAACAGCCAGCAAAGGCCAATCCCTTATTTCATAACCAAGTGCTCTGCAAAAAATTATGATCATTGGACAGTGCTGTTTATTATGTTGCAAAAACCTGAGAAGTTAGAAAAGATTTTAATGCACAAGTTTACTTGTTGTAACTTCGGTGGGAGAAATTACAAGGTGAATGAGCAAAAAACCTCTTTTGTACTACGTGCAAAGGCACCATAATAAAACTTTGAGTGCCATATAACCTGTGGGCCATGACCACAACTTTGTACATTCGTTTTTAATGAAAGCCAGAAGCCTCCTAATCTACAGAAATGGGTGGAGCTTCTCAGTATGTGGAACTCAAATCAGGATTCAGTCCGCTGAAATAATACTGAAGGTGGTGGAACTATGAACGTTACAAAGGAAGCAGTCATCTCCAGGCCTTCAAGGCACTATGGGGATCTAATGTAAAACAGCCATTTGGATAACACTAAGCAACACCAAGTGCATGTCTATACAACTTGTTTATCAAATGTGGCTTTAGCTCTAACATTCTCTTGCAGACCCCAAACCAAGGTCACATGCAATATGCAAATGCTAATTTTCCTTTGTGTCAGAGCTCAGTTACACCTCCACCACGTCTAACAATTCAACAAAAAAGCCTTAGCAACCTATTGGGAAGGACAGTGTTGTAACACACAGGAAACAATTTGGTAACACACAGGAACATTCCTTTCCAAGCCTTCCATTTTTTTCTGGGAGTGGGAGCTGTTATTTTAGATTGTATCTGCATTGCCACCTGCTGGTGAAATAAGGTATTCTGCACAATCTAAAATAGCAGTGTTGTCACGCTTTAATCTGCTGAGCAACGACAACAAAACTCAGGTCCTGTTAATACTTACAAGAAGAGTGTAGGAGGTGTTATTGAAAGGAAAGGTCAGAACTAGCTAGTGGGATCTTTTCTTTTCAACTACTAATTCTATTTAAAACCATATAAAATTAGCTGTTCTCAGCAATATAGACAGGTTCCTATGATTTAGTGACTTTCCACACTGAAACATAAGCTAATATTTCTCCAAGTAAACAGTTACTATACTGTTTTTCCTACACCCCTAAATTAAACTGTTTTGAACCATAAAATGTGTCATCTGTTTAGCTCCACTTACAAAATAATCACCTGCTTCAGTCATTTATTGAAGGAAAGCTTTCCGTCTGTGATCCTTAGATCACTTTGGAGATTTAAAGTTCATTAAACAGGCCTGTGCTTTGCTGTCTAATACTCTCTTTGTATCCTCTGGGTTTACCGATTTCACAGATATTTGTGCAGGGCTAAGTTATCTTGGGTCAGGTTTTACGAGGGCGGCCAAATCAGGCCTCGGTGATGGGCCAGCTGGGCTTGAACGTATAAAACATACCGTGACTAATGAATTTAACCTGCCACTCTATATCTCTATCCTTCTCCATGCACAGATGAAACTGCTGTAGGATATTAAAAACTGGAACACATTTCTAATTTTAACACAACAGAATTTGTGCCTTAATTCCAGTGGTTAAGTCAGTGAAATGTAAGCAAAGACAATGCATGTGTTTAGACTGTCCCTATTGGATGTCTGTGAAACAACAGTGGCACCTAGGACAAAATTAGGTTTTTACAAGGCTCAGTCAGGTTCCAACAAATATGATTTATTTATTTGTTTATTACAGGTACTTACGCAGTGCTGTCAATTTCTGCAGCACTTTACATAGTATTAATTCAGTCCCTACTCCTAAGGAGCATACCATCTAAGGTCTCTCTATCTATGGTCAACAATACTAGGACCTTTCAATCTAAGGTCTCTATCTCATGGTCACACATACTAACACCTTACAAAATGTTGTCCCTATCTCATGGTCACACATACTAACACCTTACAAAATGTTGTCCCTATCTCATGGTCACACATACTAACACCTTACAAAATGTTGTCCCTATCTCATGGTCACACATACTAACACCGTACAATGTAAGGCTGCTATCTCATGGTCACACATAGTAGGACCTTTCAATCTTAGGTCTCTATCTCATGGTCACACATACTAACACCGTACAATATAAGGTTCCTACCTCACGGTCACACATACTAGGCCCTTACAATCTAAGGTCCCTATCTCATGGTCACCCATACAAGCACCTTACAATATAAGGTTCCTATCTCAGGGGCACACATACTAGGACCTTATCTCATGGTCACACATACTAGGACGTTACAATCTAAGTTCCCTATCTTATGGTCACACATACTAGGACGTTACAATCTAAGGTCCCTATCTCATGGCCACACATACTAGGACATTACAATCTAAGGTTCCTATGCATACACACATATACTAGGACCTTATCTCATGGCCACACATACTAGGACATTACAATCTAAGGTTCCTATGCATACACACATATACTAGGGCCAATTAAGACAAGAGCCAATAATTATAAGGGAGGGTATTTAATAATACATCTATATTTATTTATTAGCACACCCACCTTTACTGATGTCTTTTTGGAAAACGATTTCGTTCCTCCTAGCTTGGGAAGTCTGAGCTATAGGCAATAAACTAACATTTTAGTCTCACCAGGTGTTAGCAGACTGTGAAGTCTGCTTTAACATTTTGTAATTCTTTACTAACTATAGTATATACTTGAATTAATGTGAACCTTAACTTCAGCCTAGCATCCGATATATTGTACATATGCTAAGGTAAGGGTAAAAGTAACACATTCAGATATGTTTTACTATTAACAGAGATCACAATACTCCCCCTGACAATGCCTTCATACTCCAGAAAGACAGAACTATCTTTGTTCAGGCATCATCCAGCGCCAGCATCTGCTCTCTGGACCAATTGTCTGACATGGATCAGCCCCTGCTGTAGTCTCTCACCTACTTATTTTAGTTACAGGTTACAATTTTGCAGTCTGGTCACTGGAGGAGAGGAGACTGGATAAATGCTTTCTCCTGTTAGCAGCAGACTGATGACATCATCTCCATCTAGGCAAAGTCACTGGACTAAAGTATAGCTTTTTACTGATGAAGGCCCTGTGTTACACAAACAGGACCCTCCTAACCCTCTTGTCTTAAATTGTATTGTTACTGTACCATCTGCCTTTATTTAGTAAAATGCTTTTTACAAGAACAAGAAGAAGAAAGAAGAAGAAGAAAGAAGGAAAAAGAAAGAAGAAAGAATGAAGAAGAAAGATGAAAAGGAAGAAGGAAGAAGAATATATACAGCTTTAAAAAAACTAAACAGTTGCTATATATTGTGGTATGTCAGCAATTTATTCATACTGACATGTTACATCACTGAAAGGTCCACTCTAAACTAGAACTCTAATCAGGGTAAAATTAAAATGAGTATGTTTCTTCTAGAGGATAAGATAGTCTTTTGATCACATTAGCGTCTGAGGAAAACAGAATCAGAATAATACTTCTGTTTCTAATGACATACACCAGAAGTAAAGGTCTAGGTGTACCCAAGTGCCTCTGCCAGGTTCCCCACTTTTAAAACTGAGAGAGCCACATTATACAAAAGACATCATGGCTAGTGCTAAGATACAATAATTAAAACTGCCCTTATTCAAGTATAAAAAACACAATACCACAATGTCGTTTTTAGAGACATTTCACTGTTATCTTTTTTGTAGCATTTGGTAAAGGACATAAAGCAGTATAACTTAAATGAACACACACGCTAATGTCTTTTCTGGGGAGATGCTGCCATCTAGTGATAGTTTGAAGAATTACTTACATGCGGCAATCATCACTGAGCTTTACAAAATGCTATCATAACATGAGAAAATAGAATTATATCTATACATTATATTAATGTCCCTTTTAAAGTACAAAGAGAAGTATACATATAATAAACATAATGATGGCTGCTATATCATGCATGCATGATCCCAATTTTGTGAGTTTATAAAACGTAATGAGTGTTGTGGGAACATGTGTTAATTCAGCACCACATAATGTATAATCTTCACGTGAAAACATATACCTTCTTAGGAGAAAATATTTAATCTGTACAATAAGCGCTTTTTAGTAAAGGTGTATGTGGCATATAGAATATAGGAGAGGAGATTTAATTACACTCAGAATTATTCTATAACTCACCCAGCTGGATGAACTGTGGCTCACTTTTCACCCCTGGCCCAGCTCCCGTGCTGGCTGCAACCTCCACGCTATACTTGATTCCGGGAACTAGATATGGGATGACAACAGATAAGGTGGAGCCTTCCACTGTTTTGTTGATGTGATAGCGACTCTCATTGCCCAGACACCAAACCTAGAAGAAAATGATATCTAGCATAAAGTCTTAGTAGATTAATTTGTATATTTTATATATCCTTAGCATGGATATAACAAGGTGGTTAGGGTACCACACTTTATTTTAGTAATGAAAAAAATTGCATAGCTATTCATCCAGCAAAGTTGCATGTACTTTCGTTCTGCATGAATCAACTGGCATCTGATCATTAGTTTTAGGGATTTTTTGTACAATGTATAAAGCTGTTGTGGAACTAGAGCAAAATAAAACTTTTCTTAGGAGAAAATGTTTTTAAAGAGTTCAGAAAAAAAAAAAAGATGAAGTAACTCGGACGGCAGGCAGAACTTTTATAAAAGAACCCCTAAGTAATGGCTGTAATAAAAAGGAATGTATAGAGAGTGCATATTCTGAGTTATTACAGTGTATTATTATAGCAGGGTTTTTGTTTTTTTAAAATGTATTTTTGTCTTGTTTATTGCAATTATTTTGGCTCACATATTTTGACAAACTTCCTTTTTCAAATTATTACTTTGTATTTAGTCTATTTGATTCATACAAGGATAAAAGGAGTTACCTTCGATCAGCATATGACATCAGTTAAAGCAACCTTACAAGTAAAAAATAAATACATTGTGTTCCTATTTAACCCTCATTAACCCTAATCAGCCATAATCAACCCCCCCTTTCCCCTTAGCTGTAATTGTTTATTTTAAACCAATACTATTTAAGACCCAATTACATTTGTGCTATATGCCTTGTTGACATGCATTGTGTTAGAGCAGTGGTGGCGAACCTTGGCACTCCAGCTGTGCCAAAACTACAAATCCCAACATGCATCTGCCTCTGGGAGTTATGTCTGTGGCTGTCAGAGCCTTGCAATGCCTCATGGGACTTGTAGTTCCAAAACAGCTGTAGTGCCAAGGTTCGCCACCACTGTGTTAGGGCATAACATTCTTGACACAAGGCAGTATGATGACTACTTATTTATTAGAGACAATTATATAGCACCGACAATTTACACAGCACTTTTGCATACTGCACATTCACATCAGTCCTTGCACCCGAGGTGCTTACAATCTAACGTCTCTAGAGCACACACATACAGGGCCAATTTAGAAAGGAGCTCATTAAACTTCTGGCATGTCTATGGAGTGTGGGAGGAAACCCACACAAGCACAGGGAGAACATGCAAGCTCCATGCAGATAGTGACCTAAGAGGCAGGATACTAACCAGGGACCCCTAGTGCTGCAAAGCAGAATTGATAACCACAGAGTCATGCACTATGATGATATCGCTATTTTGTTTGTCTCTCATTAAAAAAAAAAAATCTCTCCATTACAGATCAGCCCCCAAACCTGATTTTTTTCTTTTGGTTTTCAACACAAACGCTTCCCATCTCGGCATCTTTGTGCACTAAAAATGTGTTTTGCATTGGCAAGGTAAGTTAGAGTGCCATTTAAAATGAATGGCACTGCAACTCACCACACTGCTTACTGTGCATTACCACAACAACTAGGTGTAAAACCAGCCTCAAGGTTTTGTAGCCTGAGATCATTTTTTACAGTTTTGTATTCCTTAATTTTTTAACAATTTCGCAAAGAATTACAATTTAAATGTACAAATGTTTGTTAGTTATTAAAATTTTAACAGTTTTATCTGTTAGATTTAGGAGATAATATGTATTTATTTGTGTGCGCTAATAATAATTTTCATACATTTTTATTGAACATAAATATTTGGTAAACATTTGCACAACTATGATGGGAGAAAATCAGTAGCACCATATTTTAAATAATCTAAAGGCCCTGTGCTTTCAGAAAATATGTGGTTTGCGGGGCCTTTTACTAATTTTCAAAGCTGTAAATGAAAATAGTAAAACAAAAGTGATAAATGGTAAAAAATTATCTGGCTGTCTGGGTTGAAAAATGGGAAGCAGGGCCTGGCAGCGAAAGGCTTAAAACCCTGGTTCTCAACTGGTGGGTCGCGACCCAAAAGTGGGTTGCCACATGCCTTCCACTTTTCTAGGTGAGAGGCTCATCAGCCTCCCCCTAGTCTCCCCCATAGCGCAGCACTGCCAGTTCTTACACTGAGCAGCCATTCAAAATATGCTGCCCAGTGTCAACTTCAGGTGGGGTGCAATGGGGCTGTGGCCGCAAGGGAGCTCCATCCATACATGCATTGCGTCTAGATCCCTCGCATGTCCTGTAGTGGTGCCTAAACTGGAGTAACATCACATTCTGGCTCCTGGCACCTCTACAGGTGCACATGGGAGCTGTACAAGCAATGCACATATGGATGGAGCTCTGTCACAGGACAGCAGCCCGTCTGCCGTGTGTTTCATTGCAGTGCAAATTGGGTCACAACTTAATGACCGAGGGCAAATGTGGGTCCTGAGGTTACACAGGTTGAGAACCACTGGTTTAAAACATATCTAAATCCAAAAACAGATGTTTTATATATTGCAGCTTACCAGCCCATAGATGAGGTGGCTGCATACCTTTTTCAGCATTTATTCATATTACTTTATCTTGGTGATCCTGCCACTAACAAGCGTCCTGTCCTAGGGAAACAACACTCCTGAAATTCCAACGTAGAGCCACACATCCGTCAGTTCATTTTAAACAATCAGATTATATTTAAAGTTATTTTGTTTTTTATGAACATGCGGCTCTACGTTGGAATTTCAGGACTTTGTTACGCCACCATGTATGTTTGGAGCCTGCACCTGATTGATGTGACTTGTTGGGTTGGTGTTGTCCGACTTTGGGGATTGAGTGGTGTATATTTTGAAATTCAATAACACTAAGTAATAGTTTTATATGGGGAGCAGTGTTGCCACCCTAGGCTGATCTCCTGCTTTGGACTACAAACAACTCTCTCATCATCTCCATTATATAGGGGGTGGGGGGGGGTTATAGTTTACAAAGTTGACAATATTGCTTAAGATTTCAGTTCAGTGTACAGCATGTTACAAGGACTTCAGTTTTCTGGCAGGAACAACAGTTTATTTCTGTTTTTAAAGAAAATGTTATTAGGTTAAAAAAAAAACAACTAATGCAGGGACCACATCTAAGTAATGCTAAGCTGCAAACGCTTAATTTTTTTTCTTGTGTTTAGATATCCTTTAACACTTCCCAAATAAACATTTGTCCAAATACCTAACCACTTTTGTCCCTCATTGTCCCTGTGTGTGTTGTAAAGTAGCCACCGCTCCAAGCTCACTCCCATGATGGACTACAATCTCATGTTTAGTTTACTAAATTTCCAGCTTAAAACTAATATCAAACCCCTAATACTTGACCCTAACAAAAAGCAAACAACTAACACCAAGCTAACCCTCTTCTTCAGTAGACTCATCTTGTCCTATACCAGTAACAGAAAGGCTTAAACCAAGCAGATCCTGCCGAACACTACATAGAAGCAACTGCAGCCACTGAGAATAACTTCCAGTGGGAGTGGTCACCTAGACAGGTAATGAGAAATACATATTTTTAATGGGGACATGTACAGCAATCAAAGCACTTTTTGTGTGTGAAAGGTTTATACTTTCATACTTTTTTGGAAAGCCTTTCTCCAAACACATACATACAGTGCACGCCTTGTGCCACAGTGACAGTACTAGGGCTGCAACAACTAATCAACATAATCAATTATTGAAAAAGTTGTCAACTTTTTCAATAATCGATTAATCGGCTTCCGATCAGTTGGCCCTGTTCACGGGTCCACAAACGCGCGCCGCACCTCCTCCCCAACTCACGCTCACCGCTGCCAGACCCGCCCGCATCCGCGCTCTACACGCACCTCAATACAAACTAGTAGTCCATCACTGGAGCCATTTTTTAAAATGTATGTTATTGTTTATCCGATTAACCGATTAATCGAACTTAATAATCGGCTAACTAATCGATTTTGAAAATAATCGTTAGTTGCAGCTCTAGACAGTACATATTGCAAATAACTTAATTTAGCCCTTATTATGGCATCAAAGTCTGTATATAAATAAGAAGGAGGAGATGCTGTGTTCTAATAAAAGATGCAACGTGAAAATTAAAAAAAAAAAAAAACTCTTTAGCATCATCAAAAGCTCAAATATTTACTAGATATTATAAATTCTGTCTTAAAATCAAAGTGACATTAAGCTAATAGTTATCATATTCAGTATATTAAAGCAATTGCATTCTTATGATGTAATAACAGACGCCGTGTTACGCCTGCACAATTTGACTTCCCATAAGATTTGATATTACTGCTCAGATTTTCATTTTCCATTTTTGCCCCTAGATGGAGACAAACAACCATCAACTGCGCGCATTACATTTGTATCTATTGGAATTTAAAATAGAAGGTTTTCGTTTCATCTTTTACATTTGAAATGTCTTGCTTATATGTGTTTTTTTTTAAATAAATGCTAAATGTCAATTGTGTATAAATATGCAGAATTTGTATATATTTAATACATTAAAGCCTATATACTGTGTGTACAGTGAGGGGGATATATCAAAATTGGAGCAGACAAAATCTGGTGCAGCTGTGAATGGCGCCCAATCAGATTCCATCTATCATTTTCACAACATAACTGAACAAACAGAAGTGAGAAGCTGATTGCTTGCTATGGGCAATTGCTCCAGATTCTGACTACTCCAGTTTTGATTAATTCCCCTCAATATGTTTTAATTGGCTATGACATATGTTAGTATGCCATACAGAAACACATTAAACAGCCGGATAAGCAAAACACAGCTTTTATTACATAAAAAGGTCTTACCTTGTATTCTTGGACCAATCCATTCTGGTTTTCTTCAGGGGGAGGCAGCCAGCTGACTACAATCGATGTTCCATTCCCTTCACTCTTTTTGATAGTAACAGTCTGCGGAGGAGCACTGGGAGCTGCACAGGAAGAAATTCAAAATAAATGAAGTTAATGCTTGGAGATGAGTATGAAGACAGTACGCAGACGTATGTGCCACCTAAAAGTCCAAGAATGATTGAAAAAAGGAAAATGATAAGGGACATACATCAGATATGACTGTAGGGGCCTAATCATATTTTCATGTATTAAAACAAATGTGTTTTTTACATTATTTTGATGCATTTTATTACAGGTATTTATATAGTGCTGACAATTTACACAGCGCTTTCCATACTGCACACTCAAAATGCACAGCATGTTCAGCTGACCAATGTGCAGCCGAAGTACGGCTGATTTCAGCCGATGTATGGCTGAAATCAGCCGTACTGAGCAGAAGTGAATAGCCGAACAGCGTTCAGCTCACTTTACTTTGGCTGGGTTATTCACTCGGCTGCCTTCGGCAGCTTTGTGTATAACCCCCTTAGAGTTTTCAGAAAAAAAGGAAGTAACAATTTTATTTTTTTTAATTATTGTTTTATCATTATTATTATATTATATGTGATGTGATTGGGAACATGTAAGAAATATAAAATAGGTGTTATCCCAATTGGGCTGAAAAAGTAGAAATACACTTTATGGATATGTTCTAACTAATCAAGCTAATCTTTATGTTTCAGGTAAATATTGTGCCGTATTCCTGTATAGAAATCACAGCTAATATGCCTGATCATGATTCCTCATAAAATCTGTTATCTCCAATCAGCAAAATGACTACCTGGAAAAATTTGCTTTTCATAACAAAAACAACATTACACAAGCAATCAGTATAACTCGTAAAACACATCGGAGGGGAGCTACCTTCTTCCAAGGTTTTTGCAAATCGCACTTCACTGTCAGCTCCTTGAAACTCATTAAAGAAAGGCCTGGCTTTAACCTCATAGTTCACGCCTTTCCTAAGTTCCGGAATGACTGCGCTATTTTTTGCCGGGGTGCGAACTTCAAATATTGACCAGGCCGATTCTCCGCGATTCTCTGGACTGGGCCTGTAGAGAATCTTGTAACC
Source organism: Nanorana parkeri (assembly GCF_000935625.1). Classification (NCBI taxonomy): domain Eukaryota; kingdom Metazoa; phylum Chordata; class Amphibia; order Anura; family Dicroglossidae; genus Nanorana; species Nanorana parkeri. The sequence goes on from NW_017306325.1 coordinate 599,615, forward strand.
TTGAATGTACTGTGATTGCTGGTCCACCTAAGGAGAGATAAAAAATACATTCTATATTACCACAATATTGTCATATGGACATCAGAATTATTAATTAATATAATTATATGGGAATTGTCTAATGATAAAAAAAGTCAATGCCACGAATAATCCACTGGCACTGGTTTGTGTAATTTTGCTAATTAGCAACTGTAAAAGCTCTGGGCAAGCATTAGTAGTAAAGCAGAACAGCGGCAATTTTTTAAAATTAAAGAATAAGTGCATTTCAAAGCAAAGTGCACTTATCCTTTAAGCCACACACCCCTGACCTAAATGAGCAAGTATGGGATTGTTCAGGTCAGAGGACGGGTGCAAGATAAAAAACAAAAATGCACTTTGTATAAATACAGTGGGTAAAGGGTTAGAGCCACCATCAGGTTTTTTTCCGATTACAAATGTAACAATATATATAAAAAAAAACATGACATGTTCTATCCTTTCCCCGCTCTATTCATTGCAGAGCATCTCTTAATTTCCTGTCCAGGTGACACAACAGAAACTTAAGGGAACTCCCAACCAGTCTCCTTGGGCAACCATGGTTGTCACATAGGGTGTCTGCCATTGTTTACCTCTATCATATGTGGAAGGGGGCAGCGGCGATGGGGTTAGTAATTTAGACAAATAAGATAACACTGCTTCCAGGTCAGCTTGTATTTTTGGACAGGCTTTTTATCTTTTTTTTTTCTTAACCTGAAAACAATAACTAAAGCAGCCACTCCATCTAAGGACTGGATAGGTGCATTATACGGCATTTTTGTTTTTGAGTTTAGTTATGTTTTAAGACATTTTTAGGCCATCTATCGCCTACCCAAACCACAACCAATTCCTATTTCAGTTGTGTAGAATTGAATTTGAACACAGTGCGCAGGAGCACAGTTGGATGGGATGGTGAGTTTTCATATTCACTTACTGTCCAATGCACTTCAATGGAAGAAGAAGAGAGGATTGTGGGATTGTGCAGGTGTAACACCACATGTCCTAGTTCTCGCTGCACTTGTTTATGATCCACACCCTGAGCTGTAGGAGGGACATCTGGAACAATAATCAGAATGCATCTACTGTTACAGTAGTTAAGTGTTTATATCTTATTGAGGCTCACAATACAAGCTGTATTAATATAGGAAAATAACACACCAGACCTCCTAGAATGCTTTTCTTTATTGAATTGAATATTGTGTAAAATGCCTGATAAATAAAATGATTAGAAAAATAAAGGAAAGTTGACCCTTCATTTTTTTCTTCCTAGTGACAAATGTAAAAAGACAAAAAGCCAGCAACATGGAAATTGCAGCCCTATACAGCCCAACTAAAATTATGAATCAAACCACCCCATAATAATCAGAAACATGTATTTTTCCATTAAATCCTCAAAATTCATCTGCCCTCTAATGCTGAAGAATTACTCACATGGCTTCTGCTGAAGGGACTTGTCAATAAGGCAGAGTTGGCCAATCAGCAACTGCCTGAATGATGTTCCTCTCCTTTAGCAGAACTTGCTCTGGGTGGTTATCTGATCCATGCAATAGAAAATAAAAAGTACGGGCACACAATAAAGGGTCAACCCACCCATAAGTGATATTTTAGTTATAGGTAGACCCTTATGAGTCTTCTAAGTCAGCCCATGACTTCCTATATCTCTTGAGTATTCCAACAACAAGATCTACCTCACTCCAAACAATGGACTACACACGGTTCTACTTCACTGTAAAACTTTTATTGAAATGTACAGCTCACAATCACGTCGTCACCACTTCTCCTACTGCCCACCTCTACAGGAATGAGGATGGGATCAAGACTGGCACCTACTGCATTCCCAAAGAAGGAGACTAGTGTGAGAACGTGAGTGGTGTCCTGTACTGTTTGCACTTCAGTGAGATCTCCCTACCATAATTTCCAACCCGGTCCATCTGGGAGATTTCACATTCACTTTTGTGTGTTGCAGCTCCCCTTGCACTCTCCATACCATAAAATGAATGACACATCCAACAGCACTCTATTATTATGGACACAGCAGGTGTGCAAAACCAAGCCTTCCAGCATCTACCAAATCAGAATTGTCAATCTTGGGTGGACTGACCCAAGAAAGAAAAAGTAAGACTAATGCTCTTGTGGACTGGATGTGCTGGAGATGTGGACTGGAAGAGGGTACAATGCTGCATATATGGTGGGCGTGCCAGGGGATACAGAGCTTCTTTGGACTTGTTTTTGAGGTAGCGGGCAGAGTCACGGGATTAAATTGTCCGGAAACCCCAGAAGTAGCATTATTATCAATGCTTCCAGGTTCGGTGAAAAGGATCAAGGAGGGACTGGTATGCCCCCTACTTGCAGCAGCAAGGACGATAATCCCAAGACACTGGAGACAATCAAAGACTCCCGAGATTTGTGAATGGGTGGTAGAAATGTGCCAAATAATGCGCATGGAAGAAATGACAGCTCGCTTACATGATAGACACTCAACATTTATTGAAAAATGGAGACCATGGAGAACTTTCTTGGGCTCAACTGAGATTCGCCAATACTTATAAGAAATTAATATCGTGCTTCCCCACTTTCCTTGGTCTTTTTTCTTTCTTTCTTTGGGGAAGTATGAAGGGTGGGTGTGGGGGGAATGGATGATGGATGGGTATGACAGGAGCAAGTAGTAGTTCTATTCCTAAGAACTGCTAGGAGCAAAGGTATTAGAAGGAGGTAGCTGTTGGGGGTTTAGAGGTAGTCAATACCTATGCTTTGTGTTATAAGAGTTCTATAAGTGTGTACTCTGTAATGACAATGGAATAGTCCATGAGGTAATCGCTTTTAAATATTCGTTTTTTACTTGTGTCATCTGAAATTAAAATTAACCACAGTAATAGTTGTTGGGCGTATGTGCTATTGTCATTTGTTGTATAACTTGGATGTTAATTTTGTATATGAAAGGCAATTAAATAAAGAAAAATATATTCTTAAAAAAAAAAAATGTTCTTGTGGAGAATCAAAAAAGTAGAAGAAAATCAACACTGGGCTGCAACTTCCTTCTACATTTTTGGAAGGACGAAGTAAAAGATGCCTGTAGGTATGTAAAAGACACAAAAGGAGAAATACTGACTCTGACTATAAAATCCATTTTTTAATATACATATTTAAATCCTGCGCAAGAAAGAAATTGAGCATTTCTCTCATCAGCTACAACGCGCACACCTGCCTTTCCCCTTGCAGTAATCTTTTCACTATATGAAGGGACCAGTGTACTTAGCAACCATTCAAGAACATTGTTTTAGGAGCAGGTCTGTATTGCTATAGATGAGGATAAATGACATGTAGGGGAGAACGCAGTGACATTCCTCCCAGCTGCACTCTGTCTGACCCGTTCAGAGACGTGGTGTGGCCAACAGGAATTTTAGATCTCACAGTGACACCTCTGAATAGGCCAAGCTCGCTGGGAATTTAGTAAAGTTGCAGAACATGAGGAGTTGCAGAAAATAATGGTTTGTGTGAATTCACGGTCGGCAGTGTTCTCCTACAGACTCTTATAAACATTATTATTAGAAATGTTTATGCCACTTTTGAGAATGATGTTTGAGGAATTCTACAACCCAAACAAAATAGCTGGAATTGTTTAGGTCCACTGCCTTGCACAGAGTTTTAGCCTCTTGTTTTTTTTTTAAACTGAACTCCAGGCAGATAAAACAGATACGTATATTGATGAGGTTCTCTTTTCATTAATACGTCATTAAAGGAGAACTATGTGCTGAGTGAGTGATTTCCACTCATCCTCATAGTTAGAGCCGACCTCTGACAAAGAAGCTGTCACAGTCGGGCTGCGGCGCTCTCAGTATATCGCGGGCATATTTGCCTGATGTAAAGAAAGCAGCTTTTTTCTTTCTTTTAAAACACTTTTTGTCAATGCTATTATTCTACTTCCAACTTCTGCTTCCTCAGTGAGAGCCTCTGTTGGTTAGAATGGTTTGGGGCATTACATTGAGAGATGATTGGGGAGGATAGGGGGAATTTTCCAGTTGTGTATAGTTTTAGCTATAGATGTGTATAGTGTAGAGGTTTACAATCATTGGCTTATGGTGCATGTGCGGGTACCTCTAGGCTTTTCATTTCCTACCTGCCATAAGGATTTGCATAAGACCATTTCTTATATGAATCTGCCCATATGAATTGATATTGCTGTTTACCTTGTGTTTTTACAGGATCAGATATTGGACTTGGATCACTCAGTCCATAGGCATTTGCTGCCCTCACAAGGAAGAGGTAGATTGCAGTGGGCTTTAGCCCCTTCACAGCAAACTTTTCAGTCCTGACATTTTCAGCCACTGTCTGCCAGGTGCTCCCAGATGCATGACTAAAATGAGAAAAGCAAAAGCATATAGCAAACAACATGTAAAAATACTCTGCTGAGAATGCAATGTCTTACTACCTGAAAGCTTCTATGATATATGATGTTGGAGTTGCACCAGAATTCAGGTTTGGTTGCCAGGAAAGGGTCACCGTGTTCCTGCTGACATCTGTGACCTCAGGTTTGGAGGGGGCACTTGGGATAAGGTTGGGGTCAGTAGCACGTGGAGGTTGTACTGGAACACCAAATTCTAGGGAAATGTAAAACAATTAATCATTTTTTATTGACTCATAGATTCATTGACACACTGTCATTTTTATACACAGAACCAAGTATACATTTTGGATGTGGAAAATCAATGTCTCTAACCCCCTCTTCTTTACTTTCCTTTCCTCTCACTAATGCCTGCAACGTATGTATTATAAAATTGATTTAAAGGGTTAATAATGAGCATTGACCTGGAATAGAACCTTGATATTTGTTTTAGTTCTCTTTTTCTTCTATTTTGCAAGATATGATTTCTCTAAAAAAATTATCATATATTTTATAATTGTTTGCAATGTATTCCTCTTCATTACACAAGTTCTTTTCTTTACAAGACAAGATATTTTGAATATCATCTGTTCTTTTTATTTTTAGTCTAAGCTGAATGCAATAGTGTTCATTTTTTCACAAGAGGTAGAGCTTTGATCCGGTACCCTATATACACAAAAAAGACTCTTCAGTGTTTTAGTTCAAGTATGAAATATGGCAAATATATTAAAAAGTACATCTTTTGATGTTTGACCTATAAAGAATTTTACAAGTTCCACATCCTATTTATATATTACTGTAACAAAAAGAGAGAGCAAACGTTTCTTTTTCCACTGCCAAAAGTGATCTAACAGGAAGAAGAGGAAAATATATACAGAAAAATGTTTTATTTACTCAGAGCTTTTTAACCCTGGCCAGTTTGACTGCTATTACGGTGACCAAATGACCAGAAACGACATGGCCATTATTATGAGGCCACAGCTGGCCACTGACATCTCAAAGAAGTCTCTTATACAGATGATGTGTAAGAGCTATGTCTATTCCTGACTTGTATACACTGTGAGAAGTCATGTCATGGTTGCCAATAGGAAACAAATATGTTTTCAAAGGAAGAAGGGTGTACCTGATTGATTCTTATGGTAACAATTGGTACAATTATTCCTTCAGACACTTTTAAAAATAAACCCAAAAGGTTGGTTGAAACTGCAGAACTTGAGAAGATAAAAAAGAAAATTCAGATTTTTGACCTACTTAAATTGCTTAGTCACAACCAACACTTTTGGATTCATTTCATAAACTGTGTGTAATAACTGTATAAAGGTAAACTGAATAATGGAAAAGGTTCATTACACAACCGGACTGTGGAAAATGTGTTAATTACTTATCAATCAGTTTATTAAATGGTACAGGATACACGCTTTCAAATGTTGAGAAAGTGCTTGGAAGTGTGAAACATATAAAAGCTTAATCATGTGATTTCAACAGTCCAACTTTGCAGTGAATACTTTATATTCTCATTTCATATTGCCAACCAGATGAACTGGGCCAGCACACGGAAACAGCTAAAACTAAAGAATTACCTGGAGCCACTTGGCTGGTGCTTATCTGTACAGAGATGAAGCAGAGATTATTACACTAAATGGTGCACCAGAACTAGCATATTTAAACTACCTAAGTGAGCATGTTTATTCTGTGGAGTAGGGGGGGCAAGCACCAAGTGGATCTGGCAAATATTAGAGAACACCATGGCAAATGAACAAGGTTTTTCCTGTGAGATTGGTCAGGTGTATACTGAAGAAAAAAACATTGGATCATCACCTGCAATAAACCCAATTTGGTTGATGATCATGTCATGTCTGTGGCTATTTTATCTTATAGCAACTTATTAGATACAGGCGAAACCAGTAACAAACCAATAATTACAGGCAATGTTTCTGCTCTTGAGCCCCACTTGCGATAATGGGGCAATTTCTGACAACTTTGTGGGGTATTAGAAGTTTCTTCAACAGTTGAAGGTACTTGGCACGTTTTTCCCCCCACAGAGAACAGGAAATACTCAAAGTACCGGCAATGAACTTCCACCACTATCAAGGTGGGTCTTGGCATTCAGGTACTACATATCAACTTGTCTTGACAATCTGCAGATAAATATCCCCCCTTAGCCTCAGGGAAATATCTGGCCATCTCCACTATTAAGTTATTTAGCATAAAAAGAAATCTAAAAATGATTTTACATTGTCTGTTTTGATTTCCTACAGATCAAGACTAGGGTATTATATACAGGGTAATGGAGATTTGTGAAAATATCTGTCTGACAAATCTGCAAAAAGAAAAAAAAAACATAAACAGACAATGAAACCTTTTTATTGGCATTGCGTACCTTGAATCTCAATGTATGCACTCCAACTGGCTTCCCCGCTTGGAGTGGATGCAGTGCAGGTGTAGCGACCTGTGTCACTTAGCTGAAAAGAAAGCTTGAAATTAGTATTTGGGGCGGTCAGAAATGCATTGGGATGGAAAAGCAATTACTGTTCCATCTAACAGAGGATGCGCTTGGCTTTGGCTGGAGAGCTATTAGCTGTTCCTGGAAGCCAATTTGTTTCATGACTTCAAAGAAGTGGCAAAATACATTACTTTATTTGTCGAGCAGAATTAATAATAACCTCTATCAGTCTAATTACACAATTACACATGCAAATATTTGCTGAAAGTAAATTCATGTCAAAGGACAGCAGTGGAATGAGTGCGGGATTATGACAATCGCTAGCTGGCATTTAAACCACAGAATACATAATTTTGTTTTATTTTGTGTGTGCATTCGTTCCAGCAATATCAACATTGTGCTACTAACAATACATTCTGCTGGTATTACAGCAGGCACAAAAACAGAGGCGCAGTAAATAAATACTTTGGAATAAAATACAGCACATTTCTGATTAACTAGGACTGGCCAGAATATATTATATGAGGTATAAGGCAGAGACAGCTAGAACTGGTATGTTATTAGTGCTCATTATTTAAAGTGTTTAGTATTTAAAGTGTATGTTCAGACAAAAACTTTTTTTTTAAGCTTTAGATAGAAAAGGATTAGAACCCCTGTGGAATTTTTACTGCTATCTGGGACTTCATTAAAGAGAAATATGGCCTTGCATACACTTTTAACACAGACACAAATAAAAATGCCTGAGTAGAAACCCCCTCAGATTTTTTATTGTTGTCTATGTAGATTTTCCATCACTTGTGAATGTCTGGTGAAACTGTTCTCCTGGATCTAGTATTTAGCTGGTAGTCAGAGAACAGGAACTTCCATTGGATGCTTTTAACATAGTAAGGTCACCATTTATCTCCATTTCCCGGGGACAGTCCTCATTTTGAGGGGTCTGGCCCCGGCAAACAAACCATCCCAGCATTATCTCCAGGAGTGTGTTTCTATATTCACACTGCCCAGGCACCAACTGTTTTCCTTTCCCAGCTAGACGGCACTGTTGGCTTACTGGGATAGTGAGGGTGTTGTAGTCCTCAATGATGGCTGTTCCTATTATAAGACATTGTAGAATGAGATTGCCGGGATCTCTTGCAGGTGAAGTGCTGGTCTGATGTTGGTGGGGCTATATTGCAGTGCAGGGGCCTGGGCTGATCAGAGTGTTATAGCACAACACAGTCTGTGTTGGGATAAACTTTATAGACAGAACATGTTCCTCCCGAGTGCTCAGCCTCCATAATCAAATGATTTCCGCTATTAGAACACTGAAGGTTATTCAGTCACAATGAACAGGGTATTCCTGCACAAAGCAGCATCTTGCTCTATTGCATTTTGTGTCCCTGAGTGATATCTGGATGAATGCTGTATAACAGCCCACAGTCTTGCTCTGCACAGGTAAAGATGAAAGTATGAATTCATAACAACTAAGAATGAATGTAAGCACCTCCCGATGGGCTGTTGTAGCTGAACAGCCAATCATGGGAGCTGTTGCTCTGAGTGACCGTTTTTACATGTGCTTGTTTCATAGCTGTGCGCGCCTGACAAGCACACAATGCTTGTTATTGCTGTGTCATTAGAGAGCACAGAACACAGGCAAAAAATGGGATCAGCTTGGGGTGTCTACTTTCCAAAATGGGGTCATTCTGGTGGTGCTTGTACTGTCTTGGCATTTTTATTTGATATGTTTAATAACAGAAAGTAAGGGAAAGTTTTTTTTATTTTTTTTCCCTTTTTTCCTTTATGTTATAAGAAATTTAAAAAAACCTCAGTGGTTATTAAGTACCACCAAAAGAAAGCTGTCAAAAAAAATCATCATTTGAATACACTGTTGCAAGAGGGAATAATTGTCAGTCAAACTATCACAGCACTGACAACTGAAAGAAAAAAGGCCTGGAACTGGAAAGCAAAACTTTGACACCCTCATATTGATGTGATTAAATTATCTTAAAATATCTATCTTGATTGTTTCAGCTTTGTTCAGAATTTGATTTTCCCTAAGTTAAGTCTGTGATTTACTTACTCTTGACCTCTACACCCTATGTGTTACTTGCTCCTGACCTCTGTACCCTATGGGTTACTTGCTCCTGACCCCTACACTCTCTGAGTTCCTTACTTTTGACCCAGAGCAGGCTCAGGGTTTATTTAACCCCCTTAGGCACTACAATTTGATGTCACGTACTCAAGGTTCCCAAGACAATTTGTTGTTATAACTTGTATAAAGTGTGCCTGCCTGTTGTTTCACCAACCTATCATCAATTGTTTGAGGAAGTGTTAAAATGAGGGCGTGGTTTTATGAGTGTGGCTGCAAATGGGAGTGTTATTTTGTGGAAGTGGTTAAAAGTGATCAGTGATCAGTAGGGTGTCCCTTGATTTTATTTTGAAAATCTGGCAATCTTATCATGCAAGCATTTTCAAATCAGTTTTTAAATAGTCCATTCATTCAACACTAATCAGTTTGCATCAAGCACATTACATCTGTATATCTAATGCTGTTCTTTAAATGAATAAGCCCATTATAGTCTTTATGCCTTTTAGCATACCTTAGCATATCGGATCTGTAATGATCCACTGTCCATCAGTTTCATGCGTGAGTCCTGAGCTGTTATCAGAATGCCATCTTTCCTCCAGTGAATTGTGGGAACTGGAACTCCGGTAGCTATACAATCCAAGATTAGAGTGCCATCCACAGCTACTGTCTGGTTCTGAGGACCCTGGCGGATAACTGGAGGAGGACGGTCAGCCACTACTGCCAAAGTAAACAACAGGAAATAGATGTCTGCAACTGGAAGCAATTTTCTAATCCATCAAGCAACAGTAGTTGCTGTAGGCTTCAAAACAAGCTAAAGATAATTAAGCAAGTAATTAAACCAGAAATCATACATTATTCAGAGGGAATTTTCATGATAAGCACGACACAGAATACTGAAATTGTATCTCTTGTTTGAAGGAAATGATGTGCAGAACTTGCTGGCATTATTCAGGCAAAGAGAATAAAAAAAAAGATTCTGAAATGGAAGAGGAATTCTGAATTCACTTCCAATGATTTAATAGCTGAAAGTGCTGAGTGGTAAAATATAGAGTTTCACTGTTCTCATCCACAAAAATGACACAGTAGGGTGAAAGAAAAACATGAGTTCATCTTGGAAAGATCAGTTTATCAGCTTTTACACTAGTGTAAAAACAGATGTTTGCATGGCAAGCCAGAAAGGAACATCAACACGCTTCTCAAATATATTCTGAATCTTTAGGTGACCATCTTGAATTCACATTTGGCAATAGCCTTAATTGAATATTAAGATCCTTGAAAAGTATATCCTCAATTTACTTAAGACTGCTATTTTTTATTTTTATTTTTGGTTTAGAGATATATTTAAGATTTATATGGATAGAATAGGATTTTGTGTTTTAAAAGAACAGGTGATCTTAACATGATGGACAGTAACGGAATTAGTAAAGGGGTAAAGCACCTTTCACACAGTGTTCCAATTAGGTCTGCCTAGTTTTTTCAGGCAGACCTTATCGGAAGCTCAGTGTTAGTCTATGGGGAGTTGGATGTATACAGACCTGCAATTACACTGGATTGCCTCAAAGTCAGTCAGAAAAAAAACCCAGAAGAGTTCCATTTTGGTGGACCTGAATAGGACAGATCAGAGGTTGTTGGATGTAAACAGATACATGCCCACTTGCATCTGACTCCCCAGCAGGGGATCTTTGCACGGACTCCCTGCTGATCAGAACGGTTGCCACCATTGTGAACAGGGACTAGGAGAAAAGAGCTAGAGGCAATATACAGAAATTCTTTGTAGAAAACTATTTTTCATTTCTGTACCTGACCTTTTGTTTGGCCTCCTCCTGATTTTTATTCCAGATTAGGATTATATCTGTTGTGGGGAGCATTGGATGAGGTTTCTTTTAATATTCCTTAAAATGTTTTAACAACGTTTGCAATTTATACTTTTAACGTATGTTGCTGTTCTACTTAGGGTTTTTTTTTACTATACTATTCCTGTGTAAAGAGTTGCATACAAGCATACCCACAAGTCCATACAAAACTATTTTGGGACTAGGAGCTGTAGGAAGTTCTGTTGTCCCTCATTACTGTCATGGTGACTTGGACCAAAAACTAGAAAGCAAATATTTTATGCTATTGGAACTGTAGATCCTTTTTTTTTCATCAAAAGAAAATAAATTGGAAAATCTATCTAAAGTTTTAAAAATTCTAAAGCATTACTTTTATTTGTGAATACCCTATTAGCAGAAGTAAAAGCAGATTACAACTCTCAAATCTGGCTCCCAGTCTTAAGACATCTGAACAGAAAAGCTTGCTGTGGGTACCCATGTCCCTGCATCACAGTCTATGAACTGAGTTTTTTTAACCTACATAAACGTTGCTTCAATAAACAGTGCCCAAAGGACACTGCTTATTACTTTTAACAAGTTTGTGAAAGAAAAGCAGACATGTAGATATCCACAAAATATCCATTGTTTGGACATTTTGTGGATTTCTGGTGTGATCCAGAGCTCTCCCCTTGGGGTCAATATATTGAGTGGTCATAGCCGAGGTGAAATTTTTATTATCCCGAAAACCCTTATAATTATGGCTTTGCAAATTCCTCATTCCCTTCGCTTTTAATCACTACAGGTTAAACCAGTACTCATGTCTCTACGGCTCACCAAAACCTGCTTTCTTCTATTGATTCTATCCATAACTGAGCAATGCCAAAACCACAGTGTGACTTATATGAAGAACGGATTCTGCTGGCATTCAAACTATGCTGCAATCCATCCCCAAAAAAATTTCATATAAGATCAATAAACTATTTTATCACAAAGGATAATTCTTTCCAGAGCTGATGCTGCTGGAATATTAGTAATGTGGCTGTACAACCGTCGCACCCCAGGCTCCAGCTATGCACTTTGGGGAGCCAGAGAAACCACTTCTGGCACTGACTTCCAATTAGAAAGCCCAAACAGTGCTAATTAGAAGCATGCTCCTCACACAAAGTTGTAAAACAAGGAGATGCTTGGAACAACTCCCTTTTTTTTTGGGCAGAAAGGATCACAGAGATAAGGGAATTGTGTGTCCTTGGAAACAAATTAATTGAAAACTGTTTGTACTTTACCATCCGTAACCTCTAAATAGGCTTTTGTTGTAATGCTGCCAGCCACATTGAGAGTTTGGCAGATGTAGTAGCCAACATCGGACTTCTGGACATTTACAATTGTAAGGTCACCAGTTTGAGACACGGAGAAGCGGCTGGATGACTGTGGAGGCTGGTAGGAGAAGAGCAAATTCTGAAAAACAAAGATGCATTATTAAAGCAACACCATGTAAATCAGTCAGTGAACTGCAAATGCTATTTCTAACACTCCTAACATCTAAAAATTCTCTCAGTTAACCTACTTTTAAATTTGATAAAATCCATTATATCCTGACTGCCTGCTACCCATGGGGTTTCTGGATAGAACGGCAGCCTCTTATTACATGATCTTCTGATGTGCAACGTCGGTACTATGCTCCATATTCATGTGTGCAACCAAGATCTCCCTGATCTTGGAAAAATATATGGTGTTTGAACCAGTGGACACTCTAGCATTTACTATATATTTCCTATAATATGATTTAGCTAGCTAACCAGCTAGTTTCCCAGAATGGATAAGCAGGTGCAAAATAGAGTCACAAACACTTAAAGTGTATCTAAAGCCCAAACTTTTTTAGTTTGGATAGAGTGGTAAGGGGAAAACCCTGTCAGGCTTTTATTACTGTGTACTAGGGCTGCAACAACTAATCGACATAATCGATTATAATCGATTATTGAAAAAGTTGTCAACTTTTTCAATAATCGATTAATCGGCTTCTGATTGGTTGGCCCTAAATATTATTTTTTATCCGATTAACCGATTAATCGAACTTAATAATCGGCTAACTAATCGATTTTGAAAATAATCGTTAGCTGCAGCTCTACTGTGTACCAGTTATGGAGATTAACTCTCTTGCTTGTCCTGGTGACCACTGGGGTGAAGGAAAATCCCAAATGTTGAGTTGTCACCAGAGCAGGAATAAAGAGTGAAATCTTTGAATTGGGACACTTATTCTGGTGACTACTGTTTAAAAGGGCATTTCCCTCACCTGAGAGAGATTTCTGCTCACTTCCTTTTGTGTCTTTAGGACGGGAAATTAAGGCAAATCCCACCCCTCAATGGGTTATAGCAAAACAATCTGACAGGGATTGTAATCCTTCCCATCTATAATCAAAATGAAATGCTTTACCTATACTTTTAAAATGCTATTAGCATATTATTATTATTGTTATTATCATTTTACCTCTTAAGATTTGACCATTGTTGCTGGTTTAGACCTTGTACACATGATGGCCCAAAGGGAACATTTGGTGTACAAAATTTTAGTTAAGTGCAGGTGGCCACTGGTAAAAAGTTTGCTTTGCACCACATTATATTGTAAACTTAAAGATCATTGGATATGCCAACAGCTGGAAAGAATGCTGCAATTGTTACATGGGATCTGAATGTGTATCTGCATCCACGATCTGTATGTTCTCAACGAGAACTGGAATAAAGGCAGAATAGTCAATTCCCATAGCAACAGTTGAATGTTGCCTAGTCATTTACCAAGCAGCTCTGGCTGAATGAAAGCTAAATTTTGATTGTTTGGTATTGGTAACACTTTGACTTTTCTTTGTTCTGGATGCCAGAAATCAACATCTATTGTGGAAATTCAGTTATTTAAGAAGGTAGCAAAATGGTGATATGTGAATGGGGTACCATGCAGCAGCTATAAGATATCAGTGTACTGTATTTAGAAGAATGATTTCTGATTGGATAATCAGTGATGGGAGAGAAGAACGCTGATTGGAATCTTGAAGTTACTTGTATATTACTTTTTGTCTTATATTATGTAGGTTGGGCATTTTTATCGCCAATGGAATAAAAGACAGTGTTTTGTTACCTTTATTAGCCAAGATATTTTTTTGTCTAGCCACCCACGTGATTCATTACTATGAACAATCCTATACTTCATGTTTCCTTGTAAATCGCTCTCAGTATACAGAACCACAGCTATGGAGCATGTTTAACAGCTGTCTATCACTATTTTCCTGTTACCAGCAACCCCCATTTTAATTACATGTAAAATTATTCAATAATTCAATAGATTGCACCGTATCTCCCAAAATACACATGTACGATGCCAGCAAGGTCTGTCGCTATGACCGCATTATCATTCTAATAAATGTACCTCCTCTATTATCTGTCAGGACGGATATGCTGGATTTAAGTTACAGCCGAGACAATAATAATATACCAATTAACAGAAGCAATTCTGTTAGTTCAACCTCACAGAGTCTTCGTTTTCTGTAGATTAAATTAGTAAAAATGAGGATTTGTTTTTAAACATGGAAAAATTCTTCATTTTATGGTACTCTCAGCAGTACGAATCATTATTATGATGCTTGTTTAGATTATTTTTTGAATGCTAATCAATATCTTCTTGTCAATGATCAGAAACTAAACACAAGATATGATGAATACAATCAGACACCTGTCTGTTTCTTTGAGGTTGTCATATTTCTACAGTTTTTATGGACCAACCCACTTTCCGTTTAATCTGACCCTTAGATTCCTTACAATGTGATGCGACCTTCACAGGCTATATAGGGTTTTATGGAGTTTGGTTGCCCTTCTGCATTGCCAGAAGCAATAGCCAACAACAGCAGGGACAGATGTTAAAGAGGTCCAAGTCCTTAGACAGATGGCCACACTAAATGACAAATAGTAACAGCTGACTAATGGTCAGGCTAAGCATGCACAAGCAGATTCTAGGTTTCTGACAGGTAAACGGAGCAATGGTGGACAATAGCAGATGCAACACACCGATGGTCATGATAAGCACACAAAAGCCAGGTACAAACACACTACAAACAATAAACAGGAATAATCCAAAGCCACCAGTATATAGTGAAGGTTCAGGGATAATTGTTATAAAGAGATTATTTTAGGGCTTCTTAGATTGACTAAATGAGAACATGCTTTGTATGCTAAATGTGTGAAATAAAATTCTATTCATTTACATTCTTTCTGCCTTGTGGAACTTCAAAGTGTGTGACTGAATCATATTATATTTTGCTAGATAAAAGTCATCTGTAGATGAAATGTATTTTAAGTAGCGTAAAACACAATGTGAAGTTTTAATTCAATATAATAATAGTATAACTAATAATAGTAACAAAACAATGTTAGCTGATAAAACAGCATTAAATATCACCTGCATGATCTCTCTGGCCAGTGTGGTTTAATTTAGTTATTTTTAAAGGGTCGAGCAAGAAAGATTAGTGTAAAATTGGACAGCTAATGGAAAAAAACTCCATCCACAAACCCAGAGTCTTGAAGCACACCTATTTGAAGCCACAGTTATAGACATTCAACTAGTATTAATAAGCAATAAATAAGCTTTGAAAAAAGCCTTCGCTGACTTCTGTAAATGCAGGTTTTGAGGAACAACTCATATTAAAGATTACAAGAGAAGCAGCCCTACAAGCTGTGATTCTCCTGTGCTCTACCCCTTTTTCTGTGCACCAACTCTCTTTGCAATAGGAATTAGAAGGCTGGCAGGGCAATACCTCACTGCTGGCAGGGGAAGCAACAAAAAAAGCTACTGAAAGAAAATGTTTTTGCTTTAAGTTTTGAGGATGAATTGCTCCACAGGTTCTGCAGCTACAGAGATCCCTGAGGGTCTGGGTTAAAAACATGTATGTATTTGAATGACCATAGCCTAGCCAAAGTTCTACTTTAAGGGGGGGGGGGGTGAAATAATTAGTAGCTAACCCAAATAGAAATATTGAGAAATATACATATTTGAAATAAATAGCAAAATTCAAGACTTAATAAAGCATTCCCTCTATAATGCCCATATTCTTCATATAATGCGTACAAGCCTTACTCCAATTTAAAAGCCAAACTAATAGCATGGAACCGTATAAACCTCACTGATGCAATGAAACCCAGTTGGAAGTTGTATGATAAATGGATGACCTTTAACTGATGTAATCAAACCCTTGTTTATCTCAGAACAACACACATTGAACGTGCAATACATTGTACCTGTCAGATAATGTATGGATCTGCTGCTGTTAATGATGTATGCAGATTTCTTAGCTTAATGGAAGCCATTTTGATATCCATATTTAGCAAGCTGCTCATCTCTGTCAGCCCTTCAACTGAAGCACTGAATGAATATGCTTGATGGCTTACCAACACAGATTCCATGCATCTATTCAGGCATTTACCAGCTACATATATCAAATTGGGTTTATATGTAATGTGGCAAGAAAAAAAATACACAGTACAGTACCTGGCTACCCTCTTTCTGCCAAAAGATGGCTGGCTGCGGATTTCCTGTTGCCTCGCACTGGAATGTGACTGTACGCCCCAAAGCCACAACATGATCACGAGGCTTTACCACGAAATTTGGAGGTTCTAAAAAAGAGAATACAACAATTAAACTCTTATAATAGTTTCAATACCTGGTGTGAGACAGAATAGGATTTTCCTTCCTCATCTGCTGTCTCAGAATATTATGTAACTGAATATCTCCATGGATTGACAAGTTGATCCTCTGTCAACTATCAGTTCATAAAGAGTTTTACTTTCCCTGTAGATTTCTAGCTATACAGGAAAACATCTCTCAATTCATTTTGGCTGCTGCAGGTAGGAAAATTGAACAGAATACTACCAGCACACAGTTGCATTGTGTGCTGCATTGACATGTTTTTTTCACCCATACATTGGGTGAAACCGACTCTATTGCAAACAATGGATTTCATGTCAATGAATGTATTGGAAGATGCAGGAAAATGCCTGACAACACATCTGGTGAGAATGAGCCCTAAAAAGGAATTTAGACCTTGGAAACAACATGAACAAAGTTTTATTATCTGCTCAAGCAGTACACTGACAATCTACCAGCTTGTTCCTCTTATGCTGGTTTATACAGTTTGTATGGTCACTTCATCTACGAGTAAACAGGATGTGTTGGGAACCATATGTTATATGTTTATGGAAATCTACAGCTGCACCTGGAGATGAAATACACAAGGTTTCAGCAAATTTCTACTCTATCTATAAAAAGAGAGACAGATTTTCTTCATTGATATACAATCTAATGGTAACCGCTTCTAGTCTATTTGACTGATTTGCAGGTCTCTATATAATACTTTAGAGCTGAATGCCAGTATGTTAGATCCTCTGTCCAGATTTTCCTGTTGTTTGGGCCCTCACTGAGTAGATTTTCACTTTCTTCCTGTTTTGACACCCATTAGCTGGATAGGAAATAAAAGGAAATGCCCCAATGAGGGCACAGACACCAATAAAAAAGTTTCTATTCCTGACTCACCCTAGTAAAATGAATATGACTTTGATTGCTGTTTGTGTCCCTTTTGAGGAGTTTTCCTCATCTCCTGTTCTGTCTGACGTTAATTACATCAACAGAACGTGAGGTTTCATCCCCCTATCAGGGATATAGACAGCACATAAAACTTATCAAAGGTTCAAACCCTTCTCCATTATATCTGAAGCTAAAAGCTTTGGCTGGAGTTGCACTGTAACCAAAAAATTAATAACTGTGTTGTCAATCAGGACAATGTTGCATTCTATGGCATTCTGCTTTAAAGTTTACTTCCACTTTTGCAGACAAATTGGGAAAACACCTACTTTATATTTGTTTATTGTTCCTATTCACATTGCATAACTTAAAAAAACAAAAAATTGCTAAGTTCATATACTTGCCTAAGACTCCAACCTAGCCCCCCCCCCCCTATTTAATGTTAGGGAGGGGGCTGTGGGAAGTTATGTTTACTCTACTTAACCCTGTCCGTACTGTTCTGGCAGATTTAATTATCAGTTGTAAACTAAATGTGAACTCTGGTCTGTCCTAACAAAGGGTTAAAGACTTAGAAGCATTGCATGTTAATGAGAGGACGATCAGTCTGTCCTTCAAACTGACCCTCTACTTTCACTTTCAAACTACTCAGTGTAACCTGGAATCTGCACAAAGGCCTTCACAAAAATATCTAAAAGACAAAATGTATATACAATGTTTATATACTGTATAATGTTTTAAAATCTTCTACAAATTTTGGCCAGTGAATTTTGTTCCCAAATGTTTTTATTTCTGAAATTTTTTGGGGGTTAGGTTTTGTGGTTGCCAAATGTTGCTCAGTGAAGTTGTTCTCTACATTTTGATTATTTTGCTAACATCCTAAAAGAGATGACAGATTAAGATGGGAAATTACATGGAAGAGGAAAGAAAGATTTGAACACGCAGTATATAGTCATGGAAAATTATAAGCACAGTGGAACGAGAAACCAGCCAGAAGAACTTAGTCACAGCCATAATGGCTGTTTGAAGCCCAAAGCAAATTTTGCTATTAAATCAGCTTTGATGCCCACCCATGTGGAATCCTATGCCTCTATGCTATTTCACTTTCCCCCAGCAAAGCAAAACTTGTACACACTGGAGGCGCCTAGGGATTCTTTAGGCTAGAATACATATTTGCATTCAGCACTGAATTTCAATTTGTGTTCAAGAGCCACTAAGAATATTTTAAGTACCGTGGACTAAAAAGCAGAGTGGTGTTTTTAAATGAACAGATGCAGAAAGCTTAATCCATAACATACAAATATTAGCAGAGTTAATGATGTATCTATTTGCAATAGTAGGTCATTTACAGTCCAGTACCTGAGAACCTCCATTATTATGTCACTCCTCCTCACTTACATAGTAAAATAGCAAAAGGTTTTCCTGGCACACTCACAAGCTAGCATGTAAAAAAAAACTTGTCTCACACTAAGGTTAAAAACAGAGGTTTGGATACACGTCTTCTGCAGAAAATGTGAAAGCCGCACAGCCGCGCCAAGGCACCTCTTATAGTGCGGGCCTAACTCTTAACTATCAGAGCCTCCATCTTGGAGCACATGGGCAGAAGATAAAATTGGGTGCAGGTTTGTCAGGAGGAAGCCCAACCCCCTTAAAGGCACAGAGGCGCACAAGGGATCCCGCACATCCCAATGGCAGCTGAGACCCCCCATGCATCACTGCACCAAAACAGTCAAGCAAACCAGCTACCATTGGGATGTGCGGGATACCTTAGTACGTCTCTGTGCCTTTAAGGGGGTTGGGCTTCCTCCTGACAAACCTGCACCCAATGTTATCTTCTGCCCCATGTGCTCCAAGATGGAGGCTCTGATAGTTTAGAGTTAGGACCGCACTATAAGAGGTGCCTTGGCGCGGCTGTGCGGCTTTCACATTTTCTGCAGAAGACGTGTATCCAAACCTCTGTTTTTAACCTTAGTGTGAGACAAGTTTTTTTACATGCTAGCTTGTGAGTGTGCCAGGAAAACCTTTTGCTATTTTACTGTGTAAAGCCCATTCCGTGTGCACCTTACTGTAAAGCTGGTGACGAATTGATGAGTGCGTTTGTCATCTGTTTTGCTTGACTGTTTTGGTGCAGTGATGCATGGGGGGGCTCAGCTGCCATTGGGATGTGCGGGATCCCTTGTGCGTCTCTGTGCCTTTAAGGGGGTTGGGCTTCCTCCTGACAAACCTGCACCCAATTTTATCTTCTGCCCCATGTGCTCCAAGATGGAGGCTCTGATAGTTTAGAGTTAGGACCGCACTATAAGAGGTGCCTTGGCGCGGCTGTGCGGCTTTCACATTTTCTGCAGAAGACGTGTATCCAAACCTCTGTTTTTAACCTTAGTGTGAGACAAGTTTTTTTACATGCTAGCTTGTGAGTGTGCCAGGAAAACCTTTTGCTATTTTACTGTTTAAAGCCCATTCCGTGTGCACCTTACTGTAAAGCTGGTGACGAATTGATGAGTGCGTTTGTCATCTGTTGTGCTTTTCCTTCTCACTTACTGCACATATTACTGAATGGACCAAAAGAAGCCCCCATTGCATATTGTGAAGCTATTTTTCTCTGGTATAGCAAAGGCATTCTACTAGGCTAAACACAGAAATAAAAATTAAAATGTCATAACATGGACTGGCTGGAGTCTGGTTTAAGACCTTAGGAATTAGGAAAGCTATAACACACCCACATGTGGCTGATGTATTCTGCACTCCTCAGCAAACTGACATCTGATGGTAGAAGTTGTATTTTTGTTTGTTTGTATAATGGTTAGCAGAAGTGTTAGAAGACTTGGCACAGCCCATACACCAGCAATGTCTGTGATGTATTACCTTTTTTGACCTTCTCACAATTACCAGTATTTTGATTGGTTGTTGGGGAATGGAGGACATTGATGAGGAGGAGCTGGAGGCTGTTCCAGTCATGATAATGTGATGAATGAAAAACGAAGAGTAATAAAATTCCAACTTACCAAACAGAACTAAAAAATAAAAAGGAACATAAAAGGAAAATATGTAAAATTCTAAATTAAAAAAAACTAAACAAAATGACAAATAGCATGCATGTAAAGTCGATGATTAAATTAAAAATAAAGAACAAATGTAGTAAAATAAATGGGGGAAATAATCAACAAAATAATAGCATTTTAGAAATCTTTAATTATATAGCAGCAGAGAACACAGGTTTATCCAGTGTGACTGATATGTGAACATAAGGGCAAAATAATCCATGTGCTCCATAACAACCAGAGCCCTATTTTAATTTTTTTTCCAATGGAGAAGCAAATTAAATAAATAAATCAAATGGTTGGCTATTAGTAACATCTGAGGTCTACTAGTTTTCACAAATATGTCACAGTACTTGCCATCATGCCATAATGTGCATAATGTGGTGAAATTTCACTTTGCAAAGAATACCCAATTATGGGCGAGAAAAAAAAAAGTATGTTTGCTTACACATGATTGGTCAAGTCAGCAGAGCTTTACCTCATTCATTAAACTAAGGGGTAACGCCCCCTGCAAAGGGGAAATTCCTGTGCAAAGAGAACAGCCTATTTGTCTTTAGTAAATCATAACCTAAGGATATACATTGGGCACAGTCCACATTAATTACTTCTGCACCCCAAGTCCAGTCAGTCTGTACCCCTCATTCTTTAATTGTTCATCATAATGGCAACATATTGTAACATACCTTAGGCTGAACAAAACTTTTTTTCTACATTTAAAAAAAAAAGTGGAAGAATCTAGGTTAGGTGTTTTATGTTACTATGTTCCTCCTGGGGATGTTTAGCCTACTTTTTTTTGGAGGACAGGCTATTTTAGACAGCAGGAATACCCTTTGGAAGATTTGCCCTTACTGCCTATTCTGGTAAGAATGTAACATTTTGGATTGCCCCTCATTTTCTATTCCAATTAAAAGGGTCATCAGGACAACAAGTTAAAAAAGTCTTCCAAAGGGGGATACTATGGCAATAAAACCTGACAAGGGTTCTTATCTTTACCCACTCTATCCAAAACTAGAAAAAAACATTTTTGGATGCCCTTCAATTTTAAATGATGTTCCTAATCAACCCAGACCCATCTAGCCATGACCATAATATGGAGAGCCACACTTGGTATAGATAGATCCTGCCCCTCCAATTCTTGGGGGTGTTCA
This sequence comes from Nanorana parkeri, assembly GCF_000935625.1. Lineage (NCBI taxonomy): Eukaryota > Metazoa > Chordata > Amphibia > Anura > Dicroglossidae > Nanorana > Nanorana parkeri. The sequence goes on from NW_017306325.1 coordinate 621,072, forward strand.
TTTGTCTAGTCGGGGAGACCTGGCAAGCTGGAATACTCCTGCGGTAAACACAGGACACTCCTGTGTTAATTTTGTAAACAAGAGGTGGAACAGAGGGGCTATAGTGCTTGCTTTAGCAATGCACTTTCTCAAACATTACAGCAGTGTATTGTCATTAGACACCTATATAGCAGAATATTAGATGTCACTAATTCACAATTATTTACCTAGGAAGCAACGAGACAACCCTGCTTGAACATACAGCAAATTTTCAATTTTGGCTGGCTACTTTTGTAGCTGCGGTGACATAAGTCTCTCAATTGCCCTGAGAGCCACAAACTTCCAGGCCTTCACTGCCAGTTGTGCCAGTGATGGAGGTGATGTCCAAACTGACTCTGGTAACCATCAATAAAAAAGCAGAATCACAGAAAATTGCCTGTTCTGTGGCTAGCGATGTCAGCTGGTATGTCAAACTAACATAAACGGTACTGTTAAAATAATGGCAGCCAGCTGCTGATGTAATATTATTTTACATATGAGTAATGTTTTGGACTATTGTCCTTTCAAACTACTATCGTATAAAGAGAAGTCATTCAACCACCTTGAGAATAATACACATCAGAGACAATTCTGACAAATGTCTAATGAAAAACTGCAAAATATTTACAGCACCGGAGAGGATGTGCCAAAAGGACAAACTAAAATAGACTTCCCAAGGACAAAAAAACTCTCAAAACATTGTATTTCACATATTAAAATGTGTATCTGTTTCCCAGTTGTTCATTACAAAAAAATATACAGCAATGGGGGGACAAAATGTGGATTTGACAGAACTGTAATGTTGGAATTTCACATTTCATTTTCACAAAATCTTTCCTGCATGTATAATGTACACATTTTCTCATATTTCTGTCATATAGCCATGATTATGTTGAGATACTGACATATTTTGCCTGTTAGGGTCTGATATAATTTTACTATAATCTACTAACATAGATTGATCTCCCACCACACACACAGACACACACACACACACACACACACACATATTGTGTCCACAATATCTTCTCCCATACAGGATGGTTATTCAACCTTAAAAGGATGATGGTGTCTGCAACAACAATGGGCTTAAAGTAGGCCTATACTCAAACATTAACATAAAGTTATACCCACAATCTTGCTAAGCTGCATAAGTAAAACTGAAATACTTACTCCTCCTTACAAAACCAAAAACCTTGGTAATTGATCCTACTCATTACTGAATGTAAGGAAAAGCCACTGAATACTAATTCTTTCCTTCACCAGAGATCACATTGCCAAACTTAGACTTTTGGTGAGCCAGGAGCAAGATTTCTTCAGGATAGTAAAGTATTTTAGCGCTTTGTTTAGTTTATATCCATCCCAGTGGGACTGTTAACATTAATGTTTGAAAAGGACCTGCTTTAGAAATGTGTATATCTTAGAAAAAGGCAGTAGTTATGTGTCCATCCTTTATTACTTTGCAAAATGATGACATTACATATCTATTATCAACCTCCAGAAATCAGCCACAGAGAAACCAACGTAGGTAAAATCCAAAATTCTATGTGCACCTCTCCCACACAAACGCCTCTCATGCGTTTCACCACCTGGGCTTAATTATCTATGAACCTGTAGGGTTCTGATACATTGGTTAATTCTAGATTATGTTGCACCACCACTATTCACTGCTTCCTCTTGAGCCCTGGTAAATCGGTGACAACCTTGTCTATAGAAGTCCCTTAACCCCTCCCCCCCCCACCCCCGGTTCCTCTGCAGGCCTCTACTTGGGAAACTGTTAATCAGGAAGAGTTAAAACCTCTTCTGATTTCTATGTTCCTGCCAGGAATAGTTGCCCTGGAAGCCAATGCTCAGCTGCTGGGCAGGACAGGGTGTTTAAATGCATAAAACATGAGCCCATTTCTGGTACCTGAGAAGGGATTGGTCATGTGTGTAAATCTGACTGCCCTCAAAGGTCAATGGTAAGCCTAATAAAATAGTTGAGAAAAAATAAGAATGTGATTTAAGGGTGAAAAAAAAAAACAGAGGTCACTGCAATTATATTTTCTAATCTTAAATATGCAGCTTCATACTATGCACTGCGGCAAAGAATTATACTGTACACTGTCTATAGACAGAAGATACCAAAAAAACACAGTTTACATTGCTTCTGAGACTCCAGCAGACTGAATGCAGAGAACACTGGTAGCAGCGACATGTGAAGGCTGTGTATATCCAGGTCAAGAGTGTACTTCTTTTCATGGCTCTTTTATCATGGGGGATCAATATGAAAAGTAAACACTGTTCAAGTGATGAAAGTTTAAATCCTACTAAACACTAAACCTCAAAGATACACTGCTCTTAACCTCCTTTGAAGAAAAACTATAGATTACAGTCGGAAGTCCAGGACAAATAATCTACTCCCTGCAAATACACAGATGTCCTATTCCCACAGAAAGATTATTATCCATATTTACTGTGTTGGTGCTTAAAAAGAGCACATTATGTTAACGCCAATAATCCCAGCTTCCAGGATTCTTCTAGAAGATCTTCAGGTACGTATACATAAATCATGGCATTAAATCTTTGCAGACCAGCAAAGAAGTCTGAATAGTAGAGTGACATTGCTGTGCCAGAGCTAGAATACAGCAGATACTTATTCTAAATGTACTTATCAGATGCTAACTTCATACCAATGTATCTGCAATCTTGTTGCATATATATTATATATATACATACACTTTGTTGCCAAAAGTATCGGGACGCCTGCTTTTACACGCACATGAACTTTAATGGCATCTCAGTCTTAGTCCGTAGGGTTCAATATTGAGTTGGCCCACCCTTTGCAGCTATAACAGCTTCAACTCTTTTTGGAAGGTGTCCACAAGGTTTAGGGAATGTTTGTCTATGGGAATGTTTGACCATTCTTCTAGAATCACATTTGTGAGGTCAGGTACTTATGTTGGACGAGAAGGCCTGGCTCGCAGTCTCCGCTCTAATTCACCCCAAAGATGTTCTATCGGGTTGAGGTCAGGACTCTGTGAAGGCCAGTCAAGTTCCTCCACCCCAAACTTGCTCATCCATGTCTTTATGGACCTTGCTTTGTGCACTGTTGCGCAGTCATGTTGGAACAGGAAGGGGCCATCCCCAAACTATTCCCACAAAGTTGGGAGCATGAAATTGTCCAAAATGTCTTGGTATGCTGATGCCTTAAGAGTTCCCTTCACTGGAACTAAGGGGCCAAGTAATAAATGTCTAAAGTTGCCTATACACTACTCAAAAATTTGAGCAGTGTGTGTTTCCGTCAGCACCCCTACCTTCGTCAAAAATCTATTTTTCAATCAATCTTTGATGGAAAAGCCAGTTTGAAAAATCTTGGCCAAACAGTACCTGCAGCCAATCAGCTGCAGTCACTGCCCAGGTTTTTTGACAGGGGCGCACCCACCAAGGTCAGAATACAATACCCTAGTGGGAAGGATTCAAGTGCCAGTCCACGAACTGAACAAGAAAAAACAACCACTGCATGGCCAGCTTAACACAGTACAATAGTCTACTAATGCTGCATGGCTCAAACAGCCCTTCACAATAAATTATTCTTTAAACAGGATTTTCAGAAACTAGCACTGTACCAAAAACAAAGGCAATAAAAGCTGATTTTGTTACTTGATTTTGTACCTTAAGGGTGGCACCTGACCTTTTCAGCTGAGAAATACTGAGATCTCTGAAGCTGCAGTCAAACACAGGCTCAAGTAGAAGAGAACCTTTGTGTAATACAGAGGGGTGTCTTCTCATAAGAAAGAACATGTGATTGGCTGTGGTTTGGTTACAGTGTCCAGTAATATTTAGCACGTGAGGAAGGGGTGAGCCAATGGGGGGTAGATATAATTCTTTCCGCAAATATAAATATAGGAGAATCACAATATGCTTTAATTAGGTTATGGTATGTGCGGCATTAAGGCTGCACAGTATAAGCAAACATCATCCTACAAATGTGAGCAATTATGCAATATTGTCCTTGAAGTGCACCTGCGCCCAGAAAATAGGTATTCAATTATTTGCTTATTTGCAGCAAGCAGTTAAAAAAACAAAAAAACCTTTAAAGCCTTCACTGACCTCTTTAGCTGCAAGGAATGTGGAGAAATTCATCCTCAGAGTTCAACATGCAAAACAAAAGCACTGAAATTGCAGCTCATCTATCCTTACTTTTTCTGACAGCAGTGAACTGGTATCCTGCCGCCCTTCTAATGTAAATAAACAGCAGCTGATATAAGCTGTTTGAAATGGATTAAAACCCAACTTCATTGTCTCTTTTGTGATCTTCAAGGATGAATTGTTCCACAATGCAGGCAGATACAGAGGTCAGTGAGGGCTTAATTTAAAGCATTTAATTTAATTAATTGTGCTTATTTTAAAGCGCACTCATGGTTCGTAAAAAAAAATATGTAAACACTTTAATGTGCATAGTCAGGGCAAAGAGCACCTTGAAATCTTAGCTTGCACATTTTTATATAAATTGTAACTAAGTGCATTAAGTTACATTTCAACTACTTTGTTTATAGCTACAACATATGTGTTATGTTGTATTTGTTGTATTTTATTTTTTCTTCTTTGGGGATAGCTGTGGGTAAAAAATACTTGCACCACAGAAAAAGTCTCTTTGCCATATTTCAAAAAAGGACCTGTGCTTAAAGTACATACAAAACCTACCAACTGAAGCAAAAAGGTACAGTGTCACAAAAAGAAAAATGTAATACATTTATCACTGGAATTAATTCAAAACCATCTAAAAAAACAAAAAGTAGTCACAAAATTATATATATTGGCATCTCAAGATATTCACAGCTTGCATGATTAAAAGAATAATTGCGCTTGTTTTGTAATACTGCAATGTGAAATGTTCCTCATTTAACACATATAAAATAACAAGCCATACCTTGAACTGTTAATACAGCTGACGCTTCTGTCTTGCCAACCATGTTTTCAGCAATACAAGTGTATGATCCCATATCTGATGCTGTCACCTTGCGGATTCTAAGCGTATGATCATCCTGAATTTCATACCTTCAAAAAATAGAGAGGTGATATTTGTTGGAAAGCAAACTAAAAGTAACTGTTCAATGTTTTACATTTTTCTGGCAGCTCTAATATGCAAAGAAAGGAATAAATAATAAATGTACATTATTGCTACATGTAATACCTCTATTGTGTCTCTTTGCATATATAGGCTTATATTGTACAGTAAATATCCTTTCCAGCAAATGAAAAGTGGTCAACCTGCACATTGACCTGTGGGGTTTGTATACACAGCGGAAAGTTGTATTTATATGAATATTTCATATTCCTTTGTGGATGAATGTAGACAGTTGTTTACAGACACTCATGTCAAAGAGCGAAATCCAAATGTTTTCTATTTAGCACAATTGATATTTCAATATTGTGTTCAGGCATAATACAACAAAGTAGATAATGGATACTTTTTTTACAAAGTTTACAAACTATTTCAAATGATAAAGACAGTACCTGGCTTTAGGTAGATCCCCATCATCTTTTCTCCATCGAACAGTAGGTACAGGATCACCTCTTGCTTCACACTCAAACTCAACGCTATCGTCCACAGTGACCGCCATGTTACTTGGCCTTTTCTCGAAGGACGGTCTTTCTACAAAGCAACACAAGTATGTGCATGTTAATAGGCTATGCTGTTATTTTGTTCACCTATAATACACTAGAGTAACACCTTTAGTAACTTGCATGATACTCTCCCTGTCCCCAGCTCTCTGCTGCCAGGTCAATAATAAGAATGTGCTCAAATTGCAGCATACTTTCATTTTTCAAAATAACTATTTTTTTTTTTTTTAAGCATGTAGTTTTTTATTCAGATTTGTCATAAAAAAAGGGTTCATAGTTAAGGCGGTACAACTCCGTTGCATTACCGGATATGTGAATGCCTAAGTATGTAACCGAGTGTTTCTGAATCTTGATGGTACAGTCCAAGGGCCATGTTGACGTGTCAAGGGGGGCACTGTGGGGCAGCATTAAAAGTTCACTTTTATGAAAGTTAATTTTCAGCCCAGAAAAGGTGCCAAACTGAGTTATATGTTGTATTATGCTAGAAAATAACTAATTTTAACAAAAATTGCACTGCAAAGTAAAATATGAAAAACATTTTTTGAAATTTAAATCAACCTGTGATATATTGGTAGCTTAAAAAAATGTGATCTACACAAAGACATTGTCACTCCCCGACTCTTTCTGAAAAGCTTCTGTCATGCAGTCAAATATTTGTTAAAATCCCATCTCTGTGCACTGTGACTTGGTGTTTGTAAAAAAAAGTCAATTCTATTGTCAACAGGGAGTACATTGGTAAGTCAGAAATGTACTCACCTAACCTTCTCAAGGGGTTTATTTACTTGGAGATCCAATCATACTTATTGATTGGGCAAAGCAAAGTCATAAAGCATAAATGGATGTGTAGGTAAACGAATCTTGCATTGTAAAAAAAATTGGAAAATAATTCACCCTGCACCTTATTTCTAAAAGTGCTTGAGTGAGGAATTGTCCCAGAAAGTCTTTGTTTATCTGCAGCATCCAATCAGATCCTCACTTTATAGTATGTTGAAAGGGGAAACCTGACTGGTGGCTGGGAGGTAAAAGGCTATTTGAGCCAGTTCTTTCCTCACACACATTCATTCCTGACCAAGACATACATCTGGCCATCATTTGTATTAATTGTCACGGCTAGGTAATGAATGAGCAAAAGAATGCACTCCTGTGAAGCGCTAGCCACAATTCACACTTGTTTTCTGCATGCGTAAAGATGTATGTCACTGAAATATAGAAGTGTTTGAAAATATAGCGATTGATCAGAAATAAGGAACCATTATTTAAAATGGCTGATGTAGGGTCAGTGACTATTTGGATAATGTATATTTGATAAACTTTTCATTCCATCTAAAGAGTGGGCCCTGCATGTCTAATATTACAGCTAAAAGTACCAATTTGCATTCAATTTTGGTGACAGTGGGCAGTGGCTGGGTTATTTTCTTGGGTTGTAAAGCCTCTACTGCATTAATATCCTACTGCTGTTTAATATCTACAGGCAGCTTTAGATATTAGTGTTTAATTAGCAGCACATGCATTTGTGTGCTATATTCTTTTTTTTTTCCTGGAAAAATGTAATTAGAGAGGGCATCTACTATCCCACGGTTTGTTCCAGGGACAGTCTCCTAAAGTTCAGGTCATGTGCTATCTTTTTCTAATTAATTCTCAGGAGTCAGAGCCCTGACACTGGATTAAGATACCGAGCTTGATATTTTATTTCAGCTACAGGAGAGCCACCTGTTCTGCAGTTGCTCCAGTCTACCTGCTTCCTATAGAGCTCACTTTATTCAAAATAAAACTATGCATTAAAGGAGAATTCCAGAATGTACCATGCTGCGTTGCAAGCAGTGCAATAGTGTTAATAGTAAAACTTTGCAATGTACACCTTGGGGTGTTTATGGAATAAAGTAGATGCATCAGTGTACACATGTATGGGTGTATTTAGCAGGACAAATTACAATATGTCTGTGGCACCCTCAAAGAGCTCTATCTGACCGTTCTGTGGAAGTTACAATTGGCCAGACAAGTTAGAAAAATTTGCCTGATCGCTATTGTTCCCCCATCAATAAACTGGGAGATAATCTATCATCCCACAGTTCCCCCAACCTAGTCCATCAGCACTGCATAGAATTGCAAGCTTTTTGTGTTGTGTATTAAGCCTGACAGCAGCCAGGTCATGACATATCCAACCAACCTCATAAGTGCAGAGGAAGCCTTACAGCCAAGGTTTGGTAATAAAATCACTCATAGACCAGCAATACTGATTTACTATTGGAGTGTGAAAGATAACATTATGATAAGTGAGATGCCTCTGCTGCTTAATTCTCATAAACATATGCAATAACAAAGATGTTATCCTTGAATTGCTTACCCTCCTGCACACAGAAAAAAAAAAATACTGAACAGGGCTCAGTTAGTGAGTGATAGTATGAAACCAACAAACATGCCCAGCGCAGAATTCATCTCCTTACGATAAACATTTTCCTGCCCTGACTGCATTATCTGTAAAACTTTCTGATAAATATAGATATCAGAGAACACCAACAAATCAGAAAAGCAGTATCCCTGCTCCCATTTATTTTTAAATATATAATTGCAATCCTAGCTATCTACGTTTATTCTCACCACGCAGAGAATGTGAAAAATGATGATTACTTTCTTTCCAGGATTAGTACTCTTTAATACTCTTCTTCACAAGATATAATTATAATGACAGGCAATCACTAAAATGTTCTTTCTCATTTATTACAGCCAAAAATAACAAACAGCACCTGTTTCAACAAAAGCATTTCATCCCGTGGGACTTTTTCTTTTTGTGGCGCTATAATGCAATGTAAACCAATCAGATTAAAGGAAGATTTCTTATAAAAAAAAGGCTAATGCTGTGTTTATCTGCTGTTGATAGTTTGAGTTTATCTGCAGTTTATTTTGAAAACCATCAACCTTTGTAGCTATAAGTCTGTGGGTGAAAATGTTAAAAGTGAAAAAAATGAATGAATGTCTCAGTTTAAAGGTTAGTCCATCGAAAACTGATGTTTAGTTCTCTAAGTAGGTGCTGACAGGTTGAATTATGCAACAGCTTTTTATAACTATCAGGGACTTTAGTAGTAAGACTTCTGTGGACTCATTTCCACACTTTTCCATTTGACTTTAGTGACACTGTCAGCAGCTTTCCACAGAGCAAAGAGAACAGGGGGCACAACATCACATAGTAGGAAAGAAAAAATATTTCAAGCCAGCTCTTTACTGATAAAAGTGTAGACCATTGTTAACTTGTTTATGGACCATTTACTTTACAAATTACCAGTCAACAATCAACTAGGAGAAGTCATCTTATTTAATGTATAAAGTAGCAAATGGAAGCAGCAAGAATAAAACATAAAATGCAGGTAAGGTGTGGAGTATTCACTGCAATGTTCTGTGGATACCGCATACGGTATCTGTTCTCTGTTTTCCCATAGAGACAATTTACAGGCTACATCGTTTTTTATTATGATTTTGAACCAACATTTGAAGTAGAGCTTTAGTGCTTGTTCACACGGGCCACACAGCTTTGTCGTGTGGCTAGTGTCTGCTATGGGGCAGCGGTAACCTGGGGTTTATTGTGTTGGTACAATGCAATGTATTTTTTCCCTTAAATTTGAGTGTACAAAGTGAACGTTCTATTCATGTCTTTGCAGAGCAGAGCTTTACATTGCACAGTGGTGACATCCAGCACAATATGCAAAAAATATGGTGTGTCCACATTTTACTGCATCCCACCACACTGCACGTGTTATGGCATGAACAAGGCACATAGAGAACAAATGTTTTCTACCTACCTTAGCAATGACTGGCATTGATCTAGTAAGAAAAAAATGCAGTCACTGCTGAATGTGTGAACAGACCCTCAAATGAGGCTCAAAATAAAACCCAAAGCAAAGGAAAGAGAGAGTGTTCTCCACGTTAACCAACCAGAGTCCACTTGTTATTTGGCAGAAATCACATCTCTCCATTGTTCATGAAATGCAGTTGCAGGGTGGTGCACTTTAGACACTTTTTACACAAGGGAGGTAAGGGGAGTGAACAATGAACATTAGAATGCATGTTAACTTACCTAGAACTGTTAGTTCTGCTACTTCACTATCTCTTTCTCCCACCATATTGGTACCAACACAAACATATTTTCCTGCATCCGTTTTTCTTGTGTAGGTGATCATTAGTTTCCCTCCTCGTATCTAAAAATAAATATTCAAATATGTTTACTGTAAGAAATGTAGATTATGTTTATATAGGAAGACAACCACACAGCTATTATTCATTCATTTATTTTAGCACCTTGCATTTGAATGATGTTGAGTTTTCTAGAGATCACTTTTAAAGTGAATTTTCAATAAAAAGGACTGGGGCATTGCTATAGCCTGCCAATGAGGGTCTGAATATTTGTTTTTTTTTAAAACAATGGTGGACTAGGATCCTTCCAATTAATTACAGGACTGTCCCATACATTTCAGTGGTTATTGTACTATGCTACAATGCCAAAGTCTACCAGCAGTTGCAGTGTTGATGAATAGTGATAATTGAATCAGGAGTGTTGCCAATTTATGTGGTTTATACAGTTAACTAAAATGAAATCAAATTGGAAAAAAATTGGAATGGAAAAACCAGTACTACTAGGCGTTTTGTCTTCTGTGTTCAATTGGGAAAATTTCCCTTCACTTTCCCTAAACACAACAGGATATGAGGAAATCCTCTTAGAGAAATATCACTGGAACAAGTATTCCCATTAGAAGATATTTCCCCTTCATTCCCGAACCATAAATAGCTTAAGATCTTAAATGTACCTTCCCTTTTGGTCTTCAAAAATGGTCACCAGGGCAGATAGAGGTGAATGTCAAAGGTTCTAACCCTTCACTATGTAAAATTATCGGTGAACTGAGCATATCTTTATTCACTTACTTAGGGGAGTTAAAAATGTAAAATGTGCTGATCTGCTTCAATTTCAAACCAATCTGCTAATCACTTCTGATAAAATGTGGAATTGCAACTGTCTGGCCTGAGAAAACCCACGAAAATATAAGATTTCTTCTTTTCCTGGAAACCTTCCCTTAAATAAGAAAGTTTAATACTGTGTCTTTTCAAAACCAACAGGGAACCTTGTTATACATTAACATCTACCATGTCTGTACTTGTGAAATCTATTAGGTGACTCTGATAAGATATGACTCCATATGAAACCTAAAAACGATGCATGGCACCTATTCAACTTGTTGGTAATTGTAGATGTAAGTCCTGTTCATGGTACTCTCATTAAGAGACAGTGGAATAATTATTTTCACAAGCATTAAATACAAACGATGAAATCTCAGATGAGTACAAAAGGATTAAGTGCTAAGGTATAGAAAGGGTATGGAGTTTAGGACAGAAGACTAGTGAAGCCTCTCGGGATTTGCTGAATTGTATTTTCTTCACCATTTCAAATGATTAGATGTGATGCTAGTACAACCCATGGACACCACTAAACATACATACTGAAGATAACAGAACTCTCTGGATAAAATCCTGGTTTTCGTTTCGGACAAGTCTTAGATTGAAAATAAAGCAGGTGTGAACGCAGAAAAAACATCTGGGAAAATGGAAAAGTAGCATGTATTGTCTGTATTGATAGACTGCACACTCTTGAGATTAATAAGGGATTCAGTACATTAATAAAATATGATGAGAAAGAGAGCCAAGGTTACCAGCATAGTTTATGTGTACAGTCAAGTTCCTGTTAAATCAGCGCAATTTTATCAGAAGAAAGGAGACTGATTTACACAAAGTGGAAGAAAAGAAATTGGTTGTCTATAACTGCCTGACATTTTTCTGCACAGCCTTACAAGGAATGTAGAAACATTATTGCAAGCCCTTGTCCTTAAAGCTTACAATCTAATGTTCTTACCACTGTCACACACACAAACATACACTATAGGACCAGTACAAGCCATGTAACCTGCCACCATCTTCTTGAGGAGTAAAGGGAACACATTTTGATTGGAACAAATGTCAAAGATGGGATTTCCCTTAACATAAGAATTCTTCTTGCGGGTTTGTCTCTGGGACAGCACATAAAGAGACAACTTTCCTACAGGACTCAAAAAAAAAATTGAAAACAGACAGGGTTTTAACCATTCTGTACACTAATAATACAATGATTTTAAACATTACACAAATCAATATTTTGCTAAAATACTCACCTTCGATGCTACCCCCTCCCCCACCCCCCTCCACACACACACACACACCGTTCCCTTTTCCCCACGATGGTACTGCTTTTTCGGGTTGAATGACAGCCAGCGTCACTTAACCCTACTTCCTTTGAGCCCAGGCTATCATGAATACACCCTCAAGGAGTGTGTCATCACCCAGCCAACCACCTGGGTGCACGGTACTTCTGCATCAAATGGGGAGGAGCAGAAGAGAGAGAGAGAGAAAAGTAAAACACAGTTGACTGAGAGAAGAGTCATATACTTTATGTAGAGAAAAATATTTAGGTACAATACATCATAATACATGACGTTTTAGTAAGACATTAAGGAGTATAAAAGTATACATTAATGTTTAAACAAAATACAGGTACATTTGTAAAATGTTAACAATTATTTCTCGAAAGTAGTTATTGAAATGTGATAGATCCCCGTTCACCAAGTCCAACAGCAACTGTTTATGATAAGCATCTGCAAGTTCTACAAATATGGCATCGTTATAACTGTTAGAATGAACTGTATCGTGTAACAGATGACTAGAGATTTCTGTTTTCCCAACATGCACTATTTCCTGTTCATATCACCACTGTAAAATAAAATAGAAACCACAATATCAAGATATGCCTGGCATGTTAAACTCATAAACTAGGTAGAATCACACTGTAAAGCTACATTTGTTCTACTGCAGGTTGTCCTTACCTAAGTGTATTAAAACACTTCAGGATTAACATACTCATAAAAAAATGTAAAATAAAAGAACTACATTATTTACTGCATTTGTAAATAGCTTACAAAATGTTAACAAACACTTTCCAGGAGAATTCAATTATGTAAGGAAATCATCATAACAGAATATGAGTAAATGTAGAATTTGAGTTTTTTTCCAATTTAGATTCTTAAAAAAGTTAAGGGCCACAAAAAAAGGTGTAAAAAGCTGCAAAGGGCTAAAAAAAACCCACAAAAAAAACAATTTGGTATTCTTAGCCTAGATATTTACATTTATATGGCTAAATACAGTTTCCACTAAACTGTATAAGCTAAAATTGCCAGAAAAATGCAGATGCCAAGTACTTACATGTGTGCTCAGATGAGATTCTTTCTGCCTGGCCAGGACAATGGAACCTAGGTCCTGGCAAAAAGTAGAACCGTGTCTCTCCAAGTCAAGATGAAGCCCTGTCATCTCCTGACCCTAATCCCTACCCTTTGTCATTAGGTTTTCAAGTGTCATCCCCTGTGGCAAATATAGGCTCTAGCATTTGACAGATGAAAGATCAGGGACAATGTTTAACTTGAAGCTGGTCTCAACCTCGACTTCAAGAGAAGTCAAGGCCCTGTATACAGCCAGGATCTAGGTTTCTTGGGCAGAACTGACTTGAAGTCAAGCACAACTACTTTCAGGCAATACAACATGCCTGCACTTTACCAGTAATGTTAGTTTATTCACTCTAATAGACATGGCAGTTTAATTTTTTTTGTTCAGATGTTTGATAGTACATTTGTAAAAAAAATGTGACTTGAATTTAAAGTGTTGGGTAGCCCAATATAGGTAGGTATTCTTTCTGGCAGAAATTAAAGTCACTATTGGAAGTCAGTGTCATCCACATTCACCAAACCCAGAAGTAGGTGCTCTTGTCCGCATTTAAGGGCATGTGTAATCAGCAGCAGAAATATAACATGTCCTACTGCTTTATGTTGAGTGGGCAACTCAAGTGTCTGTGTACTGTGGCAGTTGGTCACTGCAAGTCCAGTTAACCCTGAAACAGAATCATGTTAGTTCTGCCGATACTGAAGTACACATGAATCATTACAGTTTACAGCTGTAAAAGCTACATGCAATTAATACTACATATTAATACTATAAGTTACAGCTTCCACCGTTGTGAATCAGAAGGTGGGGGAATCCATGTGACAAGGTTTTTCAGTCAATAAATCTACTCCTTGGTTTACACCTCAGAAATATATATATATTTTATATATTTTCATAATGACAGTTATTATTAGAAAAGCTTGGGAAAAAGGCATCCCCTTGTTTCCAGTGGCAAAATCAAATGAAGATGAGGCACATCCAAGTTATGCTACTGGGATGAAAGGCTAAATTTAAAAGACATTGACACATAATGTAGAAGATAAGCAATTAATTCCATGTCTAAAGGACCACCATCTAATCCTATTGAGAATAGCCAACGTATTGACTTCGTTTTGACACAAACAATTGTGAAGACATATGTTAATTAAACACAAGGGGATATTTTTAAATGCCCTCTGTAAAGTCAAGTAATTAAAACACTGAGCGATGTTTAAAGTGTTGAGATGTGTCAATTGGTACAGTGCTTCATTATTTGAGCAGCTAATGATATACCTACTGGTTCCGCAGGCTTAATCATGTCTCTTTAAAAGGACTCTATTGAAATATATATTGCACTCTGATAAATGCACATGGTTAACACATGTAATAAGAGTACTAGTATATGAATATTTTTTAAAAATTTTTAGATGCCTTTATTCTTGTCTCTTAATTTACACAATTGCTAAGCTATCACATAAAAGGAACGGGCGGGTGATTGTACAAACTACAACACTGCCAGCATTTTTTTGGTTGCGTTTGGAGCGAGGAGGTGTAATATATTCTGTGAGGTTTTCACTGCCACCTGTGTTCCTGTTGGGGATATTTCATTCACTTCTTGTCCAGGTGATCAAACAAAAAATGTGGGGATCTTCTCATAACAGCAATAAAAACCTGCTAGGCATTCTTAGCCTCCTCCTGCCTCAAAAATGACATAGGATATGGGGGGGGGGGGGGGGGGGGCGGGGAGAATCTCCCAATGGGTAAAATAACAGGAAATACTTAGGTCAGTGCAAAACACTGACCTAAAGGAATTTAACAAGATCATCCAAAAAGTAAAAATTGGATAAACAAAGTAAGTTGTGAACAGTTGTATAGTGTAGTCATTCTGTTAACTTTAACTTAATATAGAGCAGTATACGTATAGTATCTTATATGGAACCCACACTCAAGCTGTTTTTTTTCTCTGGAGGGACACCCTAGCATAGACTTTGAGTACACTGAGGGGAGAACATCTCCTTGTTGGATCCAAGAAAGGCTTGCAATCAAGAAAAGAGCTAGTGTTTATCACTACTTATGTTCACATGGCTAAAAATTGGAAAATGATGATGAATCCCCACACGTACACATGAATGTATAGCCCAACTGACATATTTCAGCCATCTGTGAATTATTATTTTAATTGGTGTTTTTAAAAAGTTTAATTCCTTACCTGATAGTTGAAGCTGTGCCGAAGTAGCACATATTTCTGGAACATGTAATAACTTGAATTGTTTGGACAGAGTGGTATTCATGATGGTATATGTGAGTGTAAAGAGCAGGTGTTCAATATCAGCGCTTGTTCTCTTCCTTTGTAAGGCTCACACAGAGGACTTGCTCAGTGCTGAGATAAGCACAGTAAATAGAACTTCTATTCAAAAGTAGGGTCTATTTACCCCATATAATAGTTCTAAAAATGTTCAGAGTAGCTTGAAAAAACAATGCCATATCGGTTACGCTTACAAACAGGTAAAAAAATAAATGAAAAAAAATATATGTTAATAACAATGATTACACTAAAGGCAGGAAGTAGTGATGTATGAGGGGGACACACCCTTCCTTTCTAAGTCTCACCCCACCTCTTCTCATCAGCAGGTTGGAAATCACCCCTTTTTAATGATGGCAGTTTCCCATACAGCCATATTTCCTTAACATTGTAACAAGATTGAATGTTTGTTCATATTAATATGGATTCCAGTAAGTCTGCAGTTTTATAAATGTTTTAAGTGGTTAAAGTGTTTTTAGGTTTAGTTTTGGCTGGAATAGGGAGGATTAGAACCCCTATTAGGGATTTACTGCTATCAAGGGCTTCCTCCTCATGGTGACAACGATTTCCCTAGCAAAGCAAAGTACAAAACAAAGATGCAGACAGACATAAAAAGCTGACTAGGGTTCTAGCCTTTTCCTAATCTACTAAATTAAAGTCACTATTGGAAGTCATCAGGCAGTGGTGGCTCTTACTTTTTCCTGTTTCTGGTGCTCTATGTGAACTAACATTTTTTTTATCTTTGACTGTGTTGTGGTTGTATGGTAAAACATTGTCACCAGGAAAATAAGTTTGGAGAACAATTCAACAGAGCCCTGGACAGCAATGAAAACCAAACAGAGGTTCTTATCCTTCCCCACTCTATCTTAAACTAACTTAACTAAACTTAACTGAAAAAAAAAAAAGTTTTGGCTGGACATACACTTGAAGTAAATAAATGTTTTATAAAAATATTTACATGCAAAGAAACATAAATTTAAATAAAACAATTCAATATGTTTACCCATATAAAAGAAATGTTATTTATATTTCACAAATTAGCTGTGGAAATCTGATAAGCATATATTGTATGTATTTATGCTATTCGATTTTGTGGCGACCCCTAGGGATACCAAAACCTACGTTAACAAGGCATTTAAAATGTTACGAGTCAATGAAAAAGCAACAGCAAATAAATGAGTAATGCGTTTCATGCGCTGGATGACTATGTCCTATTACAATGCAGCATAAAAATACCATATTAGTACAGCAATACACAAACCTCAATGGATTCCTTTCTTAATTAAGATCATTTCTGCTGATAGGCAAGGTGTGTTTTCAATAAATCACTGACAAAAACTAATCAGCCAACCATAAATTATGGAAAGAGGAAATGAAATAGAGTTTACAGATTCAGTCAAATAACACAAGGTTATTTACACATGCTGTTGTGTTACAATATTATGTAGAATAAGGCTAGCTCTAGAATATTAATTGAAGGAAAAGTAAAACATTTTTCATTACACACAAAGTTAGTATTCATGCAGGACAGCCCCGTTTTGAATTTTATCCTGAGGTATCCCTAATGCAGCCCACTTCCCACTGCTACTAAACAGCACCCTCTAAGGTCAACACCGCTCATTGGATATCGCAGCCACACTGGGAAACAATATCACTGCAGTGTTTCTACAGCACCAACAAAAGAAGGGGCAGCCCAAGCCCTAGGAGATCAGGGGGCATTCTGCCCAGACAGAAAGGTTCCCACCAAACCCTTCAACAGAGTGTACCTTATCTATGATATTTGCATTTGATTCTTTTTGTACAACAAGAGTTGATTCTACATTGCGTTGTACTATCCATAAACAAAATCTGTTTACCCGGGGATAGGCTTTAAGCAGAGAACTACTTAGAAAGCCTGATGTATTTTTTTGCTATCTTGCTGAGCAGGATTGGTCCAGCTTAGGAATCAATTAGGTCCTTGTCATTGCATGAAGGAGGAGGACTAAATTCCAAAAAATTCAGATGAAAAAATTATAAGCATGACCAAGTCTTAAAGCAAACCTGTGATTTTTCCATGCAGGGTTAAGTGACAGGTATGCTTTAACCATCCCTCCTCCAGCAGCATATACTGTTCTTTGGTCCCTCTGTCACTCCATTACACTACTGGGATTTAATTAATTACCTAGAATGTATGGGTATGGAAAACCATGAGACTCATTCCAGAAGTTGGTTGTTTATCAAGTTCCAGTGCTGTCACATGTAAATTGACCATAGTCCTGTGTACATTATGATCTGGAGCTTACACAGCTTCTGCTGCTCCTGCTAACTGAAACGAGTAGTGGGGGGGGGAGTATATAGGGAGGGCTATATTTTAGTGAACCTGTAGCACAGTTCACTTTTGAGCTAAAACTTCACAAGTAATATTTTTTCAGAAAAATAACAATGTCATCTTTGATTGGGTATTCCTAAAGTCAGACTTAATAAGTTGACCCAACTGACTTATGTAGTGATTGATGTGGTTTCTGAAATATAAAACTAGAGAAATGCATGATCATGAGTAATTAATCATAGACCACTGGGTGCACGGTGGTCTTCACAAAGAATAGGCAGGCCTCCCAAACTTGTTCTTACTGAGGAGAGATCTGTCTATGACAGGTCTCTGAACAGCCTATGCACATGATTATCATCAGGCAGTGGTGGCTCTTACTTTTTCCTGTTTCTGGTGCTCTATGTGAACTGCGTTTCCATTAAAAACCCACTATAGAACACTGTTATACAGTGTAGTTGCGGGAGAATTCAATGCATTGTTAAACATTGTGTACTGCTAAATGACTTTCATTACAAGTTCTGGATTCAATTTATCAATCAATGCAGAAGAGAAAGAGCTGCCTCTTGAGGAGGCTACAGTCCAATTTTACAGCTGAGATCTTCTGTAATTTGTTAATTATTTCCACATGAGGCTCAGATAATGTTAGGAATAGGATGAAAGGACTGCAGCTGAATGAAACAACCATGCACTGTTTTACCTGGAAGGGTGGTTGAAACCACTAAATACAGTCCAACCAGGTAATGAGGATCTAGAGAGTTAAAGAAATGTACCGTCATATACTCAGCCTGCACGGTGTCCTCAAATGTTAAAGAAAAAGCTGAAAAGATATCTTATTTTTGTAGTTAGTCATTTCTTTTACCTCTACTGTCTGTAATGTGACCATTGAACAGTATCAACTGCCAGACCAGGTAGAGGCGCTGATTGACTGAACTGAATGTCAGTCTCCCAAGAATGTACTAGAGTGGTGCAAACCGTTGATAAGGGAATGCACTGTAAGGCAAGAAATATGGGAACAGGGCTGCCATCCTAATCTTGACTTCACTTCCCTGTGTGTTACTTTCCTTAACCAACTCAGTACGTCTTACTTTCTTCCCTCCAGTGTTCAAAACAAGGTCATTTCTGAGAAGGTAGAGAAGGTGCAAGAAGTCGGAGTGGTCACAATCAGGATTTAAAAATCAAAATTTATACACACTCTGTTAAAGAGATGAGGAAACCATAACCAGTAAAATTTAGTTTTTTGCACAGAAAGTTACATTTTAAAATGCATTTTATTAGGTGGCCATTTTAAACAGTACTTCGTGAAATTCTTCTTGAAGAGATAACATGCAACACGTGGACATTTTACAACCACAAGGATTAAATAAAAAACTATCTCCTGTTTGAATGTAAACTACTGTGAAGAGTTGCCTTTGAAGTTCACCATCTCATGATCAGCAGTAGATGAACTTGCACTGAACTTGCTGTCTGGCATGTCGATGTTTCTATGCCCCTAAGCATGTCAGTTGATTTAAATGATTTGATACACAGGAAGTCTTTTAAGAATCATTCAACACAATGGTATTCATACACCTCGGAGGTTATCGTCCTGAAGCAAGTGAAGCAGATTGTCTGCGGCACACATCATTTATCTGTGCAGAGCAGTAAGGAAACTTTTGCCTGACCAAAGTCACATTAACATTCTCATCAAAACCTTTATTCTTAATGCAAACGCAGAAGGACTATTTAATCAGCACACAGTTCATAATAAGCGAACGGGAGACGCGCCTTCAGCCTGATTAAGTGTCTTCTAGAGGGTTTTTTTTGTGGGAATATAAATGATAAAATAGACCTGTAACTCACAAAAGCTTGTTTCTGTTCCTTAACAATCGCTGTCTTCACTAGACCTGGACTAGAAATCTTAATGCAGTTTACTTACTGTAGTTTTCATATATTCCTGATGTAATAAAAGGCTTAACAGTGCTATATCTGCTAGCCCAGTGCAAAAATGGGCCCTGATTTGTAGGCAGACCACATTTAGATGGACATACACTCAACCTGCAGGGCTGAATAAAAAAACTCCCCTTTCCCCAATACAAGCTAACAGCAGGAATTGGTATATCTTCCCTGTTGGGGAAAGCCCTGAAGCACTCTCCTGCCCTAAAGCTGGCCATACAATTATATATGTATTTTGTTCAGTCTCTAGGCTGAAGGCAAGATATATAACAAATTGATTCCCCCATCCACGCTGAATAGTATGGATGGACAAATCTTCCCTGCTGTGCTTTTGTATTCTGAGCTTACAGGCTGCAGTCAGTGTTTGCCCAGCAATTTTTGGCCTGTCACCTTTCACAAAAGTCAACTGTAAAATTGAATTTTGTTGAATGGGGAAGGGAGTGCTGGCAGGGCCACACACTGCTCGAATTTTGCCTAAGGCACAAGGACTGGGTTGAAATTCAAGCAGCGTATGGCCAGCTTTACCCAGGGCATTAAATAGCTAAACTAGTAAAGCATATATCAAAGCTTTATTGTCCTAACATAAGAAAAGACTACAGGTCCTATCTACCATTTTGGCAGTTCAACTCACAGTTTGTAGTGGAACATGCAAAACGCACTTGAAGCATGTCAAATGCAGGTCAAATTGTCAACTGCAGATCAAATACACCCATATATGAATATTGAATGATCTCAGAAGTGTTTTAAACCAATGTTAAACTGATGCCATTGACACAATCCCAAAGTCTGTTAGCACAGGCCCTTATGCATTGGTACTGAGGCTGTATAATAGTCAGATGACATAAAAAGGGTAAGACATTTCTTTTTTAGAAAGAAGAGTAGTGTGCCCTCATTGTCTAGGTGACCACTGTCACTAGTGAGAAAAACACTTGCACCTACAGAGGGGATATAGAGTGCAATTAAATCCTGAAAGAGGTGCTAAAAGTTTTCACTGGAGTACTTGAATTCATGGTAAATGTCCACCCTTCCAGCTATAGTAAATAATGCAAAAAAATAAAGTGCAGTACCACAGCTATCATAATTAATTTTCCACTGATCTGAAAACAGTAACTGTACATTATACATTATTTTTGTAATTTAAACTGCTTTATATAAACAATCACTCCACTTAGTATTATTTCAACTATGGATGGCCATTGGTGAGCTAAAGTATACACAGGCTTTTATGTACCTCACAGACTCCTTGGGTGAGAATGACTAGCTCAATCTCTATGTCTGAACTCCACCTCCAAAGAGTACATATAAGAAATCCTTAAAGTTTATTAGCAGGAACATAACCACAGATTATGGGGCCCCATAGCAAGATTTTGATAGGGTCCCCCAGCAACCTCCCTACTGTCAATTATATTGAAGTCAGGTAGCAGGAGAGCTGCCTGCATACTCCTCCCCTGTATATCTGATGTCAGCTCATCTTGATTAATAATGTCAGGGTCAGCAGCAACTTCTGCAATCCTTATTGGGTTCACTTTCCACCCCCAGGCCCTATAGCAGCTGCATGGGCCACTATGGCTATTGTTACGCCACTGTACATTAGTACATACTAATGAGTATGAACCATTTGCTGGCTAGGTAAAGGTGATTGTAGCCATATGAGTGCACTTACAACAAAACAATCGAGCATTGTCTATAATAAAAAAAATATATATTTTTACTTCATTTGACTAAGGTTCAAGCAGTACTGACAAGTCAACTACTTGACTAGTACTGGCAAGCCTGTCCTACTTGGGCATTAGACAAAAGGGGAACACCCTGACATCTTGTCCTGAAAATGTAACTGTTAGTGCAAACCAAAAAGGATGGACAGTACTCATCTAGTAGTGAGGTATTTGATGGAAAACTGAGTAACAAAGATAACTTGTTCTACAGCAAGCTCTGACCTCATTCCCTTAGCAGCACTTCATATGAAAATATTCACCATTACATATTGGTGGTCCCATCTGTTCTCGGCCGTGATAAAATCCATACTGTTTACATTTAATCTTGAACTGCATAAAACCTGTTCACAATGAGTGTCCTCGTTCCTGCGGTTCTGAAACATCGCACATTGTTGATAGGAATTTTTCATGTAGAACATTAAAGCTGTCCACTTATAAAAATAGCTTGAAAGATGTTTGTAAATAAAGGTGGAAAATTCAATTGAAAAATGTGTTTTAATCATTAAAATGCATTGCTAAATAAACTTCACGAAGGACACAGGAATAACAAACTGCATAAAACAACATTTTGTCAAATACAGAAGTACAACATTTATTTAAAGTTAACACTCCACTCATAAAAAAAAATCAATATTCAAATATATACATAGTCTGCTTTCCCAGGTCTTTTGCTTTTTACTACATCAAGATCCTGGGTAGCTGCCCAGGGCCCCAAACTGCCTAGGCCAGGGATGGCCAAACTGCGGCCCTCAAGCTGTGGTGGAACTAAGAATCCCATGAGGCTTTGCAAGATTCTCACAGCCACAGACATGACTCCCGGAGAGAGATGCTTCATGGGATTTGTAGTTTTACCACAGTTGGAGGGCCAGAGTTTGGCCATCCCTGGCCTAGGCCATAGCATAGGGATGCTCATAGGGTTCCTACCTAACTCTGCTGTCACTCCCTCAATGATGACTCTTCTTCTAGTAGGGGCTGGTGATCCAGCACCACTTTATGACTTGCCGCAGACCAGTCTTATCTCCTGCCCCTCTTTGTGATGTCATCATGCTACTACAGGAGTCTTCAGGGCCTATGATGGGGGTCCGTTGGACAGTCAATAGGAAGTGTCCACATCACCTGGCAGCAATGTGGACATCTGAAAATTGACCCTTCTACTCTGCAGTGAAGAAGAGATAAGAGCATGGAGATGGTGCATCACATGACCATAGATCAAGTTAAGTATTTGAGGAATTTAGGATTTTTTTCATGGTTGCAGTAATTTGCAGCAATTAGGCTCATCCTAGATTTAAGCACCCTGCTGACAACACATGTTGAAAGGGTGGGGTGGAAAATTGCCAGCCGAACAGAGACTACAGCCAATCAGGATGGAGGAATCTTCAGGCTTAACTAAATAAGTGTATAGCGAGCTCTAGGGCTGGCTGAAACTGGCCATACTCAAGTAGAATTTAGTTTGAAAAAAATTAGTTCCTGGAACGTTCATTCAATTTTCTGATAGTTAACGGGGGAAAATTAACAATTCATTTTGACCGAGGTGACAATAAAAATCGAAGAAAAAGTTTGGAAAATCTTTCTTGAATTAAATAAACTCTAACAGTGATTCGGGTTTCTGTTCGGGAAACTCCATTCATTCACTGATAAAATCAAATGAAAATCTACCATTGCATAGACAGCTTAAAGAAGAACTCCAGATAAGAAAAAAGTTAACCCTTGCAGTGGGGCTACCCCCACACTGCAAGGGTTAACCACTCTTTTTCTCCAAGGGCCTGAAAATAGAAGAAATGCTCACCTGATACTCGGCCCTACAGCTCACCTCTCTCCCTCTTCTCTCCAGCTGTGGTATGGCCCTCAGCGGTAAGCGCTCACCTCTCTCCCCCTCTGCTCCGGCTCAAGTATGTCCCTCAGCGTCCTCATGTCTAATAAAGCTGAATGGACAGCACTAGGCATGATGACATCAGTGGGACTTAGACCACTGAAGCCCAGGGAACAAAAGGCTGTGGGGCCCCATCTAGCAGCCAGGCAGGATCAAGTGACTATATTTATTTTATTTGAGCCCCTAGAGAAAAAAGAGCAGTTAACCCTTGTAGTGCAGGGGTAGCCCCACTGCAAGGGTTCACTTTTACATTCCTGGAGCTCCTCTTTAATTAGAGCTGACAGATGGGGATGACAAGCCCTGAAACCTGTAGTGGCTGCTCCCATAAATATCATGACAGGCTCCCTTTTACATCTGAAAGAAACACCCATGCAAGTCCCGGATAACCAACATTTGCAGGGAATTCTAACTTTTCAAAACATTCATTACTTTATAGTCCAAAGAGAAGTTTCAAAGCTTACTGCGGTAGCAAAGAGCTAAAACTCCTCTATCTTTCCTTTGTCTCCTCTAAACAGCTCATGCTATCTCTTGCTATAGTTCATAATGAAAGTTATTCAAATGTTAATAGGCTTTGTCCTGGAGATAAGCCAGTGACATATCAGAAGGTGAGAGCAGAGGATAAGAGAACGGAGTCTGAAGAGGGCATAGCAGATTCTTCTAAAGCTGGTTATAGCTTTGTACAGGTTGTGATCCAATTCAAATGGTGTCAGATGCAAAGCACTGCTGAAGCCATTGGCATGGCACAGATAGTACAGGGAGAGATCAAATAATTCACCCATGTGTGAAGCCCTTACTGGTGGAACGGACTGCCTGTAAAATGGGGCCAGCAAGGGTGAACAAACTCAAAGTTCGACAGATAATGTGCCGGGTTATAGCAAAGGGCACTTGTTTTTGATCAGTAAAAAATGTTACAAGTTAATTTGTTTTAACATCGTATTATGACAGATTGTCTAGAATTCTAGGTAATCTCCTTTTCATCTTAGATGAAGGGGCCCAAGAGTCAAAAACATCCAAATATGTCACTTAAAACTGTACAACCGTCTGTGCTATATTCCTTTTTTTTCTTTTTTAAGAGTACTGAATATTCAAGCTTCTAACTATCATAATTAGGTGACATTTAATCCTCTGTGTCCCTTTAGAAGAGTTTTTCTACTTTGTGCAAAAGTGGTGCCGAAGCAGCTTGACTCTCTTTGCTTGAAGATCTTCAAGACAGCCATTAATATCCTCATTCTAAAAATGAGAATATCACCTCGTTAGCCGATACAAAGTTACAACATACGGTCGCTGGGAGAAAGGCAATGAGGAAAAACTTTCTCCTGCCTATATCTCAGCTTAATTAAAGTCAGTTGTCTGGAGCACAAGGACTGTTTTTTAACAGAAAAGCCCGTTGCTGTATATTGTAACATGCCAGCAATTTAATGATGTAATATCAGGGCCATCAATGGCAGTCCACCTTTATCGGTCCCCATCACATCAACATGTGACCCTGTGCCCACCAGGTGCTGCCTGTGGGTGGCCCCAGGGTAGCATCATAAGGGGCCCTGGGTGTTATAATCCACTATTTATTTCAGGTTTGGCCACTAACTACCTGAACCATATGCTGTTTTCTGTAGAATTTGTATAAACCTTCAGACATCATAAAAGGTATCCAGAGAAGTGAAATCAGAGCAGATTCTGAACCCCACAGCAAGCGTTAGTTCAAGAAAGCATTCATTTTATCTGCAAATGTATTGTCTGCACTTGTTCTGCCACCAAGGGACTTTCCAATTTATTAACCAGCTATAATCAGTTATCTAGTGTCCCTATTTATTTAACCCTTCCTAGCTGATGATTACTGTCTCGGGTCTTATCGCTTAGCAAATATGTCCCACGGTGTCAAACAAGATAACAGAATAATGAAGAAGTCCAGTATAACAATAGAGAGGTTGAAAGCACATTATTTGAAGGAGTTAAATCAGATTTTTACTAGCATAATAAGCCAACATTTACATTCTTCCAGCATTACAGGTGTTGTGTGCAGCATATTTGCCTTTGATCTGAGTTGTGCCTTTGTTCTAGCAGGTGGGAGAGAAACACTTTTTAAACTCATTACAGCAGAGACGCTAAACCACATTAGAGAAAACGGAGGCCGGGCATGTTTATTTACATACCTTTCAAAGGAATTTTTTACTTTATCAGTGATTTGTATTCTGACCTATAGAGTGTCTGTCAACTATCCCATAATATTGCTAAAATTAATCTCAATGGTGCTTTTTAACTGTTTAACGCTTTCTCTGCCATGGCCCTACTACTAGTATTTCATGGCCAACCCATTTTGTGGTCTGTTGAGTGTTGAGTGTAAATCTGGCCACACAGTCTTGCTGACTAGGTCAAAATTTGGCCAGTGTGTGGCCCCGTTAGGGGGCATCAATTTTTTTATCGACTTCTGACAAAGGAGTCGGTCTGAAAATTCTCAGCTGACTGCAGCCAATCAGTTGAATATACTATTCGGGTATTCGGACACATCTGCCGCTGTTAAAATACCAGAGATGGGGTGGTCGGTGGCTGATAGCATGGATAGGGGGAATTTTTTCTAGTTCATCCCTCTGGTCTTGGCAGTTTACAGACAGCAGATGTCAGATTTTTAGCATCCTCTGACCCCTAAAACACGCTTACGTGTCAGGGTCAGGAAAAGTAAGTAAAACGAAATAAACAGTCAAATATTTGTATTACACATATTTATATATCACCGACAATTTACGCAGTGGTTCATATATTGTACATTCCCATCAGTCCCTGCCCTCAAGGCGCTTACAATCTAAGGTCCCTATCTCACATACAGTACATACATATACTGTACATACACACATATTAGTACTATAAACCTTTTATAAATGGACATACATGGTTAAACTAATTTAGGGCTAATTATTCAGATTCTTGTGTGAACAAAAGTTGGAAGCAATGAAAAACAACAAAAAAATATGAAAGAGTACATGTGTGTTTTACACAAAAAAAAAACAAAACCCTAGAACATTGCTAATGTGATGTTTAGGCATTACGTATAGCTTAATGTGTATTTGTAAAGGGATAAAATATGAATATTACCATTTTTAGTTGCTTTTTTAAAGTTTTACCCTTTTGTACTTATTTATAAAATGTCACAGCTATTTAATTTGCCTGTCATTTTACTTTATTGTATTTCTGGGTATATAGGAGAATCAACTTTCTTTCTAATGTATGTATTTAAAATAGTTTAGAAATAGATAAGGATTTCTTGACGTCTGATGTTTTATTTGTCTGTTTCTGCATGTTACTCCTACTACAAATAAATTACAATCCATCGATTTATGTGTGCTGGTTAATACTTCTGGCACTGTGACTATAAAAGCTGTGGCTCTCATACAGTAAAGTGATTGTATTGTCTATTCATTCAGAGAACGCCTTGTATTCTATGAACCATTCACAGAAATCAAGGCACTATGTGACTAGAAAAGGGGAAGGGGGGTGATAAGGCAACCTGAATCCTTCAGAGTATGAGAGCTGCAGCTCAGGTCATAGCTGTAGCACATACAAATGTATGAACTGCAGTGTAAATATAAGTGATCTGCACAGATAACAAAGCCGCCCAGAAGTAATTTTTTTTTTTACACTTTAGAATTTGTAAAGACATCTGTCCCTGGAGTTCCACTTTAAAGGCTTAGTTTACCTTTCTGACCATGTTTCATGGTACACCCCCATGCTTGTTTACATTTTCTAATTCAGCATGGCTGTGCTTGGCTCTGCCGACACAGCTTGCATCATCCATGCACAGATGCATTGACAGGATCTGTTAATTGAAAAAATACAAGCCCCATCAGGCACCACCAAAGAGGGACTTGTAGTTCTGAATGGAACAGAAGTGCAGTCATGTCACCATACTTGTAGTCCATTGACACTTTCTTCAGTCCATGTTACTGAATATTGGTATAGACATGGATGGGGGGTAGAGTCTGCAGGAGCCAGAGCATTGCACCCATGATCCCCTGCTCTACTGCTGCTTTGCAGGGAAAAAATTGTTTTCTTTTATGAAAAAGAGTGCATTATTTATTTATTTTTTTAAAAGGTGTAATTTCCCTTTAAGAAGCCCAGTACACCACAATTGTGCTATAAAGTCTCTGGTTCCCCAATGACTGATTCTATAGAGAAACACTGTCATGGCTGAGCTGTGTAATCATGGGGTATCCCCATGGTGTAGTTCACATGTTTTCACTGCTATTTATTCTTGTTTTGTATTTATTATTTTTTCAATCAGTATCGATCTATGTAATGGCAATGGTTACCAGTTCACCAGGGTGAAAGTAGCCATTTCGCTTCAATCCATAGGGGGCAAGTAAGATGTAAATAATTACTCGATTTTGGGGAGTCTAGTCCCCTTCAGCTCTGGACTGTTGCATTGGGTTATGCATTTATGAATTAGTGCTCTGTTCAGCTGTTATGTGATATATATAGATAGCAGTAAAAGTCACCGGATTCCCCAAGCAGCGCATATTCTAATTAAAATGATTGAGAAACTCCAAATCGGTGACTTGTCCCTTATCAGCAAAATGAAGTAATGCTGTTTGTAATTCCAAGACAGATGGTGCAAGCAAAAAAGCACAGTATTAGAGTCTGCAATTTCCAAAGCATATGGATCAACATCTTGAAGCACTGTTTCCGTATAATCAAAAATACTTATCAACAAATCAGCACACTTACACATTTTCCAATATAACTGCATCACTTGCAGACTGGGAAATTGTTTGCAAAAATGAAGCATAGGGTTGGAATATTGTTTGTAATGCTGTGATTACCTACAAATATCCCTTTAAAATATTATTTTTTACCATAAACCTCATAAAATGATGACTAATGGACTGTTAGTAACCAGTTTTGTGGATTTGACAGTTCCTCTGCTACTAAATACTGTAAGTCAATAAAATAAAAAAGAAATGTCTGATGCTTTCACACTCAACAATATATACAAATGACAGTACACATTCTACAAATATAACTTCCATATCATTCTTGGGGAACTACAAAGTGACCCGACTGGTTAATAGTTAGTCGGACCCAGACAGGATGGGCAGTGAATAGGTTGAACTCTGCAGGGTTACATTATACTGAGGACCCCTTTATGCAGAGGTTTGGAAAGGGGGTGGAACAATAAAAAAACATTTCAGATTAACTTTAGGTCATCCATTCATTTTCATACAGGCACTTCTGGATCTTATATTTAAGTTGTTAATGTGAATCTAGTTAGTCACTAGAGCTAGAATCTACAAACCTGTTCATGAAATGCAGTAATCAAAATATAGTATACCAAGGGTGAAAAATGTGAAAGATATACAATCAAATATTTAGGTAAACATTATTACAATAACTTTAAGTGCAACTATGGTCATGCGTAGGGCATTCAAATATTTACAGATTTTGAAGACGCAATAAATACGTTTTCAAACACGTCATTACCAACCTCTGTAGGAGCAGGCACTGTGGATCAATTAATTCAACAAATTCACAGCAGAAGCATTTATATTATATATGTCTTTCTCTCAATAGCTGAGCTCATCCCACTTCCCCTCCAAGCAGTGACTAGGCAGCCTTCTAGTCTGTAAACACAGGGTATGTTTTCTGAAATGGGGTGCAGAGTAAACTGAGCTGCTGAGAGGACCTGGGGGACTACTTTAACCAGTTGACATCCGCGGTGTTAAACCCCCTTCCCATCCAGGCCATTTTTCAGTATTCACTGCTATAAACTTTGAGGACGAACTGATCCACAGTGAATTCACACTTACATTATAACACACCTAAATGCATATAAACATGTTAGTCATTGTTTCAAATTATGCTAGTTTACATGTGTGTGGTGCTTTGATGTGTGCTGTCAGTTTATTGATGCATCAAGGCACATTATAGGGCCTACTGATGACAATGGCAGTGCAACAAAATGCATTATTGTTACTCACACACACAAATGATAATATGTGCACAGTACACTTGGCAATTGCATTGCTTTTAATAAGCTTTCAACAAGTAGTGTTTTATATTTCCAAGTGAGCATTAGAGCATATATATATATATATATGCATTTTATGCATGTTTTTTACCTTTACCTATTGTAGACATCCAAAAGAGACTGTTGTTGGTGCCGGTGTTCTATCAAAGTCTGTGACTATGTTAGAATTTGTGACCGGTGACATGATCAATCACACATTTTAACGTAATCCTGCCCAGTTTTACAGCTGTGGAATGTGTGACTGCTCACATGGTCCTCAAATGTCACTTCTATCCAACTTTGTGAGTGATATCTCACATTCCACAAAGTCAGATAGAAGTGGCATTTCAGGACCGATCAGCTGTTCCAGGGCAGATTGGTTCTCCTGCACATACGATCTGCAATGCCGATCTGCCCTGGTACAGCTGACAAAGTGTTGTAATTCTTGACCTATTGGTGGTCACAGATTCCAACGTAGTCACAAACTTTGATGGAACACCACCATGTTGGATGTAATGTCAGCAGCCCCAGCAAACTCAGAGCTGTGACTCTAGTGGCACTCTATATTATTCCCCGTCACTTCTCTCCTGTCAGCTACATAAAAGATTATGTAGGGAGATGAGAGGAGGGGTGGAGGAGCTGGACCAGCACAGAAAGTAAATAGACATTCCCAGCAGAGGAGGCAGCTATGGCATGTAAGAAGCGAGGGGGCTGTGCTAGGGAACTGACTTTTTCTGGAGTAGTACAATTTTCTAGCTCTAGTTCTAAGCCACATTGAAAGTCAATAAAAGTATAATTTCGGAATAGGGAAAACACTGTGAGTAAGCATTTATAATATTTGATTTGTGTTGTGTTTTCATTTTTCTTTCCTGCTATTTTTTTATGCCAGAGTCTCTTTAAATGTATTGCACATCTGTGGCCATGATCAGTTAAACTATTAGTGGTATAATAAAATGTTGTGGCTATGGCCTGCTCCTACAATTTCTCTGTATGCCCTTCTCAGCTTTTATCTGTAAGAAAGTCTTAAACACCCAGGTAGAGGCATGAACTCGCTCCAGGAGTATGTACTGCACTAGGATTTCTCCAGCAGAAAACTGGATAATTGGGTATATATGCTTTCAATATAAGTCATTACATTCACCCTTTCCAAAAAAAACTGAGACAATAAAACCCAAGCACACAGACTGTATTACTTACTGTTATTCTTTCATCCTTGTCGTTAATTGGTGTCCCATCTTTTCTCCATGATATTGTTGGCTCAGGATGACCCCGAGGAGGCTGACATTCCAGAACGGCTGGTTCTCCCACTGCCACCATCACATCTACAGGGTTTTGTCTGAAGTCGTCTCTCAAAACTGTTAAGAGAAAATAAAATGTATATTAGCACAACTCAAACATTCTTCTAGCAGGGCAATTAAGATTTTTGACATAACTGCCATCTATGTGTCTTTTTAATTTAATAGTTCATTCCTGGAACAAAAATTGGCATGTCAGTAAGATAAAATACATATTTTATTTGGCGCATGGAATATGCAGTTGTGGTCTTTTATGGAAACCCCCTACATAATACTAGCTAACATTCACAGTGGAAATCCTGGGACAAATTTGTCTCTGTCCTGCAGTCCATGCTAAACATTACTTAAACTGGCATGTTGATTCTTGTTACTGGTATAGGAAATAAAAATATTTAAAAGCATGAGCACATGGACATTTCAGAGCCTGTTCAATCTGATGGACTGCTACAAAGGTGTCTGAGAGATGCATGTAAAAGGAAATGGAAACACCAATAACAAACCTGATGTTCTATAACAGGGGGGCCTGACCAGGGGTTTCCATACTCATTGAGGGTATGGGGAACACCTGATGGGGGTTTAGAACCTCTGAGGATCTCTGAATACTTAAAGATTCCTTGCATTATTGAACCTGAAATCAAAGTGGAAAATTGACTTGATGTGCCAGATGATGTGTGCCAGATGACGCGTCAGTAACTGCACCTCAAGTCTATGTATTAATATCACAAAGTCGACAGCAATAATATCGCTAGGTTTAGATAACTTATGTGTGTTTTTCTGTTTTTAGCATTATGATTTTTCCTTTAGTTGTTCTGTTGCAAGCTATTCAAATATACAATTAAACTCACATCTTCTGTAGTCATGGTGGTACCTAAATGATTATAAAAGTATGGCAAAGGGGGTATGAGAACATAGTTGGCCATACATTGAGGGTCTGTAATCATAAGGTTCCATTCACATGTATCATTTTGACAAAGACTAGAGACCACCACCTAAAACTGGTGGAAAAAAGATTTAAGCACAAGGGGCGTAGGGGCTTCTTCTCAGATAGAGCGGTTAGGGTCTGGAACTTGCTGCCACAAGCAGTGGTATCAGCGGAGAGTGTTGAATCATTCAAAAAGCATTTGGACAATTTCCTCAGAGACCGTAACATACAGGGGTATGAAAAATGTTTTTTTAATAGACACACATTTTTCCATGCATTTGTGGCTACAACCACAGTCTTTTGGGGATGGAACGAGCTGAAATCACCCAGAAAATTGTGCACTACTTTTTGCAGCGTTTCACGTGTCAATGTGTGAATGGAGCCTAAAAAGGATACAAACCAATATTGTATCAGGGCAAAGACTTCGGGGCCCCAAAACGTTTGTTTTTGTTGACTACTATTTTTATTTATTTAATTATTTTTCATGAACATGAGCAAAGTTTGTTGGCGATGAGTATTTTATATACTGCCGGCGCCTGCCAGCTTTGAGGCTGTGAACGTGATTTACGTTTGGAAAGAAAATAGTAAATATTGTAATGTGTTTGTGCTAAGCACAAAAGAAACATGTTCAATAGATCTGTAATTCTATTCGAGTTGCAGGTATGGATTACATTTTAAGGTCTATTTGAACGAAATTGGTTGACTCAAAGATGGCAAGATCGAATGATCTGATGAACCATTTTTAATGAACATTTGAACAAAAATCTAAATGTATGGCCAGCGTTAGTGCTTAAAGCCCCAGACAATATGCAAGTTTACAGTATACCCTATTGTAAAATGCTAAGGAATCCATTGGACCATTTGTCTACAATATAGTGAGTTAGTAGAAGGCCTGTTAGTGATGCTTGCCAGATGCCAAATTATCTTCATTTTCACAATCCCTAAAATGTATTAAAAGTGTACATATGTAAGAGAAAGAAGGAGTAAGTCTCAGTTCTCCAAAAACAGGATAGCCCATGTTTTCCATTGCAAACAGTCAAATTTTAGCTGTTTTAATGTAGATTTGAAAATTAAAGGAGGTGGATGACTGGACCAATACCAGTCCTTGTGAATTGTTGCTGAAATCAGACAAGCACATGAAGCAATTCTGGTTTCTGTTTGACAAAATCCACTATTGGTGAAAGAAGATGAGCAGGAAGCTCATTTGTATACAGAATCACCTTGAAGCAATGCAGAGTAATTTACGAGAACTGTTTAATTAGAATTCTGATGAAATTATTCCATGCATGTACACCATGATATATTACAGTGAGAGGGAGGAAGCCAACTGGAGCTGCCAAATATGTTCTATTTTGCCTCATATTTCATTCTTGCAGATTGCTGACAGTTTGCATTAAGTCATTCATTAATTAACCGCTAATATAGTGGAATTTAGAAACAAAGTTGCGCTATAGTGGAAAGATTGTGAACTTGGAATATATACATGAATACTAGTACTTGTCATTAACTTTTACTTGTGTGTTCAATGTGAGAAATAGGTCAAAACTGTATATCTCTGGAACAAAACCATGAACTAGGCATGCTAATGTTCAGCAACAATGTAGAGATCATATACAAGAGATATCTGAGTATTTTATTACTTATAAAATAAAAAATAATGAAGATACCAAGAAGATGAATCTTGCAGCATGCAGGAATGTTACATGATGGCATTAAACATGAGTAGATATGGTCACAATAGAACTACATTTACCATCTCACCCAATGAACAGATGATGATCAGATAGGGAAGTTGTGCAGTTCAAATTCCTTTTCTGAGCAACCAATAAAACAACCGATAATGGTCAATAATTCAGCACTGTAGGGTATTTTGGGGGATTATAAACACAAGCAATTCATAAACAAAGATGCTTTATCACTGTGTTGAAGCCTTTTCTAGTGAATTTTGGAATCCTTAGCTTTTTCAGGATGGTGCCAGAAGGGCCATTATGTCACCCTCACCTAGGCGCCGCAGGCAGAAGCTGGTATGCACGTTAAGTATATTTTTCACTCTTATTCTGTGTGATTATTTTTCTTTTTAGAATTCTTAATTCTGCATTTCTACATGGAGGCTGGGGTCTAAAGGTTAAGTCGACTTAGCATTTTGATGCAAGATCAGTAGTTTGTACTCCAAAAGTATTGATGTCACAGGCAGCCAGGCAAATAGTATTCTTGGACAGTGGTCAGCAATGGCAGAGGTCTCCTTAAGGTTAGTTCAGCCATCAGTATATCTGATGTGGACTTTTAAGCCTTGACCACAGATGTGCATACTGAGCCTGATGACTTCCCATGGGATTCCTCATGGCTCTGATGGTAAGGGGCATTCAAACATATTAATGAAGGTTAATGGGAATACAAAGGCAAGAGAAGGACAGACAGTGCATGATGTTCAATATCAGCATTTGTTTAGGAGTGTGAGTGTATACTAAGCCAATTTACATTCATACATTTTTACATCCATATACTTTCATACACAAAATAACTTGGTAGGTGCCATCACCATATGCTCACTTAGAACACTTTACAGAGCTACCCTAACCACTGGGTTTTATTAGAGCTGGACATGTCTCCTCCTAGACCAATATTATAACATATCACAAATAACTTTCCTTATTTTATTATATGAACTAAGCATTTAACCATAAACTGTGTGAAAGATTAAAAGCTACATTTAATTTGATGTGATTTTAGACGGCATGATGACTAATGTAAACACAGGTGCGGGACTCGCTCTGGAGGGCCACTATTCTGTGTAAAATAAATATACAGCCTTCCATCAGAGTCAATTTAGCAATGTTTGCGATCACTCCTGATTTTTCACAAGTCGTGCCATTGATATAGCACATGCCATTTGCTCTCTGGCATCCTGGAAAAACACTGAAATGGGTTGGACATAAAAAAAATGCAATGTCAGCTGCTTACTGGTCCCAAAAGACCACTGTGAAACAAGGTAATATATTCCTAATTACTGGTTATTAGGCAACTTAGAAATAACACGTTTCTATTAATACTTTTATTAAACATTAAATGTTATCTTTATTTCTTACAGAATAAGAAAATGTGTACGGTTTATTAGCTTCTCGTACCTTCTAACAATCAAACACATAGGGATTCAAAAATGCAGGACCAGTGCTTAGCCTTTTTTAGTTTGTAGACTGACAGGCAGAGAAAGATCTGCCAAACCTTGATCACATTGGCCCCCCGCCACTGTACTTTTCTGATGAGCGGCAGCACATCTGCAGTTTACAAAGAGGCAAGGACAGGCTTGGTCTCTCCAATTTTTTCCAACATGTTTAAAAAATGTGTCATAAAAAAATAAATAACTCTATATGTTGAAAGCAGTTGATTTCACCTACAAACATGCACCCAGGGATGGAATGACCCCTGTTCAAGTGTTGCATTGGGTATTGGACTGTGAGAGTCCCCTTTGCTGGCCAGCTGCCCACTGCTGGGTGGACAGTTTATCAGACAGGTGGGAAACCTATCATTATTTTTTGGCTATTAATACACCAGCTCCTGCTTTTATCTTGGCCCCCATCCACTCTCCATAGATGTCAATTGTTTCTTAGACCAGCTGAAGTTGCTGCCATACCAACTGTCTGTCCTTACACAAAGACGTTCCTGAATGGGTACAGAGTGAGGTCATGAAGCAAGACATTTTGGATTCAGGTAACCTCTAATCATCTCAGCCTAAAGAGTAAGATATGAGCAAAATAAAAGGTAGCCACCATACTCTATTTGTAAGATAAGTGGCCAGCTGCTCATCCACAAAACTATCCATACAAATCCAAAGTAGGTATAGAAGAACTCTACAGTTAAAGCATCAGCATTTTATTGTCAATGTGTCAACGGAGCTCACTCTTGATAAAGATGGACTAAGCACCATCACATTTTTGACAATAAAATGCTTTAATTTATCTTTGTTGCAAGACCCATGGGAGCTTCTTTACCTACTTTGAAAAATAAAATATTAATATTAAATGAATATTTATTTTAAAACTCAATCGATGTTTATTATATTGTAATTATTTATATTTACATGGTCACCAGACACAATTGGAACACACATTAACCTGCACAAAGAATTACTGTATTAAAGGAGAACTATGGGGTCAGTGTTTTTCCCCAACACTGTAGGTATGTATGGCTGGATGCACATGGGTATAATAAAGCTCCGATATCTACATAGGATATTGCTGGCTGGAAGGTGCACGAAAGAACCTTTGTTAAAAAAAAATGCACATAATGGTCTGTAAAGTGCTCCTATTTATACACACTTCATAAATGTGCAAAAAAAAATTCTTCAATTCCCCCAGCTCAGTTTTCAGTCCCAACATGTATGAATGTACATGAGTATATTGTGCAGAATAACTGACCATTGCCAAACACAGCACAGCAATACTGAGTACCGCTGTACGTGCGCCCATAATATGGAACACTGCTGAGTTCCAATCCATTAAAAAAAACCCACAATATATGGATCCAAACACCGTTTTGCATGCGCCCTTAATTAAACTTTTAAGAAACTGTTCACATAAAGTAAACATTGGTGTCAATTATTGCATTAAAAGACACAGTGACTGAACTCTTTGTTCTGCGTTTATTTGTGCTAAAGAAATCCCAGTATTTGAAGGATAAAACAGAATGAAATTTGGAACGACTGGCTGAAATGTTTCTATTTTCTATGTTTCTAGGGTTAAATAGAGACTAAAATACACTGTGGAAGTGACGGGTGCATATTTTTACAGGGCTGCCAGCAATGTACTACAAAATGTCACATTAAAAGGAGAAAAATGGATTTCATAATCCTAACTTGGTATTCCAAGAAAGAAAATAGCTATCTATCTACATATAGAATCAAAACTCACTTAATGACTGTCTGTTGTCTTACAAAGGAAAATGCCAATTTGCCTTGGAGACACACACTCCTAACCAGAAACAAATGTATTCAATTATCTGTACAGACTTTGCTCCTGCCAGGAAGCATACTGCCTTTCTTGATTCATATTATTAAACTTGTTTGACATGCAGCAAGCAAACACATTTATAATGGTAGCCCGATAGAAAGAAGACTACCGAGACAAAAGGAAACTCGCGGATGTGGTTAAGTCAGTTCAGAATGGAGACGAAAGCCAGATTTTTTTTCCTTTGCATATTTTAGTATGCCTTTTTCCTCTCGTGCTATTTTCTCTTAGTTTAGTTGACATTCAAAATTGCACAGAACAGATTTAGATACGAGTCTTTCAAGAACCTCTCCACTAAAATGATTCAGGAAACTGTTATTGATATGCCAGTAGCGCAGCTACTGTCCACTCAGTTTACCCTGAAGCTGAACTCCGGACACAAAATCTTGCATTTAAATATATTCTGCAATAGCCACAGAGGATATAAATTCACTTTGTGTGCACCTTTGCAAACACGGATATAACCATATAAATGTAGACATCATCACTGTGCTATACATAGCCTATGCTGAGAGTAGCCTTCACCCACTACAGGCTGTCTGCAGAAAACTGCAGAAGGGGCAGAGACAAGACCCGCCACCCTCCACAAAGAAAGAGAGCAGCAGTGACTGGTCTTTATTACAGAAAGTTCCTGCATAGAGGCACATTGTCATACTTTATTACAGCACAGGTTTGGAAGAAATACACAAAGCTCACCAAAATTCAAGTAAGAATACACAAGCCTGTTCACATGAGCCTGTGCTATGCCACCTCACACACTCTCTCACGTGACAATGCTAGAGGGCAAGGCTGTAGTAGACTTAGAGCAAGTGATATTACCATGCTGGCAGCCTGATACATTGGCATTAATGCTTTCCTACTCTCTTACTGCCCCCACGTGACAGCCCTGAGTGCCTAGACAAATCAACTGCCAAGAAAAACCGCTCTGCCACATGGGAGGGAGGGTAGTGAGTCACATATTCCCCCATAAGTGAAAGTACAATGTAGCAGCGGAGGCAACAAATGGAAGAAAAGTATAAACTGCTGCAGAGGTTTTGCATGGCCAAAGCACGTATTCACTTTAAAGAACTTTGATCTAATTAAGCAAATAAGCTGGTTATACTCATGAAGATTTCTCTAGTTTAGCCCAGTGCCCTGAACGAGACAGAGCTCTTGATCCATGCTAAACAGACAACAAATCTCCCTTGCCGGCTAATATACTCTGATTGCTGGCGCCCACTGAATACCCCAACAGTGCATTTGTTTAGAATAATGGTTTCTGCCTCGGTTTTAATTTTTCAATCCAAGTTTATCAAGCCAGTTGGTGTCTGCAGGGCAACCTACGACTCAAATTCCAGTCAATTTGCAAGAATTTGAGCTGTGTATTACAAAGTGTATTACCTGACGCTAAATAAAACAAAAACATATGTGTTTGGGCTGACCCCTCCATTATATTAGTTCTCATATATGATATATACGAGATGTAGCATAACCCTCTTCTCCCTGAGTTGGAGGTTGGAATGTCAGTCCATACATGTCCCTCATTATACTGATATATAGCATATTTTCACGCACAGTCAGAGTGAGCAAAACTATGTATTTTGTTATCTGGCCATTTTGGATAGAAAAGCTGGAGTTTTTCCATACTATGCCTGTTTTCTGAGTGCTATAGTGACAAGGTTTCTATAACAAAGCATTGTGGATTTTTTCCCCTGATCAATATAAGAAAATATTCCGGTAATTCAGGTGGGAATGTAATTAAAGGATGTTTCTTCCCTTCATACCACAAACAAACACGCAGTTCCACAGCCACATTATATCAGATTATACAGCTTTTTGTTACATATTTTCCCAAATTCTGATCTTACCCAGAGATTTGATATAAGGATATCAAGAAGTAACCTGACTACCACCATTGCCTTCCACACTACTATGTAACAGAATCCTAAATATTATGAACAAACAAATAACATCCCTCTCTTTTTTCCCAGAAACATTTATATATTTAGGTAAACCTGTAGTATGTTTTCGGAAAGCAAGGTAATGCTACAGCTGTGTAGCAGGACTCCTAAGGGGCAACATTGTGTATTTACCGTGCTACCTGTCTTGCCAATAAGCAGCTGCAGCCTCCTAGAAATAATCACGTATATTAACTGCCCTATCCCACAATGTAGTGCCAAATGTTTAAGAGACTTTCAGGAAGTCAATATTTGCATAGGAACCTTGGGGGACTTTACTGTGTATTGGAGAGGTAGGTCTACATTGTATAGATAACCTATGGCTGCTTAGGAAGCTAGCTATACAGTGGTGGATTAATTGTACTGTACGGGCTGTTTTTTCTTCATGCCAACCTCCTTCTTCCCCAACCAGTTTAACATAAATAGGTACAATAGTCAGTTCTGTGGGGCTTATGACATTAGTTTGTGAAATATTGCCACAGTGCAGTGTTTGAATTCTAAATCAGGTCTCATACAATGGTATACTCTTTTCCAATTTAAGATGGTGGTGGTAGTTCATATTACATAGTTACATAGTATTTGAGGTTGAATAAAGACATAAGTCCATCAAGTCCAACCTATTGCGTGTAATGAGCATGTGTGTGCGTGTATATGAGTCCATGTGTGTTTTTTTTCCCTTAGCAGTACCTGTACCCTGTATATTATGGTCTCCAAGGAACTCGTCCAGGAGTCTCTTGAATGATTCCACACTCTTAGCTGAGATCACTTCCTGCGGCAGCGAGTTCCAGACCTCAACCGCTCTAACTGTGAAGAACCCCCTGCGCCCTCTATGTTGAAACATTTTTTCCACCAATTTTTGGTTGTGCCCTCTGGTCTTTGTTACGGAGCTGACCGTAAACAGTTTGTTACTAAGGTTGCTGTCACCCTTGAATAGTTTGTACATGAAAATCATGCCCCCCCTTAACCTCCAACGAGAACATATTTAATGTTAACAACCTTTTTTTCAGCTTCACCATGGGTACCCCTAAAATTGTAGACCCTAGATGGCCACTTGTTTGGCCCTTATCACGATATGCCACCACAGCTTTGCATCTTAGTAATATGTTTATTTTCCTCAACACAGGTTTACATTAAGGTTTTTGAGATGAGAAAAGGGGGAGGTGTTTGTTCAAAGCTGGAGCAGCATAGGGTGACAACACTCCTCTTTCATAAATACAGTACGGCAGGATCGCCAAGTAAGTAAATGTAAAGAAACAAATAAGAAGAAAACAAATGCACACCCCATCTAAGGACTGGTAAGCTGAAGTATATACACTGTCTTGGGTTTGAATACATCTTAAAAAAATAAGTTTTGGCTAAAGTCACCCAGGAAGTAGCAGACAAATATCTATGGTCAATAATAGAAAAGACTACAAAAACGTAGTGACTTCTGAATCTTCTGGACTGTTGCCATCTAAAAGTTCTGTCTATATAGAGCTGACCTTAGAATGGTCGAACAAGTGCAACTTGATTTTTTTTATTTTGATTCCTGCCATTTGATCTCAGTTCTTCCATACTGAAGAACTTGTGTTCCCTTCAAAGTAAAGCTGGCACAAGGGAAAGGCTGACATCTGATACACAGCATAGAGTGGAAAAAAGCACAGCATGTAAAGCACATTCCTTCAAGACAAGACCTTAACTACATGCAACCTTTATAGCCTTCCATGACACTATCCTGTGGTAGGAGCCCACAGCTGGTTTCTCATCTCAATATATCACATACAGGAGAATTATTTCTAGTAAGCCTTTTCTTGTTTTTCATTAGGGCAGTTGGGGCACCTGTTTCCTTATCTTCTCTGCTTTGCAAAAAAAAAAAAAAAAAAAAATGCTTCAGCCTACAACTGCCAACAAAAAATCAAAAGTTGCCAGGGTAGAGTACACACCTGAATTGCTGAAGTGTGAGGTGACTTCAAACTTTCAATCATGTGAAGCTCTGTTCTTTTATATTCCCCCCAGACAATATGTTATTTGAAATAATACAGGTGTATTTTACCTTACTACAGAAATCGGGCCCACAGTGTTTTTTTTGAGCACTGTGTCCCCCTCTGGGGGGCAGAAACTAAGGAGATTCTTCCCTCCCCAGCAGCACATATTCAGTTTTCCTTCATCCCCTTGGCTCTACATTTGGTAAGCTATGAATCTCTCAATGTGCAGCTCACATACTCTCTCCCCATGGACTCTCTCCTCATGGACTTTATCCCCAATCTCCTCCATGTCCAGAAGTACTAGGCACCTATATTTTGCTATATTGCTATATTTTACACAATGCTGGAAACAGACTTGTGAATATGAAAGAAGGGCAAAAGACTGAAGTGCCCAAATTAGTTAGAAGTCTAGAACTATGGCATCTGAACTTACAATTTTCATCCAAGTCCCTTTGCAAAGTCCTACAAATATCTGCTGATGCTGCCAGTGAAGTCCACCCATTGACTACTGTGATGGGGGGGGGGCAAGTATGCTGCACTGTTTATAAATTCATAGCAAAGTGCCACACTCATGTAGGCTGTACCTGAAAACAAGTTGTGCAAATATCACCATTGTCACTGCTGTTTCTCAAGCTTGTAACTTGTAAAATCAGCACCTGGCCACACCTAGTTCTGCCCACTTATTTGTGGAATGACAGCATTGCCTCTGTAGCTGAAACCTCCCACTGTGAGCTGCAGTGTCTAGTCAGGGAAGATAGAAGTGTTTTGTTTATTTTATGAGGCTTGTCTATCCCATAGTAATTTGATTTTGTACTGTCATATAAGAACCTTTATGTGTACTTTAAATAACCATTTAAGAGAAGGAGAAAATGATTAGTACAATTTTGTAACCTAAACATGTAAGGTACTTGTAGATTGGTACTATTAATCACACATACTACATTTTTAAAATAGTTTTTCCCTTCTCCAGTCTTACACCTAAACCAAATAGAGACCTTTTGTTGGCGTCTAGTTGGAAAATTGGAGAATTACAAAAGCAAGTTGTTCATTATTGTACCCTATGAGATTTCTGCTTTCTCTTTTCACCCCACACAAGAAAATAGCACCTAAAAATCAATAGTTTGCTATGAGCCCCATATTCATACAGTCCCAAATGTTCCATAGAATCTAACATGTAAATTAAATAGAATTTTCTTCTAGTCGAGCAGATTCTAGGCCTAATGTTTGCTTTGAAATCTCTTATTGTCATGGTAACCGCCAGTTTACTTGGTTTCTTGCAAGACCTTCTGCGGCCTATACATCTTGATTAGACTCGAGTGGTGCATATGATTACTGCTCACAGCCTGTCTCCTACTGAAATCATTAATTAGTGGTAACAATGTACAGATGGGGGAATGACATACAGTGAAGGCATTTTGAACTGGGTCTAAAGACTTAATTTTTACCACAGATATGTGTTGTCAATGTGCTCCCGAGAAGCAAAAGGGATTTGTTTCACTGTCCGATAGTAATTATCATTGCACTCTGCAGTTTCTGACAAAATCAATAACCCCAAACTATATCACCGTCAAAATAGAGTAGGCCTCAAGGCTTGAAAGACATAGCTGGCTCTACTTCCAGTCATGTTTACACTTTTTGCCATCTTGTGACTTCCTGTTGATAAACTTGTGGGACATTCTGAAGTGGAAATAATGTGCTTGAGCCATAACATGGATATGTAAAAAATGGAAGATAAAAGTTTATTTGAAAAGATTAACTGCAAGCTGTGGGCTTAACAGAAAAGAACAGCTATTCAGCACACAACATAATCAAGGCTCTTTACATTATAATGCAATCCTGAATGGAAAGCTTTTCTCCCTGCATACTACAGAAAATCACCTCTGTTTTTAAATTTCTATGCTGTCTCATTTTGGTAACTCATGTAAAATGCGTTATGCATCATAACCCAGATAATACAACTTCAAATAAACCACCACACAAATAATAATAATAATAATAATAATAATAATAATAATAATAATAATGTAGATGTTTTTTCTGCATAGGTAACAGATGAATAATTCAGTATGATTGTTTTGTAAAATAATAAAAACTAAATTACTACTAATGACTTCAAACTGTTTACTTCAAGGCTTCACATAAGCCTTAAAGTGTATTTCCACAGTGCAATTAGGATGCAGTGACATTAGGATAACACCTACTTTATATGTGTTACATGTCTCTATTCACATAGCAAAAGCTAAAATAAATCAATAAAAAATGCTTCTGGCAGTTTAAAATAGTTTTTACTTGGGTTAGGGTTTTGAGGGTTAAATTTTCTTCTTGCTTCTATTTATTTGAAATGTTAGGAGGGGTTGTGAGGTGGTCTTGTCCATTGAGAGGTGGCTTGTCCATTGTATGTTAATGAAGCTTATCAGATAAACACAATCCTCAAATTTCAGTCCCAAGACTTTCAATTGGGAAAGATCACTGTGAAAGGGCTAAGGGTGCCCACACACCTTACGGTAATCGTGGGAAATCCCGCGATCGTACGATTATCGTAAGGTGTGTGGAAGCCGTGTGACCTCTACTACTGTAAGGTTGCACAACTTTAAACTTAGAAACATGTTCGAAAACCCGCCGAACAATGCCTGAATCCAATCAGATTGTTCAGGTATTTAGAGAGCCAGCGGGCCGACTAGCAAGATACTGAAGTTTGGCCCAGTGGGAGATTCCTCCATCCACACAGTTTAGCGTAGATGGAGGAATCTGTTGCACTTTTTCCATCTGACCATAGAAAATCTGCAGATAATCTTTAGGTGTATGGCCAGCTTTACAGAGAAAGTGTGTCACTGGCCGGATTACCAGGTGAAAAATTAGTCACTTTAATGGCCAATCTGACCTTGGTCCCAGCTTCTATACATTTGTGCACAATTGAACCGTATGTTCCAAAAGTGCTACAAAATCTTTTGAGAAAATCTTCCCCATGTATGCAAAAAACATAGAAGCACATAAAAAAAAAAACATTACTTCTCACTATGCAACATTTCCTGTAAAACTACACGCCAGCTTAATAGGCGATAACTATAGTCATTTTATATGAAGAAGTACTTATAAATTGCACAAGCCAAATAGATCATATCCTGCTGCCTTTCTCCATGCATTTTATGGTAGTCTAGTTAAAGTTATTAAAACAGATGGCACTCAATGTCTCTAGCATCTGTGTGTACTAGATGCGTTACTGCTTATTAAATGTGTCCAACTAAATGCAAATCCCCTGATAATGGAACACTAGCCAGTTTAACCGACTCAATGTTGAAGGGTAACAATAATTATATGCTGATTTTGCATCTTGTTCCAATTTTGTTATTTATTTAAATCCCTAATTTAATATTGCTTTTATTGCTCAAAGTGGACCATTTTCATAAAATGAAGGAATAAAATAAAGGCAAATAAAAAGGTACAAAGGGAAAAAATATAAATATATCTTACAACTATTTAACAGGAATCTTAGTTTATTCCCGGTTTCCATCTATCTGTAGAGCACTTGTTTATCCTCTTCCTGCACCCATTGGCTCAC
This sequence comes from Nanorana parkeri, assembly GCF_000935625.1. Classification (NCBI taxonomy): domain Eukaryota; kingdom Metazoa; phylum Chordata; class Amphibia; order Anura; family Dicroglossidae; genus Nanorana; species Nanorana parkeri. Next base: position 664,762 of record NW_017306325.1, read on the forward strand.
ACACTACCACCATCCCTCCTTGGCTCTTCTCCTTCATCCAATCATTGGATCTAAAGTCCTGCAAGTTTCATTCCTTTCTATCTGAAATACTGTCACTCCCTGGTAGGCAGAAACAATGCTGCGCTGGTTGGTCTGTGCTATTTTCTTTTATGGCACAAGAACAGGTCCAGGATAGTTCAAATGAGCTTTTGTAAACCTTAGGACCCATACAAAGATCATAGCACCTTTAAAACACCTCCAAAAACAACCCCTTATTTTACCTTCCTCATTGACTCTAATGCACTTTGCCAAAGTAGGGAAACTTTGTTGAAAACTCCCAGTCGTTTTAGTTAAGTTTTCAATCAACTTTTATCAAAGGAGCTGGTCTGCTAATTCTTGCCCGAACAGTGACTACAGACAGTTATCCTCAGTCATTGTTTGGGTAGTCTGACAGTGGCACACCCACTTCTATTAAAATACAGTAGCACAGCAGCGGGTATTCTCTATCTATGCTGTTAAGTGTTGGTGGGGAAATCAGAAAGTTTATAGCCAGCTTAAAGTTTAATTTTTGCAGTGATTATGTATATGTGTGCACATTTTCATGAATCACATTGCAGGCTTTCTTTTTTTTTTTAAGAAAGTTTTATTAGGCCTGCACCCTGCGCATTCAACATTTTCTCTACAGGAACATTCAGTCTGACAATGAATGGAGATCTCAGAGAGAGCTTAGTTGAAATTTACACAGAACATAGAGGCAGCCATTTCCATGAGGATAAAGAGGAAAGCTAACAAAAAAATGTAAGATTTTGTTATCATATACAGTAACTGCATATGCCTGCTTCATATACACTCAGTGTACATAAATACATCCACAAAGGTGGAAATAGTCTTTAACAAGGATGCCACTAGATGACTACTTGAGGGCTCATTATATATATATATATTAGGTTAATAAAGAATAAGACACAGCAACCAAAATACTAAATCACATAAAAGTATTTTCAAGAGCTCGGCAAGAGAAACACAAAATGAATACCAATGAAAACAAGTTAGCTTGCTTTTAACATATTACAGATCACAGATTCCTTTTAACACAATGATGGATTGTATAAACTTTTGAATAACTACTACAAAGAACTCTTCTATAGCAACGTATATCTGTTGTGTTTTTACTGGCAAATAATTGAGTGTTAGGAGAATTTTAGATTTCCTTTGAAATGTGCACCTCTACACTGACCTTGCTTGTTAAATGGATTGAGTATCTTACCTACGTACAGTAATTGTGCTGGTCCCAGTAAGTGTGCTATAATGTAAAACCCAGAGCAGATCAAACGTACAAATATAAAGAAAACATGCACAATCAAGCCACTAGTCATATTTAATGAGGCAAAGAACAATGAGTAAGCCACAGTTTTTCACAGCAACCAATCAACAAGCAAATTCGGAATGCCCCAAACTGACGACAGGTGAAATTACGTTGCTGTGGGTTACTTTATTGTGCACAGCATTGCTGCATTTGGCATATAAAGAAGCATTCTCCAACAGCTAAAAGCACAGTTGAAACATTAATACTTGCATTGTGCTGCCTGCCAAATGATTAGGATGGTAAAGCATATAGTGTAAATACAACACAGGTAAAATTTTTCAAAGGTGTTGACTATCCTGCTGAATATTTGCTCTTTGGGCTAAGAAGAATTGTTCTGTCTTAAATGTCACTTTATTTAAAAGATATACCTCCTGCGACCCAGTCTGAACTTGCTGGCAACTTGCTGACTTAACAGGATCCACAGGCAGTGTCAACTGACTCAGAAGTAGAATCTAATGTAGTTTCATCCTGCTTGGCACATTACAGAGGTTGTTTTTCTAGATTTTTACCTTTATTCTATGAGAAGAAAACCAAAACTAACTTCTGGCAAGGGAAGGTTGGGAGGGTCTAGCTAGAGCAGTACAAACTAACACATGAATGGGAGAGGGGAAATGCAGGAAGATACCAAAGACAAATACATAAATAATAAACCAGGCTGCTGTGGAAGCACAAGCATCACCACTGGTGGCAACCCACCCAAGGTACTTCCCTCTCCTCCCCCTGCTGATGCGCTAACAGCGCATGCAATTCTCCTGCAAGCATGATTTAAAATTATAGCTGGCATGTGGCTGCTCAGTATAAAGAAGAATATCAGGTCAGTATACTAGCTACATTGTATGCTATTCATTTGTTACTTTTTAATGTATACATATGCAGAAATACATGAATAAATGCTGGTTCTATGTAAATTCTTGTTGTTTAATTTTAGATATGCCTTCATTTACTCCTATAAAGAAAACTGTGTGTGTTACCTATAATTTAGATTATATTGAATGACTATAAAATACAGTTTTTGTTTTATTTGAATTCATTTTAAATGTATGTCCTTAACCTGATGGAAATGAATGTATACTTATTTATTTTGTACTGTTTGATTATTCATGCCTGAATGAGCCTGTACCCTTGACTTCTTAGAAACCCAACCATTTCCAGCTAAAAATATTTTTTAGTACAAAAGATTATATGTTCTGCCCAGCAATATAATTTCCTAATTAAGCTAAATACCATGATTTAGCAAAATCTCAAGATATACTGTATTTGAGAATACACAATGTACATCTGCAAAGAAGCAGAACTTTTCCTGTGCTGCTACATAATTCTTACTTTATTAGTTTTAGGCCTTTTATTTTTATGCAATTAGTTTTTAACATTCCACTTGCATTTCTTTTTATTGATCATCTGTCAAAGTCAGTCCTGTGGAAAGTGAAGGTAAATTGTAGGTAAGTTATCTAATAGATTCTTCATTTTCACCACCCATTGGCGACCTCCTTCTAATCAAACCTTGTACGCTAAATTACACTGATCAACAAAGGGTAGAAAAAAGCCTTCTCACAATTACAACTTTGCCATCTAGAGCACCATCTGATCTCCACTCAGGGTGAATGAGCGTTAGGGTGGAAAATTGAAGTTCGGTATTCAATAGTAACATTTTCCTTTTCTCAATATGAAATGAGAGAAGATTAAGCATTTTCCAGAGAGCTGATCATCTACTAAAATCTAACCCTTTTCAGTTAAGAAAGTGAAACAAATGGGACAATGCATGCCTCATTCACAAACAAACTTGGCACCAAAGCAACAACCCCTACATTGTAGGGCTGCGGAAATTAACAATTAATTCCTCGATTAATCGTAAATTTTTTTGATCGATTAAAATGTTTTTGATCGGTGCTCACCTCTCCGCCGGCTTCCGGGTCTTCCGGAAGTTCCCTCGGAGATACAGTGACGTCACGGACATCAACTTCACCGGACTCCTCCCCCCTTCCCCAAGTGGCTCAGTCAGCTAACAAAGGGAAGGGGGGAGGAGTCCAGTGACGTCGATGTCCGTGATGGCTAACAAAGGGAAGGGGGAGGAGTCTGGTGATGTCAATGTCCGTGACGTCACCAGACTCCTCCCCCTTCCCTTCGTTACCGGACTCCCTATGACCAGCTACACACATGATCATTAGAGGGGAAAGAGGCAGATCACTTTTACCTGCTATCTGCGACACAAAGGCATCGGTAACCAGAGACATGACAGTCTGGAATTCCTCCATTCCACATGCAAGGTTAAGGTCACAAAAACAGGAAGTCTATGTACGGGTGACAGACCGACCGGGGACTACTTCAGTTAGTATCCATGGTAACGGGAACGCAAACAGAGAAGGTTGTGCCTCATGTCACGTCATGTCATGTTGAGAGGAAAACAAAAGCATTTGGAATCCTGGAGGAGCAGCTCTTTCCAACTCCGAGGTTTGAGAGTCACGTGATGGGGAACGTGTACGCAGGGAGAGCAAAGCCGCCATGTTTGTTTGTGGCAAAAAGATGTTTGAAATATAACTGTAGAATGTGGCAAATGTGACAACAATTACCTGGAACAATAGAATGATAAAATGTGGTATTACAGTACAGTGGCTGTTCCTGATAATTTTTTAAACATTCTATTTGTTTATGTTGCTGATGAGGGAGTGGTAATCTTTGGGGGGTGGAAGGGGCTAGTTTGCAACGGACGCATGAGGGGTGGGTAACAAAGCCTGACACACAATGAAAAATGTGCCAAGTTTTTTTTTTTATTTCTTTGTGTGGACCTGTCCCCATTACCATTGTTGCTTAGACAAGATTTCTGTATGTGCGTTATAATTAATTGATTAAAACAATTTTGATTAATCGAACACAAAATTTTAATCATTAACAGCCCTGCTACTTTGAGATATATAAAGCATGTGGGCAATACCTATTCAGGAATAAGCCAACTTTTTGCTTTTGCAACCTATCGCCACAAACATGCTCCACAATGGGGGTACAAGGTTCCATTAAAAACTTGTTTTAGGGTCAATACCCAATACTCCTATGAAAAAATGTTTGCAATGAAAAATAACTCTTATCATGTATTCTACTCAGCATGGAAAAATTGGATTGTACACCCTTATTGCGATGTTTGATTTTTCTCATTTCCTGACACATAACTGGTCCATACCTTACTGTCCCTCCTTTCCTTCCCCCCTTTTTCGTCCCTCCTACCTTCCCATCCCTTCTAACCTCCCTATAAATGAAAAACATTTACTGAGATATTCTCCATTGCACGGCATACTGTATCCTGAATGTTAATTCTGACTGGTTACATGTTTTCCACCCCTTTGTGTTGTTTATACTATGTATATTTTTGCTATGTATGCATAACTCGCCTTCAATAAAGAACTATTGGAAATAAATAAAAACTTGTTTTGGGGCAGGGAGAAGGGAAAGTAGGGAAATTAATGTTTAACCAAAAAACCTGCAAACAAGAGATTCAGAGAGAAGTGTAAGCACTTAAAGTGTGTGTAAACTCAAAAAATATTTTTTACATTTGTGCTGTGCGATTCTTTCACAGCAGTAATATACTGTCTTACTAAGTGCACCCACACATATCATATATTGTTTTTTAGAGGACAGATAGGACTATATATTTGGATCACATGTGTGTCTAACACCTCACTTAGGATGAATACAATTTTTTTAAAAATTAGGAAACAAAGTTGATTATTATTTTTTAGAAAAATAGCACAGCTAAAAAAAAGGCATTAAAATAAATTCATTTATTTGTCCTTTATTTAGAAACACCTCACATCCCTAGGATTTCAGAAATTTTTCTGTACTTCCTGGCCAAAAACGAAAAGATTTTTTGTTTCTCTAAAAGCTAGTAGTGGTCACCAAGTTAGACTGGTAGAATAGAATGTCACTCTCACTAAGTGTCACTAACTGTCACACTTAGTGACAGCGACATACTTTGAACATTGCCATCATGAGGGGGTTAAATTAAAAAAAAAACCTCTTAGGGTGAAATACAAATTTGCAGCTCAGGTATCTGTATATGCTTAATTCTTTAATTAATGGATGCCTCAATACTGAGACATCCATTAATGAACAGTAACCACTGATTCTCAGCAGTTACCGGCTTTGACAGCTTCAAATACCCTGTTTAGCCGAAAATAAGACCTACCCCGAAAATAAGACCATTACCAGGGCCAGTGGTGGCATAAGGGGGAACTTGAAGAGCCGCGGGAGAGGCAGGAGAGACTCAGCGGTGCCAACTAAGCCAGCGCTAGAGGAGGCGAGGCGGCACCGGATGGAGCAGAGCCACATAAGCCGATGCTTCCTCTATAGCACCGCCTCCTGTCACAGGCGGAGTGATACCAAATGCACTCAGCCTGTGAGGAATTTATAGTGAAAGTGCGCTTCGCTCATTGTGGCCAGCGATTGGTTAGCAAATTCTCTTGGAAATGTACGGCACCCCTGGTTGTCCTGATCACCATATTTGTATACATGAATACATGTAGAATTTTCTACATGAATAAGTGTGGATTGTTGTACATTAAAAAAATACAATAAAATAAGACCTACCCCAAAAATAAGACCTAGTGTTTTTTTGAGCAAAAAAAAAAAATAAGACAGTGTCTTATTTTCGGGGAAACACGGTAGCTGATCACGTACATGATGAAGATGTACAGTGTATGTCTCCTGTCATGAAGGGGTTAAATATCTATGTATCCTTCAGGTTTTGGGGTGCCTGTTATACTTCTTTTACTATGGGGACAATGCTAAGCCCAAATTTCCAGTGCTGTGGGAAAGTTGTCACACTCATGTGCAAATTAAAGGCAGATATCTACAGGTATACAGTAGTCAAAGCCCCCTGAAGTTGTTGATTGACAGTGGCTTTCCGCATTTAGCAGCCAACACCGAAACGTCTTTCCACAGAAGTCAATAGTTGCTCCCCACCAACAGCCCAAGCCTGCAGGGACAGACCTAATGTTATAGCGGTCACAAAAGAAAGAAAAAGAAACATGCAAGCATTTATTATTTTCTTTCCAGAGTCAATTTAACTATATATGAAATATATGTTTTTAATATTTATGTGCAAAGTTGCAATAGGTTGTAAACGCTAGACCAAAAGTAAACTTTTATAAAAGAAGCACTGTTACCTCAAACAGTATGTGTACCGATTTCTATTTCGAAGACAGTAAATATTTGTAAAACTATTCCTTTACAGTTTTTAATCCTTTATTTTTAAAGTAATGTTATTCATTACATTTGAAACATATATTACCTAGCTTTAAAAACTACTTAATAGAACACAAGTACAAATAGCAATTATACTGTAAGTATAAGGATTCTTAATAACACAATCGCATGCACATACTTTGTGAAAGCCTCTTTGATTATGTGATTTATGGAACTGTAACATGTAACCTAAAAACTCAATGCCAATAGTGATGCTCATAGTGAACCAGATATTTTAGAATAGATACTTTTTCCATTTATTTTAAAACATGCATGAAATGCAGTAAATCATTGCTGTCAAATATAATTCACCTTCAGCCAAGACTGGCTTGTTCACTGTAAGATGTAGTATCAAAAATTAATCTAATACCATCACATGAACACCAGGATGTAACTAATCATATTATCACAGCAAAGAAGGCAATTGTCAAGGAATATGGGAAAGAGTTAGGAGAAGATACACATCCTGAAGCCATTTGCAGCAACTGGCCAGTAATAATGTTACCATTGATATACCTTCTAGGAAATTGTCTAATTAGACAACTCTACTTCCTGTTCTCAGCCTGACAAACAGTTCTCAGAGTTCTGCGTAGGGTCCAACAATCTACTTAGATAATAGCACAGAAGGTGTAATTATGAAAATGTCTTCTTCCTCTTCCTGTTTTGTTCCCCCCCCCCCCCATTGTGGTTATGAGCCAACTGATCCAAAGAAGCACAGATTGGCTGGTAGGTAGCAAAGGCATCGTAAGGCACTTTATTTCAGGGGAAAAGTCTGCTTATACTCTCACATTTAATTTTGTAAGCTAGGACGAATTAAGCTAAAATTATCATCTCAGCTGTGTGTAGAAACACTGATTTATCTCACACAAACATTTCAGATTTAAGGTTTGCTGTCATAGAGACAATCCACAACAAACTGTTTCATATGGATGGTCACAATCCTTTCAGTCAACTATGTCTGTATGTGTGTGAAGAACAGATAGGAGCACAATGCTCTTCACTCTGCGTGGAAAATGTAAAACAAATTAGACTGCTTAGAAATGGCTCAAAAAACCAAGGGATAGTCCATATCTGGAAGTCAATAAGAACACATTATTAATTCAAAGGTGCTTCTTGTTTGTCAAAGTTAGGGGCCATTCCTTCACTCTTATAAGGAACAGAATAAAGGATTAGAAATGAAAGGCAGATATGTCTCCACTTGTCATTCATAGGGAGGTTTCTACTTTCTCTGGCAAGCTTTACTTATTACAACACTTAATTATATCAAGCAAATCCTCCCATTGTAACCATAAGTGCACCAATCTTTAATACAGGGGTATCCAACCTTTCTTAACAAAGGACATGTTCACTGTTCTTAAAACTGTAGGGTGTTGCCAGTGGGAGTAGAAAATGCTTCGGCATCAGTGAAAAAAAAAAACAATGCCTCAGGCTTAGTGGCCAGTTAGAGTAAAAAAAAAATACCTAGCGTCTGTGGTCACTGGGGAGAGAAATAATGCACCATTGTTGGTCTCAGTGGAAGCAATACTGCCCCATCATTGGTCTCAGTGGGAGGAATTGTGCCAACTCCGGTTGTCAGTGGGAGAAACTATTCCCCATTGTTGATGGGAGTGGGAGGAATTGTGCCCAACCGTTGGTGTCAGAGGAAGGAATAGGGCCCCAAGGGAGCATAGAAAGCATAGAGCTGCATCCAGCTTGTGGACCACTGTTTGGGGACCACTGCTCTAATATTACAAAGATTCCCAAACTATTTTCAAAAATGCCCATATGATAGTCACAGTTATAACATAGCACACATGTGTTTTATACAGCACTAGCAGAAACTACACTAGTTTGGGTAGATTAGATATATCTATTAGGCATATTTGTTATCTACAAAAATCACAAAACAACTCATTTAGTATAAAAGAAAAAATTGTGGAAGACCCCCAATGAAGAATACACACATCTAAAAAGCTCTTGGTGATTAAGGTTCTTAGCCAGCTGGTATCGGCATAGACATCTTGTTACCCATAAGCAACCAAATATCCCAAAAAAAGAAAAAAAAACAGACAGAAGCTGACAGGCTGATATTGTTGACATATTCCATTAGAACACTCCACTTCTAAACAATGCTTTAAATACAGGACCACTTATACAGTCCTGATGCAGTATTAACATGCTTGTGAGACTGTGCCCTTACTATTGATTGAAAAGGAAATTTTGGTATTCTAAATTACAGGTTGCCAAATCTATCCATTATCGTAATAACCAACAATGCATTCTGCTAAATGCTCAAAATAATCAAGAGTTTATCTGTCTGGGATAGGGGTCGCTCTTGCAAAACTTTGAAGGTTACTAATCATAATATACAATAAGACATTTCTAAGCAGCCTGATAAAAAAATTTAAATAAAGCTAAAACATAAAAGCTGTGAATATGTGCTTGCAATTGAACGGCACAAAAATAACTAGGTAATCAAGATACAATTTGAGAAGATATATAGTTTTCTTGAATGGCAAAGCAAGCTAAAATCATTAAAGAAAGTCTTATTTAGTGATGGTGGGTGTCCTGCAGTCACATAACAGCATTTAAATACATGGTACTGAACTCCGTTTTGTTCCAAGGTCATAGAATAAACATTATTGTACAGACAATATTATTAGTTTTACACATACAAAAGATGAACATTCATAAGGAAAAAAATAACTATGCATGCTCACAAGATGTTTGCCTCAGATGAACTGGAGCTCTGTTTAACGGAAATACTAACTACATTTCTGTTTGTACATGTGTTCTACTAATAAACATGAAACACTCAGTAACAATGTTATTAATAGTGGTGAGTGAATTGGTTTAAAAAATGTTTATAAAGATTTTGCCAATCTACAGAGAATCAAAAAATTCATGATCAGTTGCTTGGCTTCCAAAACAGTCTTTTTCTGCAGATCAGACAAATCTATGTGTACATACTATTTCCAAAAGTAGGTGGCCAGCCTACCCGCCCCCTCCCCCGTCCGTTCCGCCAGTCAGCGCTGGCAGATCGGAGCTGGGAGAGGGGAATCCAGCCCCTCCCCCTGTCGTGACAGGATCGAGAGGCGAGCGAACCCGGTATGTGTTCGCTCACCTCCCGATCTACTGAGCCGACCTGTGACAGTCTCATTGTCACAGGTCGGCTAGAACTATGAGGTGAGTGAAAAGCACTCACCTCATAGTTCTCCTTTAACTATTAACGATACTATACTTTATTTGTGCATCACTCGGTTGTAGATCCTCAAATCATCTCTGAATTGGTGCTGACACTGTCATTCCTTCAGGAGGGTTGATACTTTTGTTCACCATGGTCCCTGTATGTGTTTTAAGGTACCCACTGCTCAAAGCTTACTCCTGTGATTGACTACAATCATAATACAGACACAATTGGAACACACATTAACCTGCACAAGGAATTACTGTATTAAAGGAGAACTATGGGGTCAGTGTTTTTCCCCATAGTTCTCCTTAGGGTAACGGGAGGACACAAACTAGCGTCCTCCCGTTACCCTGAGCTCAGTATACCACGAGCTACAGCTCGCGTTATACTGAGACGCCGCAGCTGGAGTGAATCACGACTTAGATGATGGGATCCGCCCAGCTGCGTGAGTGACAGCTGGCTCTGCCTATCTAGAGGCAGAGCCAGCTGTACCCGCCCCCTCCCCGTCCGTTCCGCCAGTCAGCGCTGGCAGATCGGAGCAGGGAGAGGGGAATCCAGCCCCTCCCCCTGTCACGGCAGAGAGCCGTGACAGGATCGAGAGGCGAGCGAACCCGGTATGTGTTCGCTCACCTCCCGATCTACTGAGCCGACCTGTGACAGTCTCATTGTCACAGGTCGGCTAGAACTATGAGGTGAGTGAAAAGCACTCACCTCATAGTTCTCCTTTAACTATTAACAATACTATACTTTATTTGTGCATCACTCGGTTGTAGATCCTCAAATCATCTCTGAATTGGTGCTGACACTGTCATTCCTTCAGGAGGGTTGATACTTTTGTTCACCATGGTCTCTGTAGGTGTTTTAAGGTACCCACTGCTCAAAGCTTACTCCTGTGATGGACTACAATCATAATACAGATGAGTAAACTAAATGTGAGATTGTATTCCACCACGGGTGCGAGCTTTGAGCGGTGGCTACTTTACAACACACACAGGGGCCATGGGGAACAGCCACCCTCCAGAAGGAAGTACAATGTTAGTACTAAATCAGGGGTGATTTGAGGATCTACAGCTGAGTGATGCACAAATAAGATACATTTTTGTTAATAGTTAAAGTACTTTAATGTTTTTGTGAGTTTAGTGTCACTTTAAGATTAGGTGTATCCATTGAATGGCCCTGTTAATGTTACAGCATGCAAAGACATTGTAGACAAGTGTGCACTTCCAACATTCTGGCAACCCTTTGGGAAATACCCTTTTTTGTTTAACCCGTTCGCTGCCAAGGACGTACGTCGTACGGAGCTACAAAAGTGCTTCCAGCTGGCCAGCTCAGTACGTCGTACGGACCTGGCATTTACAGTTCTACTATAAGCTGATGGTCGCTTTAGCGACCATCAGCTTATAGTAGAACTGTTCAGCAGACTGTCCCCTTTAAATTAATAGCTGTCATCAGCGGCTCACAAGCCGCTGATGACCGCTAATTTTAAAAATACCGGGCGCCCCCCCCCGCCGGCACAGCCGCTGCCGGCATCTGGAGCCATCCCAGGGAGGGATGAGGGACTCCATAACTGTGCCCCTGTGCACAAAGCCAGATCATGACATAGTTTGCTGAATTTGGTATGGGGAGCGGATTACGGGCTGATTACAAGCCTGTGCACAAAGCCAGATTCATGAAGACATGGTTTGATGAGTTGTGTGGGGAGTCTACATCTCACCCTACTGAACACCATTGGGATGCATTGGAACGCTGATTATAAGCTGATCGTAAGCCTGTGCACGGAGTCGGATCCAAAAATACACAGTTTGATGAGATTGGTGTGGAAAGCCATTCCCTTACCCTGCTGAACACCTTTGGTGATGACTTGGAATGCTGATTACATGCCAGGTCTTCTTGTCCAACATCAGTACCTGATCTCACAAATTCTATTTTGGCTGAATAAGCACAAATACTCTCAGACACACTCCAAAATTGTGTGGAAAACCTTCCAGGAAGAGTGGAGACTTTTATAGCCGCAAAGTGGATATTCATATTAATGACCTTGGTTTTGGAATAGAACGTTCAACAAGCTCAAAAAGGTGTGATGGTCAGGTGTCCACAAACTTTTGCCCATATATTTAGGAGAGTTTGAAAGTGATGAATTGGCGATTCTCCAAAGCAGGTGACATAGTCTGCTTATGTAATGACTTATACGATGGTCCTATATACTTATAGATATTAGTTGCTTCCTATAACCTTTACATTGAAGCAAAGTTTTTAAAACACTAGCACATGCTGATGCAATTAACAACCAGAACATGACTGTATTCCCCGACTATCCCTGCAGATATACACCAAAATGTGACTCTTACCCAATGGGGGTGATTTACTAACCTAAACACACACACACACACCAGGTGTGTGTGATTTTCACACAGCAAAACATATTTATCAACCAAAAAGTCTCTAAAAGCATATTTCCACTAATGCCATATATGGAAAAATCATGCACATGATGCATATATAATGCTGCTTCACAGTTTAGACAAAAATGGTTAGCTCATGCATTTACATTCCTGCATTCATCAACGCAAGCAACATAACATAGAGCTAATTTACACCACATTACCTTGCAATTCATTGCAGGGCTTTGCACAACACACCTGCTGGGTGTGTACACACTACAAAGGTGTTTCGATTCCTCCCATAGATCATGCTGGGAGGGAACACACTACAGAGGTGTATACACGTTTGTGGTGTGTTTAAAAGGTTAGTAAATCAACCCCAATGTGTTAAGTATTTCTGTTTAACCAAAATATGAAAAGTAATAGCATCACGATCAAGCTGTTGCCTCATATCTTCTGAGGAAAAGGAAAACCATGTTTTCAATTGCAGCATTAATGCCACCAATTTATTTGAGTCATGATTTCTAACAGCCGTGTCTTTGCTGCCGGTTAATTCTGAAAGACGTGTCTCCATAACAATGTATTATTATTAGGAGGGTTCACTCAATTAATATGTTTCCATGGCATCCCAGCTGTCTATTCTCCAAAAGCAAAACATTTGTTCCAATTAAAAGTCCACTAACAAAGTGAACACGGAGAGTTCTAAAGGCAACAATAAGTCAAATTGGTTTAACCTGTTCACTTTAAATTAGCATTCTCTTTGCCTGTATGTACCATCCAAACCACTGATATACTAGTTTAAAAAAGCATAAAATAACAATCTGGACCATGCTGTTTCCTCCTATTAACATTTTTTCCAGATAACAGAAAGCAGGGAAGTATGCCTCCCCCACTGCCCTCTATTAAAAGCAAGGGATCAATGCCACAAGACAAAAAAAAAAAATCATATGAAGCACATACAAACTTTTTCCTCCCACTGCATGAACCTGCCATAATTATTTCCCTAAGGTAATGCGAGTAAGAAAAAAAAAGAAGCAGAACGTGCACATCACTGACTGGAAGTGCTAGAGAAGAGATCAAAACGTGTCTAAACCCAAGAACAACATTTTAATATATTTCAGTTTACCAAGCCTTAGATTTTTCTTCAGGCTTTTTACCAGGTGACCCCTTGCTTTCTCTCCTAGGGTGATAACGCTCATTCACTGTACTGTATCTATGAAGGAGGAGCAATGTTGTCACCCCAGGAAAGGATTAAAGGAACCTTACCCGTAGTCCTAACAAACTTCCTGATAACATCATTTGAGATACGACTGCAGAGTGAATTGGATTTCTGGCAGGATCAACAGGATTTTTTTGCACTTATCAACCGCTTATACCAAAACACTCTTAATTATATATTTAAGAAACCAAAAGGGAACAAATAAAATCATTGTTAGGGTTTACATACACTTAGACAATAGGGAAAATCTATTTAAGAATGCTAATTTTGACCAAAACATCATGATAATAAAAAAACTTGCCTCCATTCATACAGTATATACATGCAGGTTATACAGATTAATTAATATTAGGTTTAGTGGTTATATACCATACAAGGCATTGTACTGATTTTTTTTGAAGTGCTTGCCATATATTTTTATTAGATTGTGATCAGTGTGTTCTATTTCTTTAATTATGACATCCCAAAAAGAAATACCTACAACATCTTTTCAGCAGCAAGTCAACGGATCAATGCTCAAGAGAAGTTATCAGTCTGCTAATCAAATTCACCAGTGTAATAATCCATGTAATAACTTCAGCCAGAAGTTTATAGACAGCTATTCATTTCCTGAAGTTATTTCCTAGTTTGTACTACATGACAAGCACGCCTGGAGTAATTGGACAAACTGACCTTTCAGAGATAAGAGTGTGGGGGAAAAGGAAAGCTAAATGCTCCAATT